>NW_028290136.1:315000-630000 GCF_059628265.1 Tinamus guttatus | reverse complement strand
GTGAATTGTCTTCAAGTTTGGCATTTAATGAGCCAGTAAATAAACAAGCGTATTACAGCTAAGTTATGGCTACAGCTACACCAACATGGTAAACTACAAAATTACGCATTTTCTTCAAGTAAAATGCCATATCATCTAGTAAGCCCTGTTAACTAAGTGCATTGCACCTGTTTACATTCAGGATACATTACAAGTCGGTAGGAATTACTGTCTTTTTACAAGAACCTTCAGAGGAAAGACAATCTAAATGAAGCTACTTAAAACTCAGTCAGGACCATCTGCATTCAGACATCAAAATCCGTGATTGAAATGAATTCAGGAGAGAAAAAGGTAAAAACAATTGAAGATTTAAAACCAACAATCAGCCAATAACTGATTGTTTCTGTATTTGATCATGAATACTAAAAAAATCAGCTGTTTAGCTTGAATTTTGTTGGAAGTGAAAACTCTTAGCGTGCTAGATTAGTTATGTTACCTCTCCCCAAATCCACTTCTTTCTCCATTCTGATGCCTACTGAAATATGACTGAGTTCAAACTACTTTTATATATTCTGGCATATGGAGCCTCTAATTCAACTGTTCTAGCAAGCACTTAATGACTTTTTTTGCATAAGTTTATTTATCAGTTCCACTGACTTAACTTTGATGCACATTCCTATGGCAAATTTCCTAGAAAGCAGGGAAGGAGAAAAAGCTGCTTTCTCCAGAAACTAGTATAATGTTGTTTACAAAGCTTATTCTTTCAGACTGTTAAAGGGAAAAAATAAGACAAAAATATAATCAGAAGTCTTCAGATTTTATCACTGTGGTCAGAAGATTTTCATCCAATGAGAATAAAAATAACATTATTAAATACAATCTAGAACATTCTTCACTTTCAGAAGCTCCTAAAATTCAAAAAGAATGCATGATTTCTTCAAGTTATATTATAGCTACCATTCCAGACTTGATAAAAAATATTGCATTAAAAGTGATATGGTTAATACTAACAATTTTAAACAGGAGGGACACATCCTGAGCTATCTTTCTCTTCAGTGGAAACATGAATAGTCACAGAAGAAAACAAACAATGATTCTGTTCATTAGCCATAGTTCTGCCTGTGATAAACCTAGATAAAAACAGCAAGACAGTATTTCTGTGATAGCCCTGCAAATGCTGCTCATCTTCCCATTCACTTTGTCTTAACTGGACCTTATCCTGGGAAGGAAACCTGGAACACTTCAGCAATTCAGTGCCATTAGATCAGTGAAGCAACTACCCTACACAGCTCAGTATCCTGTGACAGTAGCTAAATGCAGTGTGGCTGGATAAAGAATTCTGAACAACTCTTTTCCATTCAGAAGTCAGTGATTCAAACGTACATATGCACACAAAGCCGATGAACAAACCCATAGCTTCCTGTATATATTCCACCCGTATTCCTAACAGGATATTCCTACAACTGTAGCATTACATGCACTTCCTTATGATGGCAAAAGAACAATGTTGGATGTGTTTTGAATTTTTCCCTTCGTTTTGGTGAATGCAGTCTGTTCTCACGACAAAGGGAAAAAAAATTCTCAAAGAGCAAAAATTGAGGTGATTTCAAAACTTACTCTGTAGCTATTTAGAACTGCCTACTGTTTAGACTATCAACCGTCTTCACGCCAAAGATATTTCTTTAAATAACATATACACCTTGAGTGGCATTTATTTTTTTATTGAGTGTAAGTAATAAAGTTGGCCAAAGCATCAACAGCCTAATTCACAGAGGTACTAATTAGTCCAGCTGGTGAATAGCTGTCCAGACTGCTCTTGTTTCTGATGGTTGGGTGCTCTGATCTAACTATCCTCTTCCATGGCTTTCATTGCTTTCTAATTAGTGTTTTCTTAATCCCCTTAAAAAAAAAAAAATACTTGAAGCTAAACACCACAGTTCCATAAATGAATAGTCACTTACTCCAGGCAAACCAAATCAGCCCATAAAAGTATCTTTAATCAGTCCAAGTGAAAAAAAGGGAAAGAAATATCCTACTTAAAAAAAAAATCTTTCTGGATTCAAGCCAACTGAAACATACAGAGTCTGAAACATTACAGCCCTGAAGATAGTCTGCGTGTTAATAAGCTAACACAAAGAGGTGATAGTTATGAACTGAACAATTGTTGAAATTCACAGTTTCTACAAGAAATCATTTGAAGTTTTTGATTCCCTAGCCAGATTCCAATTTAGAATGAAAATACAACTTACTTCTCACATTTTCCCCCACAATTTTTGTTTATTTACTCAGTAGTTTAAGTTAGCATGTTTGCAAGCCAGGCTTATCTATTTCAAGAACTGAGGTATATCTATGAAAATTTCACTACTGTATAGGCAATCTGCGCGCATGTGTGCACACACTTGCACATAGAGCAGCTGATGTTGGGAGGCACCTTTAGGGAAAATGGGATCCAAACCTCCTGCTCAAGCAGGGTCACCTAGAGCACGTTGCCCGGGACTTTGTCCAGACTTTCTGACACTCCTCACAATAAAATTGGTGAAGTGTCATGGCCTTGAGTTGAACTAAACCTCCAGATACAAATGCTCTGTGATGACTTTGGTGCACTGGAATGATTCATAGAAAGCTTAAGTTTAGGAGGAGAGGGTGTCTCACAGCTGTCTCCCAACTTGCTTTTAGCCCTCGAGAACACCAAGTCACTTCACTGAGTATAAATATTAACATAATTACTACCTTAAAACTGACAATATTTAAATTAACTTCTGAAATAGAGGCCTTCTCAATAGGCTTTTGATCCTACTTTACCCTCAAAGGCATTGTTTCATATTAAAATTTTAAAAAGAGTATGTAACTTAAGAGTAAAATAATAGTTTCCTACACTTCCACATCTGTAAAGATATATACTTTTGCTTAACAGTTACCATGAAACATTGCACATTCCAAAACACATGAGATACACATGTGTATCTTGGAGACATAGCTTAAAAAGTTCAAAGAAAAGTTAACTCAAACTGTAATTAAAAGGAAAATAAATCCCTACAAGCAGGCAGGGCAGGGAAGATGTCTGGACAGACTGTTACAAATATAAGTGAAGCATTAAGTTACAGAGCAAACAGACAAGCAAACAGTTAAATCAATAATTTTTTTGTTGCATTCTCCTGTGACAGTACCGATGTTAAGCGATTTTAAATCAGGAAGGAAGGAATTGCTAGGGAAGTCCTGTGTATGAAGCTATTTTCTAAACAACTAGTAAAGACGACAGAGTACTGAGAACTTATTGCTCTCTAACCCGCCATCCCCATCACCTTTACTACCATGCTTGCTATTTTAAATCTTGGTTCCTAAGCTACTGATATGCAAGTGCCTTCATATCCTACTCTGCTGAAGCTAGAAAAGGACTTCAGCAGCAGGCACCCAGCTCCGCACAGACCTCCAAACTACTCCCGCTCTTCTACTGACAGACCTACTACAAGTCCCTGTACAGGCACGCACATCAGAGACAAATGTGATAAATATCTGATCTAACCTTCTCTTAAGTTCTGAAGTCCTTTAAAGAAGATTATCCAATAAATAATGCATAGTATGCTATAGAAATAATGTGTTCTTCTTACTTGAAAGCTTTTAAGCAATGCCCAGTTCAGCAGCAAAGCTGTCTGAGGCTGCTAACACTACTCTCAATAGCCTTCATATTTCTGACAGTATTACTTGATAACACTAAATGAAGAAACTCTACTGTCTAGATACTCTGGCATAGCTTGGAAGGTGCCAGCTTTGCCATCTAGCTTAGTGAAAGGGACAACAATTTTCAGTTGACCTGCAAGGCTATTCGTAATACAGCAAATTTAAAGTGTTACCGCTCAGGCAATCCTTTACTATACAGTTGCACTCACAGGGATGAGGCTGATCAAAGTCTGTCTTTGATGAGATAATCTTGAATGGGCAGGACACAATCCTGATGAATATCATCAAGGTCATAACTAACATACCCTGCTCCTTGTCTTACTTGAGAGTATCTTGTAAACACCGAAGATAGCACAGCAAAAATAGGGAAAAAGGTGTATGAGTTCTTTTTGGAGGAACACATGGTAGGTATTTTATTATTTTCACTGGATGTATCAAAAACTCTGGGACACGTGTAAACGGGATAGGGTGAGAGGAAAATTGGGCTCCCTTAGAAGGATTCCTCAGGCTGCTGCTTAGAAGCTGCTAATTACGTCAGTCATGCTGAATGACGAGTGACGGGTTTGTGATCTTAGCCATTGTTAAACTGTGCAGAGTTCAGCCACTCATTTCATTAGTGGGAGAGGCTCCAAAATGAAAAGCCAGAACACCTATTATTCCTTTATTTTCAAAACAGCAACAGCTAAGGAACGAGCTTTCTAAAAGTTACCAAACCTTTCATGTGTGAATACAATTTTGCTTGCAATTATCACCATCAGGATGCAGGAATGTTAACTTCTTCCACAAAAGAGGAGGAAAAGAAAGCAAATACAAAGCATCACACACCAAACTGATTTGAACTTTTCTCGTGGGATGGGTGTTTGCTCTTGAATTATCCCGTTGCTCCTCTATTTGGGCAGATTCTCAAGTGAAGTAAACAAACAGCGACTGGGTGACTTCAGCAGCACTACACTCACGGCCATTGAAGCGATCGATATTCAAGTGCCGAAAGAGGCAATAAGCGCCCTGTGTTTCTTTTGCAAACCTCACTGCTACACTGAGCATCTGGCTGCTGCTTCTCCGAGGGGCCTGCAATCTCTGCAGGCAGCACGGACCAAAAAAAGACGACTGCTTAGAGAACCAGAGATCTTTAACTTCAGATCTACCTGGAGGCCCCCACCCAGTCCACAGCCTTGGAATGACTAGGCAAAGCATGTGGAAGCCTGAACAACTGCTCCTGAAGCTTCTCTCACAGGGAGTGGTGCCTGTGGCTGCCAGACCTTATGTTAGAGAATGCCATTTCAGTGGAATTGTTACGGATTTTGTCAGCCCTCCTTCTTATAGCCGTCAGAGGCGTGTTCTGTCTGGAGCTGGAGGTTCCTTCTCACTGCCAATGGACTGGCACCAGAATGAAAGGAGGCCAGACACACAGAGAGCTGAAAATGAGGCACAGAAAAAGAGAAAAAATCTGTGCAATTCAGAATGAAGACTGCTAGGAAACCTCCACACCTTTGAATTTCTTTTCTACCAAGCATAAATGTAGGTCTGAATATATGATCCAACCACTAATGAAAGAAGAAAACCACTAGGACTAAGATTAATACTCTTAGGAGAAATACAGCACTGCTCAACAGGGCAAGAAAAATAAGCACATGAGCTCAGCAACAAAAGAGAGCAACACTTAATAGGAGAAACTAAACAAGTACTCTGAAAAACAAGCCTCATTTTAAACTGGAAACAACAACAAAAAAGAGCAACTGTCTAGAAAAACATTTGTTGTTTCTACTTGCAGATTATGAGACACAGGCCCTGGAAAAACTACAGAAGTGACACTGTGCATACTCTGACACCATGGGATCACTCTGTAACTACAGATATCCACAAGCAAGCACAAAATAAGAGATGATCTTTCTTGTGATCTTTCTTACTTTTGTGTCTCTCTTCACATTTCCCTGCTACTGAAGACATTGTGGTTGCACTCTAATTTCGATATCAAGTAAGCACTTTTTTTTTTTTTAAATTAGCTTAACCTTGTTAAATCAATTCTTATACTTACCAGGGCATGACATTGTTTACACTAGACTAAGTGCAAAACCCTGACCTCCGTATTTGCATCATGACCTTAGAGAACAGAGCCCACTCACCCAACCCCAGTCCTTACAACTTTAATTATGTCCAGCAAGGCTGTTGTGCTTTTAATAGTATCTTTTACCAAGACTCAGAATTGTTTATTTGTGTCAGTCACTCCTATTTTGTTTTATCCCACTTATATGTCCCAGCAATTGTTACCAGGATTGCTAATAGACTGGGTCTCTTCATCGGACACAGCTGAACACACTTTCCAGCTTCTTACATTAGTATATGGTATAACAAAAAGATTTGGCTTCTATCTGATGTATACAGAATGGATCACAGAATTTAAACTTCCAAATTGTTTGTCTGTTTAAGAAATTTTTGAAAGAGGCTGGAGGGAATAGGGGGAGTAGAAGTGTTCTACCTGTCTCATTACGCCCAATATTAACATGGTTAATCAGGCTGGTATCTTTAAAAGAAATTCCAAGCTTTCTAACTTCCCTGCCACTCAAAACATGCATCTACTCTTAACCCATTTCCTTCCCACACAGCTTATTCCAATATATTTAAGTTCAAAATCAAGTCAGAGAATTGAGTGGAGAGTCAAATTACAAATGCAATTTTAGAACTATCTAGAACAAAAGCTTAAACACACTGGAGGAGTTTTACTGGGGCTTCAAATTATTTAATAGCATATGAGGAAATCTAAAATGCCTTCATGTCTAAAAGTTAAGCTAAAATAGACACTACTTAGTTTAAAGCCATTATCATTTCACTTCACATTTAAGAGATGAACAATCTAAATCAAAGTTGTATTAGATTTAGTTTATTTAATGGAACTTCTAAATTGGAATCAGAAGTATGTAGTTTGAACTTTATGGCAAACTGTGCAATCTTCACATTTTATTTTCCATAGCACATTAGTCTGCTTGCTCACTAGACACATAATGAGTAGAAAACAAGAGTGTCTTTGTTTGCGTATATTAGTGTAAAGCTGTAAAATTCATTCAGCCAAACTTTCACCTTTAAACCTTAACGTGACTTGTAGCAACATTTGTAGCCTCTAAAATTACACTGCATGCACCCAGACAGAGTTAATCACCCTTCACTTTTGATGCGCTGAACAATGATCTACCACTTAGGCTTGAGCCTTTAAAAGCCTAAGGAAAAATATGTACATATCTTAAATCAATAGTGAAATAGTAAAATTCTATCTAGCATTACGATTTAGAAAAACAGGTATATGAAACAGAAGCATAATTCTATTTGTTACACATTGCTCACAAGCTTGGCTAAATGTCACAAGGGAAAAAAGAAAAAGGATGTTATACACATAATAAAATTCAAAGCCAAAATGCTTGAAAAAGCCATTAGACAAGCAAACAAAAATAAACACGAGAAACTAATGCAAAAACAATATCCATGGTAAGGAAGCAGAGGAATCAACGAGCATTGCAAAACAGACACGAAAAGCATCGACACAACACACAATAAAAACACTCTTGCAAAGAATGACAAAAAATAAATCCTAAACTGGTGAATTTGATTGGTGAGTCTTGAAACTTTTTTCACTTTTTAACTTTTAAAGTGAGATCATAAATCAACTTTTTTTCCTTATTAAACATTTCTATGTAATTTTGCATAGTGGTAAGGTGACATCCAGCTAGAGCCTTTGCAATACCAGCAAAAATCAAAAACAATGGTGAAACTCCTGTTAAGAAGCTGAGAATTCATCCAGGTCTTCTGTTTTGCCTCCTCAGTAAGCAAAAAAGACTAAATTGCTTTTTCTCTTTTACTTATGGTAATACAATCAATGAACTGTTTTTATTTTGTCTTTATTATACCTTTTTTAAACAAATAAAAAAGGAATCCTTACTTGAAAGACATTTTTTAACAAGCATGTTCCAGTGTGCGCACCTAATGGGCTGGGTGGAGTGGGGGCTCCTTGTCAACACCCTCTGACTTCACAACTACCAGAAGAAAAACAAATGCCACGTTCAGTCCCTTGCAAAGAAAAGGATTCATTAAACTCACGTGGCTTTTTATTTGGCTAGCATTAGGTGAGTAAAATAAAATGTAGGTTTATGAGATTCAAAATGATCCTCTGCAAGCCTACAGGAACTGTGATGAAATGACCGACTTAAATGACTAACTTGGTTTAATTCTAATTACTGCTGGGCTGTAGCACAGGATGATTTTTTAGCTGAGGGTTGTTGCCTTCCTCCCTGCAGTAAGTTAATAGGCAAATAAAATGTATTTTTTCTGTAAATTTATGTAAATAAAATGTAAATTCCTGTCAAAGACAGAAATATTGATGCTGATAACATGATAATCTGAGTGCAGACATTAAGCCAATCTTTTTAAAATAATAACAATTGATTTCATTCACATTTAAATAGTGATTTTCCCAAATTCATAGCTATTAGTCAAAATTAAATGCCCAAAGTATCAATAAACATTAAGTAAAAGGGAGGGGGGGGGGACAGAGGGGAGGCTGCCAGTATAAATAACACTCACTACTGCTGGTTACATCATAAATTCACTGGGTCAATTCAATCCAAGCCTGTCAAATGTCCTAACTTGGTTCTCGCAGAATATTTAGAGGGAAAATACTTCCCATCTCAAACGGACCACATGCATACGTGTGTGTGTGTGTGTGTGTATGTGCGCGCGCGCATGCGCGCAGAGAATTAAATACTATTCACATTACACGTTATGTTAATGGTCACCGTACAAGCATGTACATAGATAAGAAACAATCATTTGTGTCTAAAGAAAAATCTTTCTGGTTTGGTTTCTCCTCGGGGAAAAAAAAAAAAAGAGAGAGAGAATTTGAAAGACAATGAAAAGAGACATCAAGTGAGTGAACTAACTGGCAATTCAAAAGCCAAAAAATGATGTGAGCAGAGGGTTTTTTTTCAGCAGTAGGATTTAGGGAAACTCAACCCCTAATTGCTAGAGACTGAAGATGAATGATATTTTGGAATTTGTGGTGCTAACCCTCAAAAGGATAATGTCTTACTCTAGAAGGGCCTGGCTCACTTTTTCTGTCACTATGTACTTACTGCATAGAGCCCGCTCATTTTAATCAGTAATACCATTAGTGATGCCTTTGTTTGTGTCTTTGTACCGTTCTAAAAAATTAATACTCAAACACACGTTACAATGTTGTCTTTATTCCCTCCACTAAAAATGGGAAGTAAACAAGTGTGTATTTCTATTGGCACTATAATCCTCCTGTGGAAGGAAGGCCTTACAAACAGTTGGAACATTATTCTTGATATGGTACCATGCTACATTACCATCCGGCACAGTGAACTGCCAGAAACAAACCATAGCGAGAGAAGTTAAACTAGGTACTCTCTATGTCTCTAATCTTGTTTCATCTTCCATTTTTAAATATTTTGCTCTCCCCACAGGCAACAGATATTCACATTCACAATCAAAAGTTACAAAATCAAAATAACCATTTTCTGAAGCCTTCTGAAAAACAAAGTACTCACCAGCTACAAAATTCCCTCTGTATGTTATTCTTCAAGTCAAGGTTCCAATTACTGTATATATATTTTGGAAGTCCCGAGATTAATTTTTTTTAATCCTATTTTCTAAACTTAAGAAGTTAACAGTAGTGCCTAGATTTCTCCTTAGATCAACATACAGGAAGGCTTTCCTCCTCTTCTATGCACAAGAGGCAAACAGAAGCAACATTTTTTTCCTGATTTTCATCCAGTTTGAAATTATTCCTTTTAATTTTTAAAGGTTGTATAACCTAAGCCATGAGTCTCATCGATCACTATTGAGTGATTTAAACCAGCCATTCAATTCAGTCCCAGCCGCCCCTCAGTGCCAGTGACATGCTAATCCCTTCGAAGCTTTACCTCCTTTTGCAGCTGAAGCCATCATTTTCCACACTGGTGGAGCCAGGATTTCCTTCCCTGCACAGGGCCTCCTGCCAATCACTTCTATGCCTGTGCATTGTTACAGTGCAATTTCTATTTACAGTTGCATAAGACACGCCATGCCATCACCTGCTGTGTCGTCTCACGTTCTGCTAGTCCCATAGTCCCAAACCCTGCCTTCTTCACCAACAATTCTTATTTTGGATAGCAAACATTATATTAATGTTACATTATATTAACTACATCATAGCTATCCTAACCTTGTTTTCTTTTCCCCTTGTTTCCTCACAGCTACTTTGTTTCTTTTACTTTATCACTTCCATTGATATTTGCCAACTGCTGCACCTAAGCCATCAGCTATATTCAAAAAGGGAAAGTGGAACTGACAGAGCTGTTTTATGAGTAGGAGGTGAGAGGGAATGCTGAGAGTATGTTCAGCATTTGCAAATCCCAGCTCTAAGCCTGCCTAACATCCAACGGATCGCCCAGCATAAAGCTGGAGCAAACACTGAGGCTTCTACCAACTGCCAAGAGGTTCTGGTACAAGAAGCAGTGACACTGCTGTAAGGGGGCAGTAACATTGACAGCCTATTTTGGATTTGGGGGCTGATAGCCTTGGGGCTTACACGTTCAAACTTATCTGGCCAACAGAATATGTGCTACAGATGTGCATGCAATTCATCAGAGAGCCTTTTTTCTTGTTTTTGTTTTTCCAGTTAATTGACTCTTTAGGAAACGTTCATTATAATCTCACTTTTAGATGTGCTAAGAGAACTCATAATGATCCACAAACATCCGCTGCTGAAGTTAAAGTCAAATATTTTATGCAATTTAATTTAAACACTAGAATTGAGAGTTTCAAAAAGTTCTACGGATTGTAAGGGACTCAGTTTGGGTTGTAGTTTCCCAACTTCAGACACTCAAAATGGGCTGGAGTACAAAAATCTGAGTGTTTACTGAAAATCAAGTCCCTCTTTAAAGCATGTCCATCTGGTCGCTGACGGAAACTCATTTCTCTCCCCCTCCGCTTACTCCCAAAAGAAATGACCTGTCATCCTGTACAAATCTTTAGGCCTAGGACACACACTATGTGCTAACTTCTAAGATGAAACACTGTTGTTCTTTACTATGCTTCTACAGAAGTTAAAATTCTTTTGTATAGGAATTTGAAATGGTGAACTGTTTTATGTCTAATCTTCAATGTAAAGGCAGTTAAGTAATGAGATAAGAGTCAGTTTAACTAACCCAGAATGAAAAATAAACACGTTGCCCAGGGACATGCAAATCGGAGAATGCACGGAAATGCTAACAAGCAGGCGTGCGTGCAACACGAGCATGCTCACTCACGGAACGTTCAACGGCACTAACGAAATCACGATTCTGACATATACAAGCCAGAGGAGCAGAATATGCAATTGAACTACATCAAAACCAAGTACATTGACTGTGCAGGTTCGCTCAGGCTGCTGCTAAGGAAACTGACAGGATTTCACTGGTTGGAAATCCCCGGCATCTCCTGCACTCCGTGTCTGAGAAGACAGCTCATTCAAAAGCTTATTTGACTACTGATCCACTACGCAAGATGAAGAAAATATTAAGATTTTAAATCCACATCTTAGCACAGATTAAGGTTTGTCAATTTTACAAATCTCTAATCTACAATAAGGGGTGTTCACATCATATTAATCATTCCCTATATTAGCACAAGACTTAGGGTAATGCAACACCATATTAAGCAAACACAAATGGAAAAGGGCAACATGAACCATTTTGAAGAAATGTATAGACAGATATTCAGAGAGAATACATATTTGCAGAAGTTATGTATTTGGTATGTATTTGCTGCAGCATACCAGAAAGAAATCGTATTTTCTGACAAGAAATATTCATATAATTTTATTATTATATTCAGATAATTTTATTAATATTATACCCCTGTTACTTAGGTCTACACTAAATCCGTAGTAGTTATATTTAAAATGAGTGTTCTATTTATTGAAATTATAGTGATTTACTTAAATGTAATTAAATATAAACATTCAATGTACTACAAAAAGCCCTATGCCCCTCTGGAGGTATGTAGTTTGGCAGTAGAAAATGCAAGATGAATGGGAGTGCATTTGGCATTTACCTCTACCATCAGTCAACAAACCCATACAGGAACTCTCTCATTAATTAGATACAGAATCCCATGGTTTGTTATGCAATTTATTTGAAAGTCAAGCGAGAGGAAAATGTTCACCAACATATTTACTATTTTAGGAAAGTATATGTGCCAATAAAAGCATACCATTTACGTCACAACTGAAAAGCTGAGTACATAAGGCAGCTTTATATTTTTAATGATATTGTAATGCACTAACTACATGGATTTTACATACAAAAAGTAATAAAATAAAAACCAAATGATTTAGAGATGAGACTGAAGACAGAAAGATGCTATTACTATTATGAAAACCCCTGTACTGAACATTATGTCTGGAAGTGAAGGGCATGCCCGCAGGTGCTATGCTCCTCCTGCAGCAACTCCTTGGCATTACTTCATTAAAAACCAAGTCACTGGACTTGCTGTGGTGCAGCAGGGAGTGATGATGACATCAGCTGTTAAAAAGTGTGAAAATCTGACATACAACCTCAGAGAGTTATAAAGTTGTTTCTAAAACTTAACTTTTTAAAGAAGTTTACCTTTCATTTAGCTCTACAATTGTATTCTCTGGTGAGTGGCAAATCTTCTTTTATAGGAGCTGAAGTTTCTGCTTCTGGAAACTGAATTAACACTATCTCTCTCTGAGAAGGCAAAAGGTTTTCTATTTGTCTTGTCAGCAAAGAGTTCAACTATTTTAGGGAAAGGAGAGTCCAAAGATGTGCAGTTCAAAAGACCACCTGGCCTTCCCCCGACAGCCTTTGCAGGGAGCGATGACTTCTTCGTTTGTGGCTGTTGGTGAGGCAGAGCGCTCTGCATCCTTCCCTTGCCTGAGGCTGCTCACACTACGGCCAGGGCTCCGAATTAGAAAACTGCCTACTACAGCTGCCAAAAACATATTATTTCCAATTTATCTAGTTTGTTACAATCAATCATGCACAGGCACGTACATGTACTTTTCAACATAGTTCATTTTCACTGCTCTGAAGCTTATAAAAATCTCTGGGCAAAACAGGCAAGGAAAAACTCTACAGTTCTGTGTTAGAAAGCCCTATGACAGTTCTCACTATTTCAGAGTACTTAACTTCATTAGTTGCTTACATATCCCTCTACTTTCCTATTGAAATTAAGTATTTTCATAGACATGCCAAGAATTAGAATGTATTTTCTTTACCGTCCATACGTCATTTTGTCGAAGTGTAGGACACTTCCCCTCCATTACACCTGAGGGGGATATGGACAGTATGTGACTGACAATAAACACCTGCCTCTTCCTCTGGCTGACTTTAAGTTGATGTTTTAACACATAAATTAAAACATACACATTCCTCATCGGAGAAGCCTATCCTCTCACCTCTTAACAAATGTTCCAGAACCAAATACTCTATTTTGGGTGAGTAAATACACGGTGTTTCTAATGATTCCCAAATCATTGTGGCAACTCCTAGAGAAGTTCTGGCAGCCAGATTAAATTCACCACCTCATATTTCAGGGAAGTTTAGAGCCATTTTCTGGAAAAGGTAACTTAGAGAACCTGACTTCAGTCTTTCAATGTCTTATTAACTTAGATCCTTAAAAGGAAAAGGAAAAAGAGGAAAAAAGAATTTGGCACATCTGGCTTAAAAAAAAAAAAAAAAAAAAAAAAAACTTAATTCAGTGTCAGCCACTTGGCTACTCCTCTTTTTGTACCTGTTCAGATTTCCCACAGTACCAATCTCAGCTGCAAGAGTTCAGTGTAGCCGGCTGCCATCTGTGACAGTTCAAAACATTTGGTCTTGTAAGACATTTCCTTCCTTCATGTGAAATGCCCCTCTACCCCTGTCAGTCAGGCACGGATTTAAAACTGATGCGATAAGAAGGTATGAGCTAGTAAATGACCTACTTCTTAACAGAACTTGCTCACCTTTCAAGATACTGAAGAAGCTCAACTCCTGTTCAAGATTCTGGTGGCTAACAGGAAAACACTCTGATTTCCCCTGTTTACACAGTTTATTGGACTCAAAATACACCTCGGTCACAACTTCAGTTATTTCACTATTTGCTTGACAACTTTATGAAGAGGTACTCAGGTGAAAAGTCGAGGAAGGTTATCATTGCCAAATGAGGCTCTATAGCAGAATACACAAATAAAATGTGTCAGAACCTCAGCATATAAAAAAAATTTAAGTGCCCTTTAGTATGCTTGGAAAGAGCGAGGTTCCTACTAACTTCCTGACCGCTAAATAACCTTAAAATATTAAAAGAGAAATGCCTCATTCCTGGCCATTCAAGTACACACACACACAAACAGAATCTTATCAATGGTAACTTACATGAATGCACACTGACAATACTGGTTTTCACAATGAAAGAGAAGTAGTTTAAAAAAAATCTAAAATAGCCACTACAAATAACAAGTCAGGTGACTGTTATTCACAGAACATACTTAATGTTGACAAAAATAATAAATTGCAGAAGCTGAGAAAGTGATTGGACTTGCTAGCTCCAGCATATTTTTACATGAATTAGAGAAAACTCTCGCTAACGAAACCCAATATTATGCTTCCTTCAGATTGCGAAACAAAAGCTATTTCAGTTATTCAGGCAAGTAAGGTGCCAAACCAAAAACAATGCTGGGTTGGGACAGGGAATGGGTTCTTAGATTCTTAAATTCAGTCTCAGATTTCCCTGTGCCAAGCACCTAAAAAAATGTATTTTCTCTATCTTTACTATAGTATAGAACTATGAAAATAAGACTGGTTTTGATGCCCTATCCAACTCTTTGGCAATCACTTCTGAAGTGATTTATTTTAAAACAGCATTTGGAATGGATACTACACATGAATATTTGACATTAAACAATGTCATTACCTAGTTCTCCCTAGTTTCTGCCAATACTCATAACGTTCCCTCTTCATTTGTAGACTGAAGCAGAACCTTTAGACTTTGGACAGTAATTTTAAGGACATCCTTCACATGAATTTATGTTTTCTAATCAAACCTTATGGATGGTAACAGTTGACCTCCGAAATTCAGAACCCTGAACTTCGGAAATGATCCCTTCAGAGGTACAACTGACAGAGCTGCTAATGAAAATACATGGTGACTTTAGGGACAACAGTAAGGAACTATGCATCACAGAAGTAAGGAAGTCTGTGGTAAGCAAGCAAAAAAAAAAATCAGTCTGAATGTTCTCTTATTCTTTCAACTTAGTATCTGAATTCACTTTTGGGCTATATCAAAGGAAAAAAAAAAAAGTGTGTCTTTCGTCTAATTGAAACACAACCAAAAACACACTAATGAAAACTGGAACAAAACAGGGTGGGAGGGTTAATCTCCATACATACCATGAGTACTCATGTGGGTAAGTGGTTTCCAATCAGTTAAACACCTGGATACCTGGGGAATATTCCATATTTAATAACACATAGTTGTTTCCATGCAAACAGGGTCAGCTTTTTCAATGGCAAGCAGCTAACTGTCTTTCTTAAATGCTTTCATAGGAAAACGACTTAGGACTCAATGCATATGTGGTAGGTGCTTTTCTTATTTTCTTGAATGACTTACATACTCTACAAAGACACACTCAGGCACTCCTAATACTTCATATTAATGGGTAATATTTTTAAACCTTTATTTTATTATTACTAGCCAGAGAATATGGAAATGGATCGGGTACAATTCCTCAAGTATTGTTACAGGATTTCGTGAAGCCAATGGGTCTCTTCCTTGCCGTACAAGTGAAACTTCCTCCTATACACACAAACTGGTGAAGCAACAACAACAAAATAGAAGAAGACTTATTTAATCCAATAAGCAGGTTAACCAGCTGGAATGGACTCTGGGGACTTTCTGTGGACATGTCTTATAGTATTAATCCTTAGGAGACTTCCCCATACCAGAATATGAGGGCCAGTATTGCCCTCCACTGGCTAGAGCTATCAACAGAAGCCACGATTGCACCAATTCGGTCATTCAGAGTCGCCTAGTTCATACA
The DNA here is from genome assembly GCF_059628265.1 of Tinamus guttatus. Lineage (NCBI taxonomy): Eukaryota > Metazoa > Chordata > Aves > Tinamiformes > Tinamidae > Tinamus > Tinamus guttatus. The sequence goes on along the minus strand of NW_028290136.1, from coordinate 614,273 downwards.
ACAAAAAACGCTATCTCTCTCAAATTTACCAGTCCACTTTGAAGGATGATAACTAGGATGTGATATCATGAACTGGAAACAGCAAAAAACATGTTGACTAAAAAAGTTATGCAATTAAACGCATGGTAAAACATAAAGATTTCTGGTGTGGGATTAGAAAATCAACCAGTGACATTCTTACTCTTGGAGACTGCTAGAGAACTGGATGTACACTAAAAAACACACAAACAGACCAAAACCTCCAATGCTTTGAAGCCTCCACTCCCAGCAAAAACTCTCTACTTCCAACATAGCTGAATTTTTTTATTTTCTCACCAAATCATTTTGATTCTGCTATTCTTCCTTGAGGGACATGAGACCTCTACGGATTATAAAGGAAAAGAGCCTCAAAATGGAGGAAAAAAGAACAGAGTGTAGGTAAACACCCAAGGAAACAGGAATATTGGAGAAGAAGCATCCCTTAAAACCATTTTTCCTTCCTTTCTTTATGCAAAGAGGCATTGAAATGACAAGCAAGGAAGCTGCTATATTCCAACACACAAAATGATTCAAAATTTAAATGTATTCAACATCTATTAACCACAGGCTTAGATGAAAGAAGGTACTTCAAAGAATAGCACAGAGGCAATATCAGGGTAAAAATTACGGGTTTTAAATTCTAAGTGGCTTACCAATTGCTGTTTTCACAAACACTAACCAATTTACCTTTGGATTATTATTAAGATTTTTCCTCCTTCCCATCTCCTAATTCATTCCCTTCTCTCAATAAAGGACTCTAACCATTTAGAGTGTGGCCACACAAACCATTGATTCAGTATCTGGCATAAGCAAGGGAAGTAAAAACCTTCAGTGGATAAGAGAAGGGACCAAGCAAGAACAGCGGATCAGCTGACAGTGGAGTAGAAATTATTTCAGTGTTTGATCCTGTTCTAACTGAAGAACAAAAACACCTCTCTGGTAAGGGAGATGGAACGAGGTTCATCTCCAGTGTTTGCTTCCCTGTCTTTGATACTGGCTTTGTTTACAAGACAAAATTAACAACTTCCATTAAAAAAAAAAAAAGATTACTTCCCCCCCCACCCCCGCCAACATCTTAGCTGGAGCCAACATCATTGGTAAGAATGTCTTCACCTTGGCGGGAAAAAAAAAAGTCCATCTTAGACTACTGCTCCCATGGTCCCATGAACAGCACAAGATGGAAGAAGTCCATGGGAGAAAAGAGACAAAAGAAAGCAATTATGAAAAAAAAATGTTGCTTGACTTGGAACTAAAGATCTGCCACTATAGACCTGGATAATGGAGTACACTGTGTATGAAGCCAGCTCTTCTATGGTCAGGAAGATTGGCCAAGAAGACTTACAATGAGCAAATTGTTGAAAAGCCTTTCCCACTCCCCATTCCAATTGTTTCTTCCAGCAGATAAAGAAGACAATATGGAGGAAAGCAAAGTAGGGATAGCATGACAGATGCTGTTAAAAGGTTAAGAGCAAACAGGGTTTGAGTTACTCTCTTTTTAAAAAAGAATTCAAGACCTTCCACAATTGAAGCCGCAGAAGTAAACCTAATACCTAACAGCAAAAATGTAATAGTTAAATTTATGATATAATCTAGAAGTAGACATAAGTTACTGCATTCGGTGACATGATTAAGACTTAAAGCTTCAGGCAGTGTACTTAGCTTAGTCTTTCAAAAACTTCATTCATTCATTCACTGACCAGGTGTCTCATACTACCGTAACTTTAATTACTCATCAGGGTCCTTAGACATCTTATAAAAATCAATTAGGGTAGAAGTTAGTGCCCAAGCTTAACTGAAAGACAAAGTTGTACTGAATTTGCTGGACTTGAATGTACACTTCCATCGCACACTTTAACGTATGATAAAAGGAGGCACTGGGAATGGGAGGGAATACTGCAGACAGATTAATCTGGGCTGCTAAGAATAATAGGAAGCTTATGCAGAAAGAAAGGAAAACCAAAACATCAAGCACCATCCTCATGGCTCCAGTGCAAATTAAAACCACGCGCAGCGCACCCGGGAAGGCAGGGCGAGCACCGGGCACAGCGCGAAGCCCAGGGAAGGCAAACCCATGCTGGAGTCGTTACGCTCAGTACTTTATCACATTCCTCCACACCACCGCTCGATAGGGTGCTTAAACAGCGAGATTTTGCAGGCGAGGAGAAAAAAATAAATGTATCTGCTATCAACAATACCCTATTAGGACGCCCCTATCTTTAATCTACAGGCACGATAAGATGCCCCAACACACATAAACCCCGCTCAAACAGTGACTAATGACCATTAATCCCCCCTATCTCCCGGGGGATCTCGCCCCCTCCCATTTATCACGCTGACACGCCGCTCCACACACGCGGCTAAACTTTAACCGCGCTGGGGAAGCAAAAGCCGCCCCCGAGGCCGCCGCAGCCTCGACGGCCCCTGCACGTGCGCGGGGGCAGGGGCAGAGCCCCCGCCGAGCGCGCTGGCACCGCGGAAGGGCCGCGGGAGCCCCCGGCGGCCGTTGGCCCCGGCGGCGCGCGCCGTTAACGGTTCGCGCGGGGAGGGAGGCGGCGAGGCGGCGCCTACCTGCCCTGCCCGCTGCCCTCCCGCCCTCTCCCCGGAGCCAGCGACGCTCGGCGGAGGAAGGAGCCGCTTCCCCTTGGCGAGTGTCGCCGTCCCCGTGTCCCCCACCCGAAACACACACGCACCGGCGAGGGGGTGGCCGCCCGCCCACAGCCGATGGGGGCCAGGGGCGCCCACGCCGCGTCCTCCGGCGAGGAGCGGGGCCCGCCCGGGCACCCACCAAACTTCGCGTCCGAGGGAGGGAGAGGAGAAAGGAGGAGAGGAGCGGGCGGCTTCGCGCGCGTTCCCCGCCACCCCAGCCCTCTCCGCCGGCGGGAGCGCTGCCCGCGCCGTGCCCGCGGGCGCTGGTTACCTGAGGTGAGACATACTAATCCGAAGAGGTAAAAGTGAGCGAACTCCGCGATCATTGTCCTCAGGTGGCGCCTGCAGACAGTCTCATGCCAGGAGAAAGAGGAGGGAAGAAATAAAAAAAAACACAATACCAAAAAAAAAAAAAAAAAAGGGAAAGCCCCCAACTGTAATTCCACAGAAGCTTAATATAAGCAAGGTTTCTTAATCCTCTGGCACTTCAGCGGCGAGCACTCCTCTCCGCAGAGGGTATTGCCACATCCAGGGCTCGGCTCCGGCGCTGCGCTCTGCTCCCTCGGCCCGGCTCCTCCGGGAAGGCGCTTTGACACTTCCCAGGACTATCCAGCGCTGGGAGAGGGAGGGGGGAACAAAAGATCCTCGCTTGCCCGGGGCTGGGATCCACCGCCTGCCGCTCGCAAGTTGCTCCTCCAGCCTTGAGACTTTGTGTTTTTTTTTTTTCTTTCTTTTTTTGGTTTTCTTTCAGTGCCCGGGACAAGCGAGTAGCAACAACGCGGAACAAAGAGTACGAGCGGCGTTAGGCGCGCACCGGCGGCGGCTGCTGCGCTCCGCCAAGCAGCGAGAGGGGCGGGGGAGGCGGACAAACAAACCAAAAAGAAGAAGGGAAAAAAAAAAAAAAGATAAAGGGGGTGGCGGGGGGCAGCAATTTAAAAAGTGCCTTCTGCAGAGGGCGACGCCGAGTCACTGGGCGCGCGAGGCGGGCGGCGGGCGGGCTCGGCGGGCGGGGGGCGGCGGCGCGGCGGCCCCCGCGCCCATCACGGGGGAAGGAGGCAGGAGCGCCGCGAGCGCGGCCGTCACGCGGCGACGCGGCCGAGGCGGCGGCGGCGGCTCCTCCTGGCCCCGGCCGGCATCGCCCACCCCCCCGGCACGCGGCAAGCCCGAGCCCCCGCCGAGGGGCGCACAAAAGCGGGGCGAGGGGAACTGCCCGGCCTCGGCGCGGCGGCGGCTCCGCTCCGTGCCCTGCGCCGAGCAGGGGTGCAGCGGCCGCGAGGGGCGAGCCCGAAGTTTCTGGTGTCACGCTCGCGTCCGCCGTGGGTTTCCCCCGCCTCCTCCTCCTCCTCCCTCCGCGCTTCCCTCCTCCTCCTCCTCGCTGCTGCCGCCGCAGGTCTGATGCCGCCGCGGGACAGGGTGCGGGGCCGCACCTGGGCAGCCTCCGCGGGGACGCGGCCTCCGCGGGGACGCGGCCTCCGCGGGGAGGCAGCCCCAGCGCAGCGCCCCGCGCGCGGCTCTGCGGAGCCCGCCGGCAGCGCCGCCCTCGGCCCGGCTCCCCCGCCGCGGCCCGGCCCTGCTCTGCCTTCGCCTTGCTGTAATCACCAGCCCGGAGGAGGCGGCGCAGCAGCCGCAGGGTTTCGCGGGCAGCTACAGAGCGGTGTCGCCAGGTATTCCTGGTGGAGCCACGAGGTCGCGGCTGCCTGGGTGTTCCCCGGTGACTAATGTCACATGGGCCCAATCTACTAGAATGAGCTTTATTAAATGCGTGCTCTTGCAGCTAGGGGCACAAACACTGCGCAGAGGTGCCTAAGTGGCTTTTAAAGTCAAGCCCATGCAAACTTTATCCCAGGCCAAAAGAGGTAGCAGAGTGGTGGGGAAGAAGACTTAATGCTCTAGGTGAGCAGGGGAGATGGACCGGAGAGAGATGGTTGTTAGGTGTCCTATGGACGTATGGCAGAGCTACCAGGTACATGGAGTAAAGCTCCGCATACGTCTCCATTTGAGTCATTGGGTTATAAGGACTGAATGAGATGTAAAACGAAATTTAATTTATAAGAAGCATGTTAAAAAAATGGCCCGAATACAAATGAACCTTTTCTTGCCATGGGGCAGATACCTGGCACCACTTCCAGCCACAGGATTTGTATGCACCCCCCATTGCCATCAGCCAAACAGTTTTAGATCGTCTTAGTCTCCACCAGCCAAATCACACTCATGCAGGCATACCAAAATCCACCAGGTTTGCCCTACTTTTTCTCTCTCAGTGTGGCATAGGACAAACTTGCTCTAAAATACAACACCAGAAAAGGTCCTGTAAATTGCATTCAATCTATTTTAGCCCTCTTGTATGTGAGATGTACAAAGACATTTTTTAACAACAGAAAGCAAAGTGGTTTTACATTCTAAGGGAAAGTTTCTGATTTGCAAGTGTATGTATCAGCAGGAGCCAAACTTACAAGATTTTCCACTAAAACCAAAGAGAATAAATCAAGCATTAGAAGAATCAGAAGTCAGAAAAACAATTGGGTGTTTTGCAGGGATCAGATATTCATTTCTAGAGAGAAAATGAGATTAATGTCCCATTTTGAATTCATTCAGAAAATAATTAGAACTATGGAATCAATAATAGGCATTTCCACAGTTAATAAATCTACATATGTCTAGAGCTGTTAAAGCTATACCTAGCCAACAACAATTTCTCTTTCCGTTGAAACAGTGATCTCATGCCATCATTCTGCACTTAATGGAAGAAAACTGTATTAGCACGTCCAGAATTAAAACACACAGCAAAACCAATGAGGGGGTCCTTGATACTCCTTGAACCCTAGTGAGAAGTCTGAAATTTCAATAAATTAGTTTCAAAAAATTAAATAAATGGACTCACATGTAGGGCGGAAAATAAGGTCAGGAGTTCATGTAATTCAGCTCCCTGTTCTGAGATAGGGTCAAGTATATACAGACTACCCCCAGCAAATATTTTCAGTCCCATTATTAAAATTATCTGAACACTGCGATCTCATATCCTCTCTAGATAACCAGTTCCAGTTATTATATAGTTAGATTTTCCTAATGTCTGGGCTGAATAATCTTCAGGAAGAAAACAAAATACACCGCTACTACAGATAAAATTTTCAAGGCATGAAAAATGTTGTTTTTATGTATCTCTGTTTTTATATGAAACTATCAATATTCCATGTAATCCTGAATTGCAACAACATTGTTTTAAATCCATTTCTATGATGTATGCCTTATTTATCAATATAAATTAATTAATTTACTTTTTAACTGGCAACAAGTATATACAAAGTAGAGAGAAAGTAAATAAAGGATTTGCCTAATTCCCAGAGTGTTTTCTTTACTCAAGATAAATCTGTTTCCCATACTTCAATGGAAGAGTAAGTTTCTAGATTCTTTTGCTTAGCTCATTCTAAAAAAAGGGCCAGTAAAAACTTTATGTTGTATTGAAGTCTTACATGTGTTGGATACTAATTTTCATATTTCACATTTCTGATACTAAGATATTCTAAATTGGGCAGTGAATTAAGGGTCTGAAACTTGAGTTTCATTGCCATATGACTATGAGTTGAATGTAAGTAAAATAAAGCCTTTGTGCCTCAGCTACCCTAACTTTAACAGGAATCTAAGACTGTTCCTATGACTGTCAAGAAATCTTTATCCTTTGAGAAGTATGGATAGATTCTACATTAGCTACCTCTAGTAAAAGCACACTAAAACTTCAAAGGTTTGTTCAATGTGTAGTGTCTTTAAAACTTCATAGCATGCTGTTTAGCTGTAAGTGTTTTCTTACTCCTAAAAATTTACTGGGAGCGGATATATACTGTTCTAATCATCTTTTTAATTCATTTAAGTTGTAGTAATATATAACAGCTGCACAGCTAAGTAGTTCCCTTCAAATTGTAAGCCTACAGAAATTCATCAGAACATCGTATAAGTAATTGACATCATCTTTAATTCTGCAGATGTTCTTGCAAAATACATGCTATTCAAGTATCCTTATTCTCTTTGATACTAAATATAAAATATATATATATATTTCATATAACATTTTTTGGATAAGAAATATGGCTTCATCTTCTGCCAGTTTGGGAAATACTCTTTCTGCATGCATTAAAATGCAGATCTATTTGCTTTGTTAATTCTGTAATACACAAAACCTGAATGTATGGAAAATAATCAGACTGGTTAAAATAAATTTGGTGACATCTGAAAAGAAGAAGACAAAGGTGCTGTAAAGCTATATTTCATTCCAAATCATATCAATGCATAAGTCTGACTCCAAAAAGCACAGGAAAAAATACCCCATTTCAGCTGACATAATGTCATGGTTTTTAGGTGAATTTTAAAAATACAGGCCAATTCTGAGTTTAGAAGGTACAAAAGTGCATGCATTTGACTGTACAATGGCATATATCTATTCAGCCAAGTGAGATACTAGCTCAAACTGTCAGCATGTATCTTTCTACATATGCTTCATGCCGTACTGGACACACAACAGCTGAAGGACTGAATTTTGATGCAACATTTCTTTTCTTATACCTCCCACCAAAGTTTTGCAACTTACACAGATGGGTAATTTATGTCAGAATAAGACTACTCACCTGTGTCAACTGACACATGGTACCTACATTTGAGAAAGGGGGCTCTGGTTGGGCAAGCTCCAAGGACAGGAGAAGGTTCCAGGGAAAAGGTACTTGTCCTTCAGCAGGTGGCACTCTTCCCTCAAAGCGACCGAAAGCTGCATCGCCTCTGATGCACCTGAGAATGTGCTTATAGCGGTGATTCATTTCATGGCACCCCCAAGAACCTGATTTTTTTCGTAACTACTAAAGATCCCAGGGCACTTTTCTCCAAAGGTGGAGATATGTGCTTGATGCCTTCGGTGTGTTATGGGGCAACTCCATTCTCAATACACAAACCTTTTTGAACTTCAAATGTCTTTTTACTTCTTTATCTTAAACTACTGCATAGCCTTCCAGTTATGTTTGGAAGTGGCTGCCAGAATAAAAACGGATGTGTATGCATGTGTGTATTGCATGGTTGCACGTACACACATATCCGTACTGCCCAATGCACCCAGAGTTTGTGTTTCTGAGCGTTTGGAGAGAAGCAACAAGTTTGACTCACGCAGTAATATTATCCTATGCAGTACAATTATGATTCCACTGACATCAATGCAAACTAGTTCAGATAATACTGCATTGTTTTTGTTACCAATTAGACTATTATAAATATATCTGCATGAGTTATTCCAACTAGAACTATTTTCACAGCTTTTTGTCAAGATTTGCATAACATCTGTTCCAGACTTGAGTTTGCTTTCACATGAGCAACCATGTAGATTCAAGTATCCCACAAAACAAGCTAATGCATTTGCACAGGCACCAGTGGTGACTCATGCAGTTCAATGGGCATTATTTATTTATTTATTTATTTATTTTCTAGTTAATGCCTTAATAATTTTCATGTAAGTCACTGATAATATATCACTACAGTTTAAAATATGATATTTAGCGGAATTACTCTCAGAATGCAATATTCATTAAAAAAGCAGCCACTTTGAAAGTTCCCCGTATTTCCTCCCATTGTTCTATCAGATACAACTACATTTCCAAATCTGCTTCTTCCCAGATTGCGTAGAACACCAGAGCAGCAATCACACACTTTAATTACTTAGCAAACTGACTTAAAAAATGCTGAAAATCTCTCTTTATAGTCTGACCGTTATTAATCTGGAATGAAATGGAAGAATACAAGGAATTATATGCGCCCCTTTTTATTTATCTATGTTTAAATGCCTCATGGCTCTAACCTGTATTAAGAATCCTACCTGAAGCCAATGAATATTATATACAAAGGTAGAACAATATATAAATTCAGTATTTTTTGGTAGGTTTCAGTAAAAAAAAATAATAATAATTCTACGTTAGAACTAAGCAGTCACTGAAATTATCTGAAGAAGGAGCCTGAATAAAGGAACTGAAGGGATCTTTAAAATCCATCCCCCCCGCTCAAGCAGGGTCAACCTGACCAGATTGCCCAGTGCCCTTTCCAAGCGGCTTTTGAGTATCTCCAAGGATGGAGACTCCACAGACCCTCTGGACGACCTGTTCCAGTGCGCTCACCATCACAGCATAAAAGTTTTCCCCCAGATTCAGACAGAGCTTCCTGTGCTTTGGTTTGTGCCCATTGCCACTGTCACTGTGCACAATTGTGCACATTGTCCCTGGGCACCCCTAGAAAGAGTCCTGCCCCATCCTCTTTACAGCCTCCCTTCAGATGTTTGAATACCTTGGTCAGATTCCCCCCCTCCCGCAGTCTTATCCAGGCTGAAGAGTCTCAGCTTGCTCAGCCTCCCCTCCTATGAGAGATACTCCAATCCCCTAATCATCTTAGCAGCTTTGTAACTGTTTAAACACACTATTAAAAGAAACCTTTATTTTTTTTTCCTTGTGTTTGATTATTAGGTTCTCAAGATTTTTTTTTAATTTACATTAATTTGGGATGTAACTCTTGTTTCTTTGATGTTACACTTAATTATATCATTGGTGAATTCAGTCTTCCCACTGTCTTTCACTAATTTCTTGTACAACATTTAGAATAGAATTCATAATTACTGCAAAGTAAGGAATAGTGGCAATGAAGTGTAAGATTTTTTTTATGGCAAATGAGCAGATAGAGACCCTAAACAAGACCAAGCCTCATTTTCCTAGGTGTAAAAAAACAATGTGACAAAGGATCCTTTCTTCAAAGGATTTATAAAACACTGTTATCAACAGAAAGGAATACAAGAAAAAATCACCACTGGCATAAAATTCCATTGATGTTTATCTTGTAATACCCCTTTATATTAGGAGTGGCTCTATAGCTTTTCATTTCTGTTTCAAAGATGATATAAGACATCCCTACTGAAAAAAAAATAATAAATAAATAAATAAATCACGGAAGCTCTATTCCTTCTGTTCCTCTAGTAACAAAAAATGCTAGGGGCATATTTTCTATTCAGTCTACTCAGCAGACTAGCTCAAATGCCTTTTAAAAATTATTGTAATTATAGGAAATATTGTGTACAACTTCTGCTCTGTGGTTTTGTTCTTGCTAATGACAAAATGCTAATCTGCTTAATATGTAATTTATATACAAACAACATAGTATTTGTTGCAAAACCAGTGTTATCGCTGATGTTGTCAAACAGAGAGAGACCTGTCCCTGAAATCTCAGTATTTGGTTTAAATGTTTAACAAACGAGCCATTCAGTACTCACTAGTGCCTTGCTCCTCTACAGAGCATAGGAAAGAGTATGAGGGTGTCACCTAGTGGACTGCTGGGACAGTATATCAGAAGCCAAAACATCCAAATGGCATTCAGTAACAAAATGGAAAGGAAAAGATTTTTTTTTATTATTTAATTCCTCCAGGAATTGTGAAGACTTCAACAGAGCATCATTGTTCTCTAATATCTGCCTGTGGGTTCCCATTCATGTCACAGGATCTTTTGGCACTGAAAAGGACTGTTAGAAAATGCATCCAAAATTCTGAAGAGAAAATTACCTATATTCCTGGCCCTAGAGGTCTAATGTTACCAAAGATCACCATCTCAACTAAGCTGCACAAAAATTTTGTTTTTTGGGATTATAAATAAGAGGAAGAAGAAGTATATACAGTGCCTGTAGATTCCATAAATTTTATTTTAAAATAAGGAAATATTCTGTGCTTTTCAACAGGTCGTCATCATTTTTTTTTTTTTTTACATGTATTAGGTGGAGATTGCTGCATGCAGTTTTAATTCATGAATAGTTTAGGTTAACCTTAGCAATCTGGAAATGAAAAGGATTACATAAACTATCCATCTTATTTCTTTGATTGAATTACTGCAGATATTTAAAGCAGACGACACTCAAGCGCTGAATACCTGCAGTGAATTAACTCAGTCAAATGCAAAGCAGATACCCAAGCCAGCTCACCCAGTACAATTTAAATTGCATATTGAAATTTAAAATAATCAACATACAATTTATAGTTGCATGATGAAAGTCTATCTGATCCCATATATTTAACTTCCTTTAATTAAAAAAATGCTTACTAGAGTTTTAATATTGTATTCTGCCCTTGAGTGGAGGAAGGGAAAATGTAAGGATGGAACTACAAATGATAGAGACATCCTGCTGTAGTGCCTAGAGCATGTGTTTTATTACCCCCCTGAAATGCAGCATGGGAAGAGGAGAATCAGGCTTTGCCCCATGATGGTAGGCTTATTTGTTGGTGTCAGAAGTACGTATGACTTGTCAGCAGACACAGTGTGCTGCTGGAAGCAGCAGCACAAAAGCTTAACACGAGCAGTGTGTTTTGCTGGTCTCGCTGTTGGCCCCCTGCTTGAAGTGGTAAGATGTCTCTTTTAATGAATAAATGGAAAATGGAAGAGATATAAGGACTCCATCAATCAAAACTACCCTTTGGGAGAACTGTGAAAATATATGTTATTTAATGACCAAATTAAAAATGTATATATTTAAGATGTTTGGGTAAAACCAAAACTCTCCATACATCATGAGTTATGAAAGAAAAGAAAAAACAGAAATTATTTAACTATTCCCCTATTTTTTTTTTCTGTTGATCAGAAACATCTGATTCTGCAAGATATAATTCCTGTCTGATCTTCAGAAACATTTACTTCTGATTTGGAAAATTGGATTTTCCTCCCCTCCTCTCCTCTCCTCTCCTCTCCTCTCCTCTCCTCTCCTCTCCTCTCCTCTCCTCTCCTCTCCTCTCCTCTCCTCTCCTCTCCTCTCCTCTCCTCTCCTTTTTTTTTTTTTCCTTTCTTTCCCCCCCACCCCAAGTCTCTAGGTTCTCTTGGATTACAGAGAGAGGTGCCCAGGTAATATATATAATCAAGTTTAGCTGCAGACACTGATAACATATATCCAGTCTGTGGGGCAGGTAAGGATTGCCACTGAGGGACAGGATGCTGTTGATGAATCTTCTACACCCATTCATACAGCAGGCTGTTTTCTTTCAAGGTAGTTCCTGCAAGAAGCAGCAGAACCAGACTCCCAGAGTGCATACATCTCATTTCTCCCAGAAGGTCAAGCTGCCTTCAGAATAGAAAACAACCAAAAAACAACCTACAGGGAAGGCCTTGGGCCTCCATTAAATATTTCATTAAAAAGAAAACTGGTCTTGCATGTGTTCTCTTTAAAACCTCCCAGAGGACAAATCTGTCAGGGTATGTCTGCATGGTTAGGAGCATCCAGTAACATAACTATTCCTCCCACTCTCTGAGACAGCCCAACACGAGCCAGCTCGAGTCCAGAAGCCGCGTAAATACGCTTGCAGAGCGCCAAGCCTGAGCTAACACAGGTTGTGTCTCAACAGGCCTCATTAGCTCAGGCTCATTACTGTAATAGCCCGGCTACATGGCTGCTGCGTTGCAGCTGGCTCTGCGTGCCTGGCTTGCAGCGTGCAAGGAGTAGGCACAGAAGTATCTCCTCCTGACTGTGCAGACATGCCGTCAGCGTGTTCCTCCTCTTCTTCCCGGAGATTTTGTCATTTAATTTGAAAGCCAGCAGCTGCTTCTCTCAAATTATTGTACTGGCATAAGAACATTTGAAAAATAGTATGTTCATGAAAGGCCATGGAAGGCTGGTTGCCCCTAGCAGGTCAGAGGAGCATTTCTGTTACAACACAATGGAGTTTTCCCTAGCAAAAAGCACAACCTTAAGCGAGGATCACATAGAAAAACAACTTCAATTTCCTCTTCTCACCTCTTAACAACACATAAGATGCAGGAGTAAATTACGAAGCAAGTACTGTGGCAGCGGTAAAAACATGCAGCAGTCTGCTTTTAAATAAAAAGTGAAAGACTCACTCTTCTCTTTTATGGAAATGGACAGGTTTTGTATTTCCTAAGTTGTAACTGAGTAGACATAATTTATCTGTACTTACCTTCAACTACTGCTGGGTAAATATCCTACTTTTAGCTCAAAGGCACAGTCAGAGCTGCATAGACTCATAGCTAACGTCAAAGAATGCAACAAGTACAGAAACATAACTTTCAATTTTAATGCTGGAAGGAGACAGCACCAGAGTGGCAGTTCAGATAGTAATATCAGACTATAATAAATCCTCAGACCAAAGAAAGTCTCAAGCACAATTTCTACAGACTACAATAGTCCCCTATTGTAGTTCCCCCTATTGTAGTCCCCTATTGCATATTACCTGTGAGCCCCCCTCCTCCACCTTCCACTTCCTTTCCCCACGGCTGTATTTCTCCAGAGGGGAAGTAGAAGAACAAGAGCAAGACACAAACATTATGTGCCGTAAACCTACACCTACACACACGCACGGAAGTATTCCCAAACACCCAGCCTTATTTATTTAATAATTTCTTTTTGGTTTTAGCTTCAACTCACATCTTCAAACTATGCTTCCTAACGAAGGAGCTGAGCAACTTTTACGTCTGTATATTCAAAATCAATATTCTTACATAGGGAGTTTTGTCTTGTGATCTCATTGCAAGAGTTTGTGATATTGAAACTTTGCATATTGCTATGAGAGTGTCACACTACTGAGGGACCTGTTCTTGACTGGTAAGTGAATCTATTCAACTGAGTATGTTTGACAGATTAGGTTCAAACATACTAATTCAGTTCTCTTTACTAACAAACACATCTTTAATTACAAATTTTTACACGTTCTTTCCAAATTTTAAGAAAACAGTCATGCTTACTTTTTGTATCACTTTTTGTGACACAAAAGTAGTAGTAGTGTAGTAGCAGTGTAACACCACTAGTATTGCAACATTCACTATATGAATTAAAGAAGTAAATAAGGTTTTTAAAACTTATTTTTATGATTATAGTGGGAAAACACTATTGGTTCAATAATGAATAAATTTTTGATTCCAAAAAGTAATGGTGTTTTTAGTGAACTATGTTGCAATGCCCTCTGCTGGCATTAAGTTGGTAAACTCTTTAGATCTCCTGTTTAGATGACTTTTAAGGGGTTTAAGAATAGCTTAAATACTGAGGCATCAAACCACTACCAACTACCAGTATCCTAGGTTGATGAGAATTTGTAACAGACTTTTAAACAGCTTCATCCAACAATACTACATTTGCCATAAACTATCTACAAAGTTTTAAAGACATTTCAGTGTTTCTCAGATGAAAATTTGCACCAACTTCCCAAATTCTAAGAAAAAATTTGAGCTAAGGAAGAAAGTAAGAATATCAACTGACATACCCATTTACTTCAAAAAAAAAAAAAAAGAAAAAGTCTGAAGAAGAATGCCTTCTGCCTCAGCAAATCAAGACTATCAAAACTTTATCAAAATGGTTGTGTTGGATTTCAGTATTTCAAGTGGAATTTCAAAGCTCCCAAGAGGCTTACATCTTACCCAGCCAGTGCTGGGTAATGATCATACCACTTACAGACAATGTTTATTGCACTTGTCTGAAGCCATTGTTAAAGCAATGAACTAAACATAGGCACTAGGCCTTATTTGATTCTCTTGGTCAATATTTTGAACACTTTTTATGAAAAAGAGAATGATAAATTAGACAAATGTATATATATATTATAGAATACAGCTTCAATACACGTCATGAATGCTTAAAAAAAAGGCCTAATTGTTTTACTTTCCAAGTTTCTGCTGTCTGCTGAAATCTTTGTGAGATGCTATCCATTGCCAAGGAGTTAATACTTTCCATGAGTAAATTTGAAACATATAAACATCTTCTATATAGCAAGATTAATCAAGTAACAGTTTTTAAAGTGCCATGTCATCTGAAGTACGTATTTTATGGCTGCTCTGTAAAAATTGCTTTAAGTACATAGTGAACTGATAAAATCGGGGTCTGAAATGTTCTTGTTATTTCTATCTTTCAGTTATCTCTGAGCGTAGCATGAAAATTATAAACCTGGCCCAAATTTGTCATCTTGGAAACCTGAGTGAGAGTTTTGATATTGCTTTGCAGAGGGGGATGTTCAGCCATCACTGAAAGAAATCCCATTAGTGTTCCTGAAAATCCCACCCTTAAACCTTTATTAAGAAGCTCTTGAAAGAGGTTTTTGCTCCAAGCCATAAATCTTCCCATCAGATATGCAGGGCAGATCACCAATTAACACCAGACATGAAGGATTTTCTTGATTACAATATGGACATACTTTTCTCTGGAGATCTGCTTTGTTCAAAATCAGCTTCTTGTGTGAGTGAGTGTCATCTCACCATTTTTCACAGTCAAAAACAGACCATTTTTCTGCATCAGAAATGGGGGTTTCAGCAGTCTAAACTGTTTTCATGAGACAAATTGTTACACAATAGATGGACTCTTCTGACAAAAGTCTTTTCACATTGCAAAAACATTCTGCTCCTTCCGTGACACAGCAAAATTGGATCCAAATGAGAAATATATGTAGATGTGGTAATAAACATGTTACTAGGCAAACATTAGCACTTAAGACTATTTTGTAGATTTAAGCTAATCCTTAGAGGATTTTAGTTCCTTGGATCTGCCATGTCCTAAGCTAGTAGTAGCTTGGGGTGACAACCCATGGCCTGAGAGCAGATGTGGGACACAGCTATATATGAAAAGCTGGAGTCCATCTGTTTTCTTCTCTAACATTTTATTGATTTGCCACATCTCTGATTATCCCTGTCATTGAAGCCATACTTAAAAGATAAAGACACCAATAGAGACAGATTTTAAGTAGTGTAACATAGTTTCCTTTGAATTCTACTTTGCTCTGATGAGGACAGAATTCGTTTTCATTTGTTTTGGCTTGGTGTAGTTTTTAAATTAATTACGGGAAACAGTTTGATCAGTGATCAAAGCTCCTATCAGTGAAATAATGATGTGAATTTGTGAAATTTACTTCCTTGCTTTGCTGAGAGACACTGCCCAATATAGTCTGCCAAAGCAGTATCCCTGAGTTGTCTCTTATTGCTTCTCTTCTCTACTAAACAATGTATTTATAGCTAGTGTTAGTCCCAATGATATATTGCTAACACTTACTAAGAAGGCTATTATAATATCTAGTGGTTAAAATGGGACATCTTTAACAAATGTCGTATTCTTTTATTACCCATCGGATTCAGAAGAACCCATTGATTTGACATTGATTACTTACTTGACTAGTGAAGAGGTGGAAACAAAAACACAGTGCAAATCCCATTTTACAGGGAGGAGAGGATTTATTTCTAGAACATTGGTGCACAAATGTGTATAGATTGCTGTGGCTCTCTAACAGCACAAAGAATTCTGAAGTAGAGCAGTCACGTAATATTCTTGCCCAGATCTCCCCATATTTGCCATGTCCATTTACATGGCAGATGAACTGTTCCAAGGACATTTCCTATTAAAGACGTTCACCGTTCTCCGTTTTCTTAACAGAATAGCAGTTTTCCCTGATTCTCACAATTAAGCAGGTATTAACAGCAATGGATAGAAAGGAAAACTGTTTGAAGGGGCTTTCTCTCTTCAAAGCACGGGTGAGAATCATTTAAATTTGACTGAGATTCTGTAACGATGTGTCTGATCTAAATCCATGCAAAAACAGCAGTAAAGTATTTGTGTGATGCTCACTCATTCTTCAGACATTTGCAGTCTGAGATTCTGTCATGTCCAAGTAACAACAGCTCAACCACGGGAAGTTTAGGGTCATGACTCCTGAAGTAATATGAAAGTATTATTTTTATAGTATCCTGGAAAAACTTAAGAACATTGTAATTATTTCCACCCACAGGAAAAAAAAAAAGAAAGAAAGAGAAAAAGAAAAGAAAAAGAAAAAAAAAACAAAACAAGCAGATAAGAGCTTTCAGGGTTCATTTATAACAAACTGTTGAAAAGTTTAGCAAAACATTTGAACTGGATCTCAACTCTGAAATCAGATACCAGCTTCTGGAGCTGATAGTTACAGACAAACTATTATTATTACAAACTATATTGCAATATGCCATATCAGGTCCTTTTACTTCATTTAGTAATAAAATACTTGACAGCAATATGGTGCCAAATAACTAACGGAAGGGGTGGAGTCTCCATTTCTTCATCCCAGAAAATCAAGATCAGATGCTTTTCGGGAAGTCTTAAGCAAATGCAAGTGTGTTTTATGGAGACCTATACAAGGGTTAAATGGGTGAAATTTAAACGGCTTTGTATAGTGTTATACTTGTTGATCTTACAGTCTGTTTTTAAATGCTACAAATCACACAGCTGACACTAAGCAATATTTTATCTGCAATGACCATCAGTATTTAAAAGATTTTTATATATTACATGCAATTTCAAATACTTTATTTGTGTCTGCACCTGTAACCATGTCACATCTTGCAAGGGATTCTTTTTCATTCTATCAACAAAAGTGATCTAAAATATGATAGTCCATACCCACAAAATGGGAAGGTGTTGCTGCTTTCACACCTCTCTAATTTGCGGTTCATAGACTACAACAAAAGAAGATTATGCTCATGTTCCTAATTAAAAAGGTTCTATGAATTTTCATATCTTTCAACACAGTAAGGTCTTCAGTTTATTACAAGTAAGACTGGAAAACAAATCCTTTGATGAAATATTGCACTAAATATAATCACACATTGCTCAGCAAGGTTGCCAATAAAGTGAAACAAATACAACTCATCAAATATTTTCATGAAATAAGTAATTCAAGGTTTTCTAGTATGCAGCTTCATGGAGTACAAAGAATAAATCACATAAAATAAAGGCAAGACACTAACAATCCAATTTCATGCAGAATCCCGACTCCCAAAAGGTTTAAAGCCTCAGGCACTTAGAGTTTACTGTTCTCATTCAGAGAAATGATTTGCAGACCTAAATGAATATTTTAGGGTTTTTTTTTTCCTTTGTGTCAAATGATCCATCTGTTTACTAAAACAATTCACTGCAAAGCCAAAGAGGTCATTTCAGGGTAAAGCCTCCATCTTAGCAAAGGGTAACCCAAACAGGGTGTCAAGTTGAACTATTATTTGAAGTATAAAGTGACAACAGATAATATTTGATGAAGTTCAGATTCTATGATCTTTGTGCTATGATATTTCTAAAAATGAGAATAAAATAATATTTTTCTGGGAAGGTACAGCATATTAACGAATGTCTATATCTTCTCCACATCATTATTCTAGTATTATGTTGTCAACTTTGTACTGATAACAAACACTATGTAAAAACATATAAACTAAGCAACTTACTAAGCAACTTGCAGCTACATCATCAGACAAAGAAGCTGTTTACTAGTAGGTTATGAATTCCTAAGTTAAATCAAGGTAATAGGCATAGCCAAAGAATATTTTTCATCTTTTCCCATTTTAGAATGACAGATTCAGTTTATTTCAAATTGGTAATTTGCAGTAAGCTTGGAATGCTTTCATGTCTCACTTGATGGCAAGGGGAAAAGAGTGAGACTGCAATAGAGTATGTTCTTATAATATCAGATTAGGAAACAGCTTGTCTGAAATTAAACTATATAACCTAAATGTCCACATCACACTTCTCAACTCCTCCTAATTTGCTTTTGAACAAAATGTTTAAAGTGACTGGCTCCTAATGCTGGATGTGAAAACAATCTATCAATAGGAATGTCTTTTCGTGTTTTTCAGTGACCTCACACCACTTCTTGCCTTACAGAAATTACATTATTGATATGCACAAGTTAACAGAGTTGAAGATTTTCTACATGGCTATTTAAAAGAAAATATCAGTAATCTGTGTAAAATATTAGCAGCAAAATAAAGCTTTATTCTCTAAACATGCTACCTATAAACATTAAGCAGGTGGAGAAGAGAACAAATAAGATCATTCTCAGTGGAAACTAAAGTGCTCCCCCTGTTCTGTGATGTGAAAACTAGTATTTATAAATGTTCTGTACAGTACTTATGAAGTGTGATAATCAACATGATTAATGACAGAAAATGTTTCCTCTTGCCTTACTCTGTTTTCACATCTCTTTTGAGGTTTGACACCCAGGCAAGTGTTTAACCTTTCCATTTGTTTCCAAAGCTGTGGATAAATTCTTCTAAAGTTCTTTAGCCAAAGTTCTTCAGGCAAAAATCCCGTTATGAAAACATAGTTGCTACAAACCTTCTGTTTGTTTTAATCCATACTTTTTGTATACTTCTTTTATACTACTTTTCAGATTATCAGACACACAAGTTAGAGATAAAATACTGGTATTACATCAGCTACAAATTTAATCTTGTAAAAAAAACAAATGCCATCTTTAAAATGATTTAAAGAGCACAGGTGCTTTATATTAATCAACCTCTTTTTTGCTTTGAGTATATGTCAATTGACGTGCTTATCTGTTCATGTTCTGTTCAGATAAATTACTCCTAATGGTGTTTGAGGGCATGTTTAAGAGTTTTTAGACTGGTTATAGATACTATACCATTTTAGAACTTTAATAAATATAGCACTCTAACAGCTATAGTGCATCTGGATAACATTCGATCTGATTCATAATCATTGCCACCTACTGCTCTGCAGTAACCAAGCATAAACGAATACTGTATTAGTCTGTACAAACTACACTCAAGCTACATAATGAATATTATTGAGGTGATTATCTCACCCTCACCTGCTTGACTCTCACTATACATTTGTATTTTGTGATTATTAAGAATTTATTGCAAGATTGAACCCTATGCTACACATTCAAACTTATTCTGCTTTCCTATGGGGCTCTGATGTTAGCCAAAAAACCAAAGGTACTGTTTTGTACTGTTTTCATTTTCCATTGGGAAAGATTAGTCTCCTTGTTTTAAACTGCGAGAAGAGAATTGATTCAGATAATAAAAATGAACCTTTTTTTTTCTTTTTTGATATGAAAACAAAGATTCACAAGAGGCACTTCCAATGAACTGTAAGCCTGTTATTTTGCCATATTATCCACAAAGCATAATTGCAGATAAAAAAGTCAGATAATCCAGTTAAGGCTATTAAAAACCTTTGTTATTAATAAAGAATATGTTAGAAGAGGAGTATGACTTGGCTCACGTTGCAAAGGTGTAACCATACAAAGTGCTTATTGAGAGAAGGGAGTAGGACCAGGCAAAGGGAATCAGAAAACTTGCCTATGAATTTCACATGATAGTATTATGTTGCCAGAAGGAAATAAAGAAAGAGGAGTGGGAGGAGAAACGGAGGAAGCAATACAGAAGACAGATCAAATGGGATTTATTGAAGGGAACAAGGGAACAGGCAGATGCAGAAGCCGAGAAAAAGTGACAGCAATGCTCTAATGAGAAGGGAAAAGCGCTAGAACAGCTACAACAAGTCTTAGTAGCATAGCAGTAATACTGAAAACCTAGTAACATTTGGGAACTTAAATAAGGCCTCATATCCACTCTGGATGCTATCAAGGTAATTGGAAATCTTTAGCTAAACAGCACCAGTTCAGTTCTCATCCCAGTGTTGTGACAGATATTTGCTGGTTGTCAAAAAGCTGTACTGCTGAGTGTAGGACTGGGTTATGCATTAAATATCTGATTAGGAAAAGAAAATCATCTTTTGAGTACACAGGAGTTTGTAACCATTTCTGAAGGATACCTCCCTCCTCATTTTCTTTGACAGAAGTGAAAAAAAAGATCAGTGCTTGACAGTGACTGAGCCTTAAGAATTGGCTCCAGTCATCACTGTCTTTGTATTTTCCTCTCCGCTGCCTTTCTTGAAAATGTGATTTCCCAAGCCCAGTGCCAGCCACAACCATTCTTCATTCATATTCTTCTTATAGATTCACAAGTGTCATGTCAGCCAAACCAGCACCTCATTATAAAGGAGTGGGTGAAACACCGGGGAAAGAAAGCAAACAGAAAAGAAAAATGTAAACAGCATCACTTCTTGGTTACCAGGTGCATCTTATCTTATCTCTTTCTGTCTCCCAGGCTGTACATTCCTTAGGGAAAAGGGCTGCCGTAACAAGTGCTTTGTAGAGTGTTTATCACAGCATTATGCATGTGTTCCAGTGCAGTGACAAATATGTCACATAGCTATATTTCAGCTATTGCATGTTAGGTTATGTAACATTATTTCTTGGTGAATATGTGTCATACGATTTGCGTTGTGCAACAGCAAAACAAAAATAGAGATATTTGGACTTCATTGTCACCTTTCTAGGACAAAAAGCCAAAAACCAGTATCAAAATTGACTTTTAGATGCATCAGTCAGACTGCAATATGGGAAGATGCATGAGCAAAATGAGTATTTAATGTGTTCGCACACGATTTTTTTATGCTGAGATTTGCTGCTTTGTTGAATTTCAAAATGCTGTTCAAATTCCTGGGCAAACGGAACTGTCTTTATACTGAAGAACTGTCTTGATACTAAATTTCAAAACAGATTTCTAAAAACTGTCCTAAAGCCCTAGACATTACCCTAGATTCCTATATTCTAAGCGCTACTATTTGCAGACATCAGGCACTCAAACCATGGGTACTTCTATAAATGCCCATCCAATTCCTGTATGGCTGTATTCCTTCATATTATTTTCATTTCGACTGTTCTGATTCCAGTCAATATCCATCCAATTTAGTCCCAAATTCATGCCACATCATTGGTCCATTTTAACCTAACCCTTTCAAAGCTTCCCCTTTGAAGCACAGGAATGTGCATGAGCACTTTGTTTGCACTACCTCTAACGTAAGTTTGCATTTTTCCCTCCATCTAACACGAGGTTTTATTAGGACAGCCACCAGCCATTTTTCTCCCTTCTGTTACACTGGTCTTTTATACTTTCTATTCCTATTGCACAAATGCAAATTCTCATCTACACAATGGTATTCTGCAGTTTCCTGAGCTACTTTTCTACCAATTTCAGTTAAGCAGGTAGATTGTATAACTAGGCAGATATCTGCAAAGCTACTAAATGCTTTGGGTCACACATTAAAAAGAGGATCACTTCACTGCCGGTACTAGACTTAGGAGATCACAGATTACAGTCTTAAACTCTAATCAGAGTTTATAAAATAATCTATACTTACAAAGTAGAACTGCAATTTGCATGCAAGCCTAACATTCCACCTACAAAATTACATGTTTAATACATTTATTTTATCCCTTCAAATAAAGGAAGGCGTGTTTGTGTTAGGACTAAGTGAGAACAGTTAGTATGGCTTATATTCCAATAATAATGAGAGCAGTATTTCACATTTGCGCTAACAAGACACAGGAGAGCTGTTGAACAACTCTTGGCCTCTTATTTTTTGCGCATACACACTGTGGTAATCAGAGAATTAATAGTAGCTGATACTAGGGACACAAGGAAAATTAAAGGAATTCTTTCAACTACCTAACAAGTAGCATCACTCTAATTTCTAGTAAAAGAAATGGGTATGTTTTGGTATAACTTAATTTCTGCATGGAATGGAATTATCCTCCCTTAAGTGTTATTTGTATCACCATTTTGTGGTCGGTCCTAGAAAGAAATCTATACTCTTTTACTAGTGACAGAAAATGTCAATATCCTTTAAACTAAACTGGTAGAAACCAGCAAGGAATTTGGGGCATTACAGCCAGGTACATTTTGCTTCCTAAACCGCAGGTTTTTGTGAATTAGTCCTTCTAAAGCTACTTGAAACAAAAAGTGCCACTGCTCAGCAGAACCACTAAGCACTCCTGCTACCCCAAAAGAGGAGATCAGAAATTACCCATTACTCAAAAATGAGCTACTTCTTTGACAGCAACTGCAGGTTACTGAGAAATAGTGTGCTCATGGTTTCCAAATGGTTTCTTTGGTACAGCTTGGAAGATGTTATTCTTAGGTGCCATGTAGGAAAGAATTAGGCAGTCGTAAGGACGGAGCTGTGTAGGTGAGATGACATCTCATGTGTGGGGGGAAGCCCAGCTCGTGAGTTAGTGTGGGGTAACACACGCTCTCCAGTCAGACTTTTCTCTGGTAATTGCTATGGGGAGGTAAGGATGCACTACACCGAATATTTTGCTGTGCATCCTCAGCACAGAGGTGATATGGAAAAGGCAACCCTTGTTTAATGAGGATCCATTCCCGTGGAAAATATTTTCTGCCTATTACTGCATTCCAAGTCTCAAAGTATGTGACAGAAATATAGGCATTTACTACACAAGGAAACATCCAAGCTATAATCACTGGAAGCTTTATTTTTTTAAAAAAACTCTGTATTCAATATTGAAACAAAGACTTTTAAAGAAAAGTGAAGACTTCATGCTGAGGAAATTATGCAAATTAAATAGAGTCCATACAAACCAATTAGTTTCAAGATCAGAGGTGACATATTTTCTAAATAATACCAGTTTAAGCTTTCATTTATGACCCTATAAATAAGTATCCCCTTACAAGCACATGTACAAAAGAAGATAGAGTATCTTCTACAGAAAAGGCCCCGTTAATTTTGTGTGACACTAGTATACTAAATTAATAAACAATAGCCCTGCGAAGAAAGCTTGTTTAGAAATTACCGGCCTCCTAATACTGTCCTGCAGCCATGAGTTTATGCAGGATTTACAGACTACAAATTTGCTTGGACCCGAGACATAATAGCCGGCTGCCTAGGGAGCCTCATAACAGCCCTTTGATTTGGAAAATCCGGGTGGGTTTCATTCATTCGGTGGCTTGCCTGGTGTCCACAATGCCACCACCTGCCTGAAAATGGCTGCTGGGAGGCTGCTCCCCGCCACAGCAGCCAGTCTCCGGTGCCCCGAATAGCGCCGTGCTATTTTTTTCCCCAAATACCACAGCATTGATTCATTTGGGAATCTGTGGTGAGCTGGAGCACAGCCAGAGAGCAGCGTGAAGGTTCCTGGCAGATCCCACCAGCACCGGTGCTGCCTGGAGCGGCGGACCCTGGAGGTGCATGGGAACTGGGCTCAGGGCTTTCCAGGGAACTTTGCGATGCCGCAGTTTTTCCCATTCAGGAATAGGATGAGACTGTATGACTGTATCTGTTTGATAACAAGCACCTTCTCTAATTTTGACTTTGCTTCTCAATTTCATAAAAAGTGCTATGACAAGCATCAGAAAAGGAAAATATAAATGCTCACTTGATTTCTATTGATCTTTATCTTATCAAAACACTTTTCTGGTTTATTTTCTCTTTAGACTGATTTTTCTTCATTCATCTCAAATGTTTTGATTTTGATAAATTACCATTTCAGAGAAAACATTGTTTTGCTAAACATTAGCTCCCATTTTGCACATTCACTTTCCTGCATAGTTATACTGCGATCATGCCATAGCTTGTTTGATGCAAGTCAAAACTGAGAGGTAGAGAGAAATAGTCCGTTTAGTTCACCAGGATTTCAGTTTCCCTTTATTTTCCCCACAATAACACTTTTAGGGTAAGAAGTGATGGTGAAGCAGAATACTCTTCTTTTAGGGAAAAAAATATAAAGAAACCTGTTTTAAATATAGACACATCTGCTTTGTAACATCCTCCACTTTCTCTATCTCTCTAAGGCAGAGTTTCTAGTTTATAATAGGGCAAAAAGAATTGGAAGGAGACTGTAGGTTGCCTATAGTGCCATGCTACCACACAAAATGTAGCACATTTACCTTGTGCAGGCTTTTCACCTGAAGTATGAATTTGCTCCAGCTATTCTTTCGGAAGGCTCCTCCAGAATTTTACTACTCTGAAGAAGAGTGGCCTTTTTCTAAATTATAATCTAAGCTTATTCATGGCCACTTTATGAATTTTTAGTTTTGTGTTAATGTCATCTTTATGTTTGTTTATTCCTTCTCTTTTCCTAATGAATAATTCCCAATGAATACTTTTGGGAGCATACCTTCTCCCTCAACTTTGTTTTTGCATTACTGTTTACCAGTTGTCATTCTGTAATATGTGTGTACTCAGGTATTTTTTCTTTATCGTTTCTCCATCATGAATTCTAAGTCCCCAAGTGTATGACCTTGTTCTTCACATACTGCATGCAATCTTATTTCTGTATCTCTAGTCTCTGTGGTCAATACAGCTTCTCTAAAAGATACTTAAAGATCTTCTTCGGTACTTCTTGTTCAGTTGCATGATTGGTTAAGAAAAATAGGAAAGTAGGGCAGAGCAAAGAGAAATATTTGAAAGAGTGCTGTAAATCTTCTTCAGCCTCAGAATCTCTATAAATATCTCCCTCTTTAGCAATACCCTTTGATTCGCTCTCTCAATTCACTGCACTTCTATTAATTACATTTATATACTTCAATAATTTGGTTATGTGGAATAGAAAAATATTTACTTGAGTCCAGATATCAAGCAGTCTCTTTTCCCCAATCAAAGTTATCAAAGAAAATTATGAGAGCTCATCAGCTGTCTTCTGATGTCATGAAACATACAAAATGTTATTCCCATTTCATTTTTTTTCTCCCTTTCTTGGTCAAAAATAGGAATCTCATTTAAGACTACTGTGATCAGATGGTTCTCACAATAAAAATCAATGCGCTTGTCAGCCTTTTTTATTTTTTTTTTCCATCCATCATACTCCAAACACAAGTCATGCAAAAGCATACTTTCTATTTAGTTTAGAATTAATGCTAAGAAGAGTGGTAAGACAAATACAGGTAACTGAAGAGCAGGATCTCTCCCACCCTGGGATTTTAACACTGACTTTCTAGAACATAATCCAGCTTCCTACATAGCCCTTTCGCTAGCACCTCTGTCCCTGGTCTCCTATGACCATCATCTGTCTACCATGTTTTCTTCCTCCCTAGGAGATAACCCCCAAGCCCCTGGCCATTCCTCCCCACACCATCAGCACCTCTATCATTCAAAAATCCAGCCCCACACCTTCCTGTTGTTCTCTGCCTCACCTCCTCTTTCTGTTACGAGTGGCACTCCTCAAACTGCCAGAGCGGCAAAAGGGTAAATAGCAGTTGTAAGAATGGAAAACTCTCGCCTCTCACCGGAATTTACTGTTTCTAAACATGCCTTTGCCCAGAATGAGCCTCATCCATTTTCCGGACATCAACGCTAAGATCTGACAATCTAAGGAAAAGAAAGCATGGGAAGACTCTTCAGAATATAAGACAAGATCAGAATGAAATATAAACTTCAGCTGACACATTCTTTCCAAATTTGGTATGTCCAGGCTACCTGCAGGCTACCTCTCTCATTCTAGGCCCTCTCAAAGTCTCCAGTAAAACACAGCATATCCAAAGGAATTGGTCTCAAGAACACACGGGAGACACTTTACTACTGTTCCTTCAAATTAATTAAAAATCATTTTGAAAAACTTCAGGACCAAATCATAGAATCATAGAATCATAGAACCACTAAGGTTGGGAGGGACCTCAATGTGAATTTTACAAAATCAAATGGAAATAAATAGGCTAGATCTACTTCAAGTCTGCTATCACTAGAAAAGTAGCACTTTAATCAATATTTCAGCCTTGGATCTGCAGTTTACGCTAAGATTTGTGGCACATCCGTTGTTGTTTTTGCTTTTCCAGCATAGAGTAAATATCTTGTACTAGAGGGAGGGAATCTTGAAATCTAAATTGTTGACCACAGAGACTACATTTTTCATGTTCCTTTAAGTATATACAGATGAAACTTGTGCTCAAGTACACACTGCACTGTTTTTTTTCCCCTAGTTTGCTTTGAATACCTTAAAAAACTCTAGGAATTATTCCAAGGCAACTTGTGTTCCTTGGGATGGTAGTTTCTGCAGCATAGTGCAAGAGTTAAAAATTCTAAAAAAGCCTGATCCTTTGGGGAAAAAATAAGCTATGTTTGCTTTGCCTGCCTGAATTTGTATTCCTGTGAAAGATGAGACTCCAAGAAAACTCCAAAGTAGGTTCCCCCCTCAACAGAAAAGACTGCCACTGGTGGCTGCTTATAAGGACTGATATAATAGGCCCATCATTTGGGGGGCATCACGTCCCTTAAGAAAGTTCCCACACTCAGATGGTTGTCAATGGTGGTGCCAGTGAACCGTTTCGCAAAGTCCCCCAAACACTTTGCAAACTAGGATCTGGGCGGACAATAGTAAAGTTCAGTGCGAGAAAGAGATAGTGTGCTGAATGCACAATACCCGCCTTTGTGCGCCCGGCTTCTGTTGAGGGAGAAGGCTACTTAATCTCCCCATTTGCCCTGGGGACTCTAACTGTTTTAATGTGTCCTTTTTGAGAGCCTGTGAACTGTGGAATATAGGCTGGTAACAACTTTCTTTAGGTCTGCCTCAGCCGAACCAAAAGCTGCCAACACAGAATACCAGCACAGTGGTGCTAATGAGCACAAAGAAGACCTTTAACTGTTTTTACAGCTACCGTGGCTAGGGTTTCATGTCATGCCTTGGTGAAGGAACTAATTCTTTGGCTTGTTTTATCCGAGCCTCGCTTCTATCACACTGCAGAGGATGGCCTCTTCACCCATTTTTTTCTTTGAATCATAAGAAAGCCTGATGCATCTTTAATGAACTACTGTGGGACTTTTTTTCTTCCTCTTTTCACTACACAGTGTACTGTACAGTGCTGATATGTCCTGAATGATACACATTGCACATGTGTTCTGAATGATACAAAATTATTAAATGATATGCTACTGATTTACCCAAAGGTGAGTAGCAAGAGCATATGAAAATTATTGACACATATAAATGTCACAGGATAAATTCCTGAAGTCAGCAAAATTCTTGAACTGTCGGTAGAATGAACTGAGAATCTTTACTTCACGATTACTCTAGTTTTTATATTTTTAGAAAGGAATATATGTAATATGGGCTTTTGGCTGTTTTTAATACCTGGTTCATGAAACTGTGGTATGTATGAAAAATAAAAAATAGTAAAAATTATGCTATATGTTAAAATGAATATACAGTGCAAACACAAAGACTTAGCCCCTAAAACATGGAACAAGACACCTTTCAGAGGAACAAATTACTTGAAGTAATTAAAGCCTGATGTATGAACATATGAACTCAAGGGCTTTCCACTCTCCTATCAAGATGTTTTATTTATTATCTATGGATTTAAGAATATAAAAGAATTATAAATTATTTTCTTTTAGGTTTTGTGATACTGTCTGCACGAGTCTAATGATTGCACATGTCCATGTGCTTATGACATGTTATACAAACATTTGTATTTTCTCTCTAGATATGTAGATACCATACAAAATCCACATGTACCTGTATTCACAGAGGTGTTTTAATATCCTTTTCTTTGCTATCCCCCACTACTTTCATTTTTATTTCTATTTCACTCTGAAGTTTTGCATTAAAAATTAAAGGCTACAATGAAACTGAGGTTGAAGTCTTAATGAGATGCTCAGCGCAAAAGCTACATTTAGTTGCTTTTTGCTGCAGCAGCATGGGACTAGCAGCACAATTGTTTTTATACATACGTGTTACTAATTCCTAACAAACAATAAATGAACCATAAGTAACAGACACTTGCCTGCTCAAGCCCATAACGCAGCTGCAGGTTTCAAAGCACGCTAATATGCATTTGTCTTTTGGTGAATTAAAGTGCTTCATGGTCTCAAGAGAAATCAGATAGTTACTCATATAATCAAATTAAAAACAGGCTGATCAGACTGTATCCATAAGAAATATATGTGGTGGCTAATCTGGAAGCATTAAATTAACTCTAGCAAGAATCATTTATGTGCCGTTAACTTTTTATGCAGAAATCTCGGCTACAAAGCTAACCTGCCTTAATATATATTGATGCTTCCTGAGACCAGCAAACTGGGTGAGGATGCATGTCGAGACACTAGATACACATTTTTATGTCATGAGCCAGCTTCAAGATTCATTTTAGAAAACTATTGCTCACATTACACATCAATGCAATGACTGTCAAAAGTAAATAAACAATACTGTTTAAGGAGAGGAAAAAAAAAGACTGTAAATAAATACCTGTAGTAAGTTTCATTCTAAGCAACACTAAAATCATGGGAGATGGATCTGTGTATTTGGCAAAAAGATACACTATGTCTGTTATTTTACAGGCAACTACATTTTACTTGACAACCAACATTCTCTGAGAACCAAAGGTTTGGGCAAAATCATAAACTCACTCTTGCTCTAGAAAAACAATCAATCAATTGCGCCCTAGAATTTCTAGCTATTTAACCTAATCCTTCACTGTTATGGGTCAGTATTCAAAGATTTCTCTGTATGACCAAGCAGATGGCATAGATTTTTCCCTAGGATTTGTGCCATCAATTCAAGACCAAGCCAACCGCTCTCATTTACTTTTTTCCTCATGGCATTTTGAGCCAAACCTGTCCTTATGGAATGTAACTGACATTGAAGGACAGCTCTAAAATATGTAGATGAGAGCAACACTCTTAGTGATGTCAGTATGTAATTAATCACCCCCTCAAACAGAACACAACAGAATAAAACAAAGTAGGGATTTGAAACCAATTTGTTTTTGGAGAAGAGAGGAAATACACATGATCTGGTGCAATAAACTATTCATGAAAAATATGATTTTTTCCCTATTTTTTGAGGGGCAATTGTAGTTTATCCACTGACAAAAGGTGTAGAATGAACCTGAAAATCAGGATGAAAAAGCTATTCTTTAGCCATCGTGACTTTTCTAGTGGGATAAGAAGATACCCTAGGAAACTTCAAACCCAGTCAAGCTAGCTTTAAGTGCTCTTGTGACATCAGGCTGGCTTATATATGGAGAAAACAAATACCAAAAGATGCAAGCACTGCAAAAATCCTCACGTTGTAAATTCTAAAAATTCTAGATTTCTAAATGGCAGGTGTCACTTGCACTTGCAGACTCTGATATAGCAAAGCAGAAGTAAATGTTTCATGAAAAGAGAAAGAATGTGACTGGAGAGAGGCCATATTCATTGGCTCTCCTTGATACATTACAACTCAGCATAAATTAGAGTAAGCCTGGGATTCTTCTAGGTTGTTCTGGAATATAGTCAGCTCCACTACAAATAGATTTTTTGCCACACAGACCATTGGTCAGAACATTGGTGGCCCAATATAGGATGTACTATTTGTCATGGTGGAGAGACCACTTGCGTAGGAAAGGGAAAGGGAAAAAACTCTCCTCCTGGTTTAAAAGGGGAAAAAAAATCTTTATTTTAGCTGTATAGTTTTGGCCTAGAAAAAGAAAGCTAGCTGGCCACCTGAGATTGGTTTGCATGAATCCAGCAAGCAAGTGAAGAGGCGGAGAAAGGGAGATTGATTATATGAAATCTACATCCACATTTTGATCTCTGAGGCTGAAATTAGAAGAGAAAAACTTCCGTGGCTTGGCTAAGTGTGGAGGCAACATCTATGGGTCACTGTGGACACAGGGAGTCCCTAGGTGACTATAAATTACAGATCCCTGCACTAACACAAACAGAGCTACATTCACATCTGTATTTTATTAGGTCAACATTTGTTGCCAAAATAAGTATTATCATTTCCACTAATAAATAAATAATATTCTTAGGAATACTCAAAAGCAAACCTGATTTTACTGACACAGGCAACTCTCCTACTGAAAGAGCTAAAGCCCTGTACTTCACACATTATTTTGGAGTACAAAGCATGATTTATTTAATAGTAGAGTAATACAGTTTCCAGAAATTATCTTGTAGAGCTGCAACAGAATCACACCAGTTGATCCTAATAAACAACAGCCCCACTTGTGAATTAGAACTTGTCTATATGAGGAAATGAATGCACTGGGAGCTAGCATGTGAATTAAAAGTATTCTTGCTACTCAACACTAATTCCTTGTATGGATGTGCTAAGATCTAGATTCATCCACCTAATTTGGGGCATATAATTGGAGAATCTAAGTTAGGCGTGTATGCCTCCTGTATATTTTTTATTGACAGTGATGAATCTACCAGAAATTTCACTTATGTTGTAGAAGAATCTCTCTTCAACTATCACCTGTGTAGGGTAACTAAAAGGACACCTCAAATTAATCATTAAAAATTTGGGGAAATGTGTTCTGGCATCTGTGCTCTGAAATTATGAGCCAAAGGTTAATATATGCAAGGATGTGTCTTGCATAGATGTTGGCCTGGCTTTCCTTTGTCCCCAGATCAGCAATGAACAGGAATTCAGTACTACAATTGCTTATATTAGACTGGCTCTATAGTTATAAAGAAGACCTCTATCTTCACAATTTTTAAAGCAGTACATTTTTACAAGCTTTAAAACATTACTGTTTCATAATGGAAAGGAAAGAGTACAAATAATGAAAATATAATCCTGACTCTCTTTTCCTCTCTTGCTCCTACCGCAAAGGATATAAGTATGTTCTTTCTGGTATCCTTCAGCTTTAACATTTCCTGCTACACTCAGTGAAATTTAAACAAAATCACTTTTGCAAACACTTAAATGAAAAAGTACGAAGTTTTGTCATTTCCCTCCTTGTGCAGCACTAATTAACAAAGCCTCTTTGTGAAAGCAAAAAGCTTTCCTTTTTTAGAGCTGGCATGCTCCTCCTGACTGATTCCCAACTGTGGTGGCACAATCCCGTATTTCTGAACAATGATGAGAACAGAAATAGATGGAACTCAATGGAAGCACAAATAATGGCAACCAGAAACAGAGTGGTGACATAATCTGTCTTCCAAAGTGCCTTGAGATCTGTTCAAGAAAACATCACACTGGAACTTGTATATTGTGATTTCCTATGATAGGTGTCACCAAATAACTTTCAAGACAAATTTATCCACTCCAATTAGCCATTAAAACATTTTTTAAAGGAAGCTTACAACCTTATGCCATATATGCCTTCAGCTTCCTTATCCTCATGATTATTAGCTGATTAGTTTCTTTCTCATGGTTGAAAACGTGGCAATTTTATAGCATTTTGGACACAATGGCTTTTGAAAACACATTCGGGGAGGATACACCATGTGAAGAACACTTTGAACAAACATGTCCATGGTAGCAAAAGAAATATAAGGCTCTGTAACACAATGATACAGCAATATCCAAAGAAATATTAGGAAAAAAATCAAGGTGGTATGAGGCTGCTAAAAAACAAAACTGAAGGAGCTGGACCTAACCGTTCTATACAACAAGCCCTATATACAGTTGATGCTTTCTGTTTTTTTTCCAAAGCAGCATGCCTGTTTTTCAATACTATATTAGGATATCAGAAAGAGTGAATTTAAACAAGTAGTATATTTTTGCATTTTTTTAATCAACAACCTTACAATTCATTAATAGTTAAACAATCTAACACTGTGAAGATGCTAAATTTCATACATAGATTAAATTTACAGTCCTCAGAGGGCTATGACCCATTACAATTTGCTTATTATTATAGCTTTTGGGGGGAAGAAGAGATGCATGGGAGTTAAAGCTGTGCCACGATTTATCACAATCTTCTGTTTTCATTTGTTTGTGACTTTCTGAAAGAGTCTTTTTTTGGGCTGAGACCTCTATAATTGGTCTCAGCACAATGGAGCTCCTCCTCACTGATGCCTCTTCCCTTCCCAACCCCCTGCATTCAATCTGCTCAGTATTTCTATGTTAGTGGCAAGTGGAAAATATAGCACTTACTAGAGACTCTTTTTTGGCTTCACCAATCTAAAAAAAGAAGTCAAGAGAATTTTTATTTGGCATAGTGAGCAGCACAAGTTGCCCAGTTTAAAGGTGCAGTCAAAGTGCTGCTTTTGAAGGTGCCTGGCAAAATGCCCTAGGCAGGATTTTAGTTATCTTTGCCCTAGGCAGGTAAAATTCCTTGCTTCCAGCTAGTTGACGTAATGCCATACCCAACAATTCTTCAGAACACTTCCCATTGCAAATGCCAAAGTGGTTACTAAAAGCACATGAAAGACAACACAGCAGCAAGAATAAACAGAGTGCAGTGGTAAGAAAAGGTAGTTTGGAGGCTACTGCAGTGGTTTACCATCTCTTTAAGCGAAGACCTCTCCCTGCCCTTTCAGCTAGATCTGTGCATGATTTTCTTCTCCATTTCCTTCACATGCAGTAAGGAGTGCCTGCAGTTTACCTTTTTTACTCTCTTTTCCCTGTTTCCCTCTTTTCTCTCTGATGTCATTCTTCTCCCTTTTCCTCTATCCCTTTGAGAGATTTGCTGCTTGGAGTTTAGCCTTCTTAGCTTGCAAAGCCATTGCATTTGTTTTTGTTCTGCTGCTAGTGCCAGTTCACTAGGGGTTACAGGCAGCTAGTAGTAACACACCCTCGGAGAATTGTGAGGCTCCATTGTATTGACAAAAAAGGCAACTGTGAAAGAGAGCTCCAAATCCTGCCAAAACTGGAGCTACAGGCCAGCCATGAAGCTTTAGAATGGGATTGTGTATCAGAGGTCAGCGGAGACTGCCTTTTAGAAGTCTGTGTGTCCAGATCTACCAGTAACTTTCTTTGTACCTGTAAACAGTTCTGACCCTTTGTGTATAAAAACTGGATATCCAGTGGAGTGGTTTATGGCAAGAAGATGCAGCTCTTAGTTGTGGCGTGTAGATATGATTTCACTGCCTCCAGTTAATCACTGTGATTTTTGATGTGAGTTCATGTATTGAGAGTTGCTCCTCATTTTCTTGCTCGTGAGTTTTGAGAAGTCATCTGGGCAAAGACAGGCCCTGGCTTTCCCTTGCATGCCGATTTCAAATCTGTTGGACATCCTTGACTTCACTGTGTTACTCCTCCTCTAGCCGAGGTCAAGGAGAGAAATAATCACAAACAATCAGTGTGGTGTTGCTTGCACTTGATTAAATATACTGACACTATCATTAATCAAAGTTATGTTTTAATGACATATTCACCATGAAACATATGATTAATGTTATTGGTATCAGAAGAACAACCTTCTGTTATCTTGCAACTACTTTGTCTCCTTTAAAATGATTGGCAATTTGCATTTGAGCATACACAAGAGAATGAGTGCATATGTGCATTTATTCCTGGCACTTACGTATTTATCCACAGTGTTTGTGATACAAATCTGCTTTTCTGCATATAAGGATGCCATATGCAATGCGTGCACAAGCAATTTTGTTATTTACACATGTGACTTACCAGCACATACTTTCAGAGCAATTTGTCGTGCCATTAGCTGCCACCCAAAGAAAGACTGGGGCAGCTGAATATCCATGCTCTGCCACAGGAACTGGAAGACATTCGGCATCAGAGACCCCCACTTGTCTGAGCGCACGAAACACGGGTGTGAGGGAAAGAGCGTGTTTGGTGTGACAGTGATTTATGGGGTGCAGCATACCCCTGCTGCATACCGAGCACAGCGCGCAGGCTGGAGGGAGATTAGGGGAGGTGAGGCCGCACTTGATTTCTTGCCCCCTTGAGAGCCTGTTCAACCCACGAGGACAAGGCATAAAGAAGGCTCTGTAAACACCTGTTTCTCTATTTTTCCTTCTTCCCCCGGGCTGTTGTCATCCCCAGGCAGAATCTAGGTCATAGATACATCCAATTTCCCTAAAAATCAGAATTCCAACATAATGTTTCCCATTTCCAACCATCAGGAATGGGTTTTGCAAACAAATTACATTCCTAGCTATTCTCTGATGGGCCTTCGAGTTTTAAGGCTTTGTAATTCCAATCTTTTCTCTATGTATACCACCTACGCTACTTTCCCCTAAAGGAACTGACAGAATTTGTCTTGATTACTGAAAACAGATGCTTGTAGCATATGCATCATGGATTGTAGCTATGTTACATGAAAAATTGTGCAGGGAAATGTGTTTCATTGCCTGCAGACGTATAGGTCTCCACTAGAGGGAGATCAGTAGAAAGAAGAAACATTCTGCATCAAAACAGGATGACAACAGCATGATGTTATTTTTCCTTAAATGGTTATTTTTATGTCTGTCCCTATTTAAGCATTCCTAAATAACTAGAATTAACCTATACTTGCTTTAAAGCTGCTTTCATATTTATGCAAACAAAATTCCTAGAATTTATTTAATAATAATGGATTTAAGTTACTTCAAAGTTACCTTTCTCATGGGAAGAAAATTAGATCATCTCTAGTCTGCAGTTGATGGATGTATAAAAGCCTCATGTTTACCTTTCTATTTTGTAATTTTGGTTTATGTATATCTTATAGTTGAAAAAATATATGCAAATACTTAAGAAAGGCATATACTGGATAGCAATGATATTGTACTTTTGTCAGACATCTCTAAAACTTCTTGCATGTACTAGAATTTGATACCTCAGGAAACATTTAAACATATACAATATTCTATTTATGGGTTTTAGTGGGTATAGATTATCTCACTCAAGAAAGGGACAGATAAGTCTCTGAAGGAGAAGAGAGAAGTTCAAGTATTTAAGTATTCAGAACATAAAATCAGCGCTAAGAATGTGAAATTTTAAGTGTATCCCTAACATGGCATTTGGAAAATAATAAAAAGAAAGCAACACTGCTAGCAGCAACACAGTGCAGACACAGTGTGAGAAACCAGAGAATGCCACACCGATTTATGACTTCCCTGATTGCTGCCATTCGGTTCTAACCAAACTGTTGACACATTGCCTTGTAGGAGCACAGTTTTTCCTCAGACTTTGTGTGTATTTACGTGTTTTTCTAAAGCCCCAACAAGAATAACCCCTTTTCCTAGCAGCAGTGGTGCTGGACTCCCCATAATGGCTCAGCTGATTAAAGGGTGTTGTCATAATGATGGTTATTCTATGCCTGGGAGGGGAAACCTGGTAGCAAAACACTAACAGTATTGAACTGGGATATCTAATCAATCTAGACAAAATGCACAAAAAAAAAAAAAGAATATATATCACACGATACCAACAAATATACAGATTCCTTTTACTGTTGAGTAATGCACATGATTCAAATGGATTCCATGCTAACACATGTGGAGCATATACGATTTTCTATAACTCTGTGGATGCTTCTTCCACAAATGGCCCACATGAATCATCACAAAAGCACTTTATTCAGTGACAATCTATAAAACACTCTGAGAATTCTTTCTATATCATTCTGCTGTTACAAATATTATCTTCAAAACACCAAAGGACTTTTTTAAAAGTTAATTTTCCATAATCTTTTGCCTGTTACATATGAATATTTTAAGTAATAGTCTTGCCTAACTTGGGCCCATAGCAGCTATAATTTTAAGATAAGATTTCAGAACTGGAAAGAAGAAGTCTCTCTTGGTCATTTTCAAGCTAGTCGCTTTGTCCACAAACAGCGAATAATTTCTAACATGTAAAAAATGTAACAAGTTTCTGTATCCCATCAAACACAGTCTATGTAAGCCAAGGTCTGGCTTTTGGGACTGATCAGTAACAAAGGCCTAAAAATAAAACAAAACAATAACTTTGTGTTAGGCAAATCTACTTGTCATGCTAGACCTAATTTGAAACTATAATTAAAGTTTGGATTAGACTTCAAATATAAGGTTTAATATTTGTTCCAGAATTTGTTGGCATTACCTATCACAGCTTGGGACACAAATATGAGTTCAAGAATACCATGTCTATTTCTGTGTCTTCACATCCGATGTGAATAATGATGAATGAGAAACAAACCTCCTTTTTTAAATACTCTATTTCCTCTTATTAAATGCCACAGAGGAAAATACAGACATCTGTTCCAGTTTGGGAACATTTTGAAGAAATTGTTGTTTCTGTGATTATCTAAAGCTATTTCTCTGTGTATCTTTACATCCTACTTTGAATTGCTTGGTGTTTGGTGTTGTTTCCCCCTTTCCTCCCCTAAATTTTCTGCTATTTACAATAACTAATTGTTATATGTTCTTGTGTTTATTTAACCTTCATTACATTGAACCT
This sequence comes from Tinamus guttatus, assembly GCF_059628265.1. Taxonomy (NCBI): domain Eukaryota; kingdom Metazoa; phylum Chordata; class Aves; order Tinamiformes; family Tinamidae; genus Tinamus; species Tinamus guttatus. The sequence continues at coordinate 577,905 of NW_028290136.1, read as the reverse complement.
GAGATTTTTTTTTTCAGAATTGAAATTAATGTTTTTCATTTTCAAATTCTAATGCTTAAATATTAATGTCTATTTGAAATGTTGCAATATGTATTTTAGCACATGAATTAATATAGTAATCTAGCAGTTCTATGTAGTGTTATTTAACATTCAGTAACTGTTCTTTTCTTCACATTTTTACAAGTTCCAGTAGAGATTATGTCCACTAAGCCCCTCCCAACATCTCCAAGTTCTTTTTAGCCTCCTTCCAAGATGCATATTAAATGTGCCATCCTTTGTCTCTAATAAATAATGTAGTTTTGAGAAAAAGACAGTACTTTATGTGGAGATCTAAATTCCTCCAAATCCACAATGTATATTGAAGTATACAAGAATTCTACCACCAGGGACATATTATGGAAAGCAAATAGATAAAATTGTTTTAATCGAGGTCATATCATATTATTTGTGCTCATATATGGGTAAAAACAAATGCATTTTTAAAAGTCGTCACCTCTGTTTGGATTTTCCTTTCCTTATCTCAGAGAGTGATGTAAATTGGCCTAGCAATAGATCTGGTTAATACTTATGCTCCTTGCATCTGAGAAAGTCAATATCCAAGTGGTATCAACAGGTTTTGATTTCTAAAAGCTAAAGCTCTCATTTTTCCTTGTTCTTATTCCAAAATACCTACTTTGAAATTTTAGTTGTGAATTTCATTTCGTTATGTAAGATTTAGAGACTTGTCAGGTTTTCCCTTAAAATTTGGAAATGTGAAACATGCTGTGAATAATTTCTAATAAAAATTTGTTACAGTATATATAAAATTCCATTTTTATAATGCAAGGGTTATCCGGATACAAAAGACAAGCTTTAAAAATTCCAGAATGTATGCCAAGGAGAGAAAATAAATCATTAATCCATCTAAAGGGTAACAGCTGTAGCCTAAAAAATTAACATGCACATATACAATGCAGATTTATTTTTACATATATTTATATTCATCTGTATTTACATTTACATATTCAAGAATTTTCATTCTGCTGAGTAGGCTGGAAAAGAGGAGATGAAAATAACCAAAGTATAGCTGAAAATAGGTATAGTTTTTGTGCTACCTGGCTGATGATGTTGCACAGATCCTTTCCGTCTCGTAAGAGTACATGAAGTGGATGTGTTTTCCCTTCAGTCAAGTCCTGAACATATTTAAGCATCAACCGAGTATGGTGGAAAGTTACCTTACACTCACATGGGTATCTCCCTATTTTGGATTATCGCATGCAGTTATGTATTATAGCTTTACATATGCCAGTGTGCAAAAAAGGTTATAAGTGATTGCAGTGACCTTTCAGTAGGTCATTGCAAGATAAGGGATGGAGTGAAAAGAACCAGTAATTTATGTTATGAGCAGCAGTTAGCTTCCCTTACATGGTGGTTGTCATCTAGCTTTGCTAAGCGCTTTCTCAGGCACCTTTCTTCAGCTGAAACGGTGTCAGCCAAAGAGGATTCATCCACTTGTCCCTGCCTGCTGTCGTCCTGCTTGCACTTCTCTGTCTCCTCAGGTGCTCTCTAACTTGCTTTGATCAACAGTGGCTGTATCGGGTCATGCCTTTTCCTTATGTGTAGAGAAGCTGCATGGTTGTGTCAACTGCACCACCATGGCCTCCTGCTTCAGGAGCCTGAGGACATTGAGAGGTGAAGATCTCAGCATCTCCTGGGCAGGGCGCTCAAAGGCAGTTTCTCAGTCAGATGGCTGCTTTTCACTGCCCTTCCAAAACCTTTTCCTTCCTGAGCAAGAGCCATTTAAGACTGGATAGTGTCACTTGTGCAGGTGCCATTATGCCATACTCACATTTCTCCCTGATCTCATTTCTACAAATTAAGCTAAATGAATCAAGCTTATTATTAGTCTTTCAGTGAGAGGCATGGAGCAGTTTGCTTGGCACATTTGTACCCATTTTCAATGCTGTCTAATGCAACCAGCAGTGAAAAAGATAAAATACAGGGCTCCCCCTGTGCTGTAGTTTAACATCAAACGCCATAGGTCGAGGGAATGGCCACACACAAGGACAATTTGTCAGGTCTCTCTATTTCAGATTCTAAAATAGGCTTTTAAGTGGAAGTCTTGTTTTCTACCCATTTTCTACCTAAAGCTCTCATATGATCGTGGGACTGGACCATACATCAATGGCAGTGATAAAAATTTTATGGATGTATATTTGTGATGTTTAATATGAAATTATACAAATCAAGTGTCAGGCATTGATCATTTTGCAATTTGAAACTTCTCTGCACAGAAGGGCCATTCAGAGTGCAGACTGGAGTCCCAGGCTCATTGATACCAATGGAAAAATCCCATTGACTTTGGCGGAGTGAATGTTTAGCATTTATAATTTTTCAGAGAGAGGCTAAGAGCAAAATAATTACCATTTCTGTGTTTTTTTTTTTTTACCTTATATGCCATTCAAGTATGTAAGAATACTCACGTATTTGTCAAAAATATGACAGACATTGAATAGGGCTGGATAAATGCACATACTAAACCCTATCATATCACATGCAAAATGTTAGTATACAATTTCAGTTGACAAGCATTAGTAACACAGAATCCTATTTTTGCGACTGCAGTGCTTTAGATAGGCTGCTGCATGGGAAATCTTGTGTAGTCCACCCTGTTATTACTTGCACTGCTATCTATGGCAAAATTAAATCAGCATAGCATTTTTCTTCTTAACTCTTTTAAATGGAGACTGACATTCCTGCAAGTTTATTCGATAGGAAAGCATTTGATAATATGCATTGATTTCTAAAATGAATTAGTTGAGATGTAAAGACCTTTTGTGATTAAGTTGTTGATATTTAATTCTGAATGAAGCTCTGAAAGAACAATAAAATTTTTACCCCATCAACCAGCTGGCCCAAATATTTTCTTTTTTATTAAAGCTGCAATCCTGTTCTTATCTCTTAACTGTATGTAACATTTCAGATGAAACTGCAAAAATTCTAGACTGCTTCTAATGTGTAGGTCTCACTGCCACAGCAACAAAAAAAGGAACAAATACCTGTAAGACTTTTAAGCCACAGTACTGAATCATTTGGCAGGAGATCAAAAAGGACATCATTGTTTTGGATTGCTGTGCATTCATGTGCTGCCAAAACACATTATATTGCTTTTAAAAAATGTCATACTGTCAATCTTCCAAAGAAGATTGCATCTCTACAGGTGAAAAATACTGCTTCATAGCCTTTGCCAAAAATTAACACTTTCATTGTTGATATTACTGCACATCATAGGTTCCGAAACACATAAAAGAACTTTATAAAGTCTGTCAAAAATGTAATTAACATTATTTAAGTCATAGTCACTGTTGCTGCATATTCAGGTAAGCATAAACCAAACAGCACCAAGTGTTTTACATATAATTTTCTAGTTTTTCAAAATATTTTGAGTCTGAGAGAAAAATCACTGACCCCAATAGATAAACAATCAGTGAATTTTCAGTCAAGCCCCAAAATATCTTTCCAAATGTGCAAGATACTTCTACAAGTGAGCAGATCCATTTTATTTGTATGTTTACAGTTGTACATACAAATTAGACTTTTGGTAAACTTAGCTTTCAGGCTTCTGAGAAGTCTGGTCAAATTTTCAGAATTTAGCACAAAACCCATTTCCCTGAGTGTAAATTGAGACTGTTCACACATTCATAGCTATGCACCTATACAATTTGCAAATAGACTATGCCTATGATTTTTATGGACTTGTAGGGTAGAACCTGCCCATCATCCTCCCAAATTATAGGGCATCTGCACCTTGACTAGAGGCTTAATAAGCTATAACGTTAAGAAGTGTCAGTTGAATAAGATTAAAATGCAGCTTTTCAAAACTAATTTATACATTGTAGCTCTTAAGTCATTTTCATAACTAGAGTTAATCTTGTACTAAAGCAGGTGTAGATTTCAGGACTAGATTATGTCTTTTGGGTGAAATCTAAGTAAATGTCAGTGTATGTATTGATATGACAGACAGAGTACCAGACAGAGAGCCAAGTATGATGAGGAATAAAAGAGTTTTAGAAGTAGGAAAAAAAAATTGAATGACTCCCTAAATGAGGTTTACCATCTGAAAGTACTTTATGTAAAACAGACAACATTCTGAAAAACAGCTCTATTTTTTTTTTCAAAATTGACCTTGTTTACTTTTAATTAACCAAAAAAAAATACACATAAGAATGCACCTACTTTCAGGAACCTACTGAAGCTGTTTCTGAAGGCACATTTCATAGTATGAGACAGAAGAGAACTGGGCGATTTCTCAGTAGTCTGACATTGTCAAATGTGTATGTATAAATGAGAGCAGAATATTTTTGCGTACTAAGAAGTAGACGGTTTTTTGGGCAAATCCAGCTACTAAAGTTTAAGATGTTTTTTCAGAAATATCAGCTTATCTATTAAATTCTACAGCAAGCTCACTTACACTGAAATGCTTGGCTTAATACAACTAGAACTTTTTATTGCATACCTATAATGAATGGCTTTGGGGATACTACTTTTTATTAACTGTTATAAGCCAAAATTAGGATCACAATCTCTGTATGGGGGGTTCAGATCTAATTTCCCAATAATGTAGTGTTCAACTATATATATTCATCAGAAATGTTAAATGTCAGAGACTGCCCCAAGCATTTTGCTTCTGGGACCTTTCCAAAGGTGGATGCAGCCTCTTTTCCAGCTCCATTTTGTCCAGCTGTTTTCACAGAGTTTCAAACGAAGATAAAAGAAAACTCAAAGGAATAGATGACCTCATGAGATTTCCACTCCTTAGGGTAGAAGTCTACTAAGGGCAGTTCATGATATTTCCCAGCTGTCAAAGTTATAATGAAACCCTTGCATTGACTAATTTAATATAATATAAACACCTACCTCCAGACACCACTGACTTGGCCAACATCAAGGCTATATTCAAACATCTTCCAAAAAAAAATATGAGTTTATTTTCCACAAATCTAAGTGTGTAATGATTCTAAAAAATACACACAGAAAAAAATTCACATGTGAAAAAAATCACATTTCTTTCCACAACTCGTCTGTATTAATTAGCTGAATGTGATAATGGAACTGTGTCAGTTTTCAGGTTTCTTATATTTAAACCAAATATTTTAGTTCCCAAGGATGGGAGCTGCTGTGTGGGATATTTCTGTAGCAGGTGGCAGTCTGCTTTCTTTCAACATACACCATGCATGCACTCATTAACAAAAAAAAAAAAAAAAGAAAAAGAAGAAGAAGAGAAAGTGTTGAATGAATTCCAATTTGGCATGATTATGTGATGTGTGGCCTTGTGTGTATGGAAACTCTCACCTATTGGCACTTGTAATTTTAGTATCATGTAATTAAATTGATTTTTTTGTCAAGTCAGTTTTAAACTACGTCTTTGAGGTAAAAGGCCAGTCTATTAATTCACTGTGCTATTTATTATTTAAATACTAATCAAGAGGTCAATTAATGTTTTCATTGCTTTTGTAAATGAGTAATGTAAATGGAGTACTGCTCAGAGCTCTTGGGAGAGCCTACTGTTAAATAGGAGCCTGATTTCATTTCTTCTTTTCAAATGGCCTTTAATATATTTATTATGCAGCTCTTACCTTCTAGATGTTTTATAGCTCATGCGGGTGGAGCTAGCATTTCACTTTAATCCACATACTGCCCATCCAAAAGTGTGAGCTTCTCAAGGAAGGAGCTAGGATTCTAGTTCTGCTCTTCAAGTGCATATCTGTTTTTCAGTAAAAGGGCTTAGTGAATACATAGCTAATTTAACTGTAGGAATGAAAATCTCTCCATGTGGCAGAGATGAGCTAAAATATTCTGATATATACATTTTTGCATCTAGTAAACACCTACATAAACTCTGTTTATCTCATTTTGGGTAATGTTATTTAATGTATTTTGTATTACAGCCATGTTTAAGAGTTCCTTTACGCCATGGGAGTCAGACTTGAGCAGCTATTTTGTCCTCTAATGAAGCTCCAGGCTGCTACAAAGTGATCATGGTGTATCATACTGATATGCTTTGCCTCACAGTTATCTGTGTTTCATTATTAACTGTAAAATTCTGCTGGCCAGAAATCATGCTGGCTATCTCAGCTGGGAGCACAGATGCCAGATTGCAGCAAAGGAAAGGACTGGGTTAAGATCAGCATCCCAGGATAATCTTGCTCACTGTCTCCCTCACATCTGTTACTTTTCATTCTATTTCCTTTGCCCTCTAGTGCAAAGTGGAAAGAACAGATAGACAGGAAGAGATGTCTAGCAACAGCTTAAATTTATCATATATGTTCCTAACAAGAACATACACAGCTGTTTTAAGAAGTCATACCTAATTTCCTATTGATGCTGCACCTGGGAGCATGATTGCTTCCCCAGCTAAAACCCTGTTTTATTACTCTTGCTTGTAGCTCTTGCTTGTACAGTGATAGAGCCAAAGAACTATAAACATGGTCTAGAACCTCTTATGCTGCTCAGATGAATTCTTCAAGTTAGGTCGTGGACTATATGGGCAGCATAGCGTGGATTTTTTAATCTAAATGGATAATAATAAATAAAAGCAAGCAAAATATATTTCACTGGGGATCACTTAGTAATCAAAAGTAGTTTTAAAAAATGCCAAAGACTGCTTTCGAGAAGCAGTCACTACTGTACTAATGAATAGCACAAATAGAAGTATTCATGGACAACTGAGAGTGTGGGAAGAATTTTAAGCACATCATATCTTCAGAACATAAAATCTTTATCCTGAGACAGAAAAGAGTCAAACCGAAGCATTTATAAAAGAAATGGCAAAAGGCTTGGAAATTGAAGAGTGGACACCATGCCTGAGCTGTACTTGCACAGAAAGAAGACAGAAAATTTCCTTTATGTACATTGCATAAAACAACCCCATCTCCTTAAGTCAAATTACAGTCCATCCGCCTCTTCTCTCACTTTGCTCACCTATTCCTTATATCTGATGTATGAAGTGGAAAGCAAGGTGATGAAATGCAAATAAGACTACAGATGAGGAATGAGTAATGATCATGTTCTCTATGGGCATGCACCTTCAAAGAGTCTCTGAAGGCAAACCTACCATAGAAGTCCAGTATTAGTGGTACTTATCAAGACAGACACGCACCCAAAATGAACAATTCATTTTTCTATCCCTTAGCAGAGGTAATTAATTGACAATTCTCAACTTCCATTTGAAAAAAAAAATCTTAATAATAGGATTTTCTTTCTTCATATAAGGGGTGCTCCTTCTTCACTGTGCAAGTGACCTTTTTTGCATCAGAATTTTCTCTGGAATTGAAGCTTTGAAGCCTAGCTTCTGCTGTAGGGATATATTTCCTTTATTGACTCTTGCCCCTTCTCAGACTAAGGCAATATAAAAATTGTCATTTTTTAACAATCAATATGATTTTCATATTTTTTCAAACTTGCTATGAAAAGTTCCTTTTCTCAGGAGAAGGAAATCGTCTTTAGTTTATATTATAGTACCACACAAAAGCTTACACAGAGCCAACTACAATAGGATGCTGTTGAAAGGACAGTTCTATTTCTGAGTAGGCTGAATGCTTAGCTAAGACACAATCTGAAGAATGAGATTCAGAATATGACTACTGCTAATCACCAGCTATTAACAACTGAAAAGGAGCATGTGGTACCAGTACTTCAATGCCAAGAGAAGGAAAGGCTTTCTACATGATGAGAGGTTATTCACAGGGTTATGCTGGTTCCCTAAGTTAATCTATTGTTGTTGGCACCCATACCAGAGAGACAAAGATTTGATCAGTTGTGTGCAGGCTCTAAGCCACCCCGACAGATGGTTTCTGTTGTGGGTAGAGCATGTGTTTTGTATGCAATATGTTAGGGTAGTGATTCCCTCTTTGGACAAGTGAAGTGTCTCCTTACTTTGATTTTCCACACTTTGCCATTCCTGCTTAAGTTCTGAACTCTATGAATTATAAAAAACTATTCAAACAGAGGTTTTCAGTATTTCTGGACTAAGCAGAGGGCTTCATCGGTAAGAAAGTTAGCAGTAACGACAGTCACGTCACCACTTTTCATCCTTTAGCTGGAAGAATCCAGTAGAATGAGCCAAAATATTCTTGGTAGACAAGCCAAGTTTTGTAAATATGTCAACAAGGTGAGGAAACTCCAAGATAGCCTGTGTGTTTGAATGAAAAGCACATGTGTGGAGAATTGAATCTCCAAGTGCTTTTGTATGAGAGATTTCTATGTTAGTACTGCTCTACTGCAGTAGTTTTATTTACTGGAAATATGTCAAGTAGATACGCTTATTCTACAGGAAGAAGAAGCCCTTTACTGGGAGGATGTCTCAGATGACAGCAAACCAACTCTATTAGTGTAAGGTTAATTCTTGATATTTTGTCTCTCTCTGTGCTTTGCAGGATGATTTCTACAGAGTAACATAATGCTCCTGAATAGAGTTTTCCAAGTCCTTAAAATTTAAAATGGGAAAGTTACTTTCCTTAAAATTATGACAATTTTAGCTTTCTTTCAAATTATATGGTGCCACTGCGAATGAATATTATATGTGTAGCATGGCACCTGGTGTGAAAACAAATGGTTTCCTGAGCAGCCAAATCAAGGAAGTTGGTTTCCTACAGATTTGTTCCCTACCTCCTCTCCCAGCACTCACACTACTACAATCCTGTGTTCTTCCTTCTCAGGTTCACTACATTGTCCCCAGCACACAGCATCAGCTCTCCCTCGATCTTTGCACACACCAATGTCCCAGTTCCCTCCCATATGTCCAATTTATGTTTTTGGAGATGCAGTCTGGGGAGGGATCTGCCCATCCTATAGCTAAATATATGTCAAGTGGTCCAAAAAGAATTGGTGTTTAATGATTTCTCCCTTTCTGAGAACTAGTAGGAAATTAATCTTCTTCTCAGTTTCCACAAAGTTTGTGTATATCTTGAGTATTTTATCACTGTATCAAATTTAGTTGGCATTCAAATATTAATAAGAGGGCTGTGAGCTTGGAATTTGCACACATTGAAGTGCAGATGAATAAAGAATGCTTTTGCCATTAAATCTAGTATCATTCTTACTGTTGCAAGGTTTCGATGTGCTAAGCAAGTTCTGAATTCATGTTTTATTCTTTTCTACTTACTATGTCATGTTAACATATTATTGACTCCAGATTGTCTGATTATTATAACTTATGTTCTGTACAGAAGGACCTTCTTGCCCTCTTCCCCTGTTTTTCAACAGAGATTTAATAGCAAAGGCTGAAGTGCATAGCTATGTTAGGGAGACTTCATAATCTTCAGTACAACATGCATTTATTTGTTTTGCATTACTTCCCGTGCTCTATAAAAGAAATGTCTGCCATTTTCAAATATAATATACCTTTAATAAATATCATCCTTTCATTCTGATTAATTTACTGTCACAATGTTTGCAAATTCAGGCATTTAAAATAAGTTTTTCCTTTATTAGGGACTGACTCTCTTTAACTCAGTTGGATAATATCCCATTAATTCAAGAAAAGAATGGAAACAGCTATGATTGATAGAATTAAACCATGAAACACAAACTTCTGATGAACCCCTGCAGCTGATTGCTTGTGGAGCTCAGTCTCATTTAATTAGAATCGGAGATACTGCATGGTAGAGACAGAATGAGAAGCTTCTTGCTGTAGACCTGCCATGGAACTTAATACAGTTTAAAATGTGCAATGTCTTTATATCACTGGTGGCCTGTTGAAGTCAATAAGGACAGAAGATGTTTACTGATATTTGTTTTATCTCAGAAACTCTTCTTGGTTTGTATTGATTCATTCTGATTTACGGTAGCAATATTTTCTGGTTACTGCATTCCAAACAAAGGTTATTTGGGACATTTGGTATACTTGTCTTTTACAAATTTATGTCATTACCTATGAAAAGCACATCTCATATTTTTAGTGTAGGTATCCAGATATTTTCTATCCCTGTCACTGTTTCAGTGCTGAGATAGAATGTTAATTCATTCATCCTGATATATAAAGAAACAATATTTGTTTCATCATTGATTTCTGTTTATGTTTACAGCTGATCAATGCAGAGGTATTTCTCTAATGCAGTCATCTGTAAAATTCACCATGTTTTAACCACAGCTTAATTCATTTAGTGCTTTGGACCACTAATGTGTGTGCACCCGTCTTGTAATAAAGAGGATGTGTGAGTAACACCTACTGCAAAGTATGTTATAAAGTATTTGTCCCATATGTAAGTTAATTATCTTTTATTTTTCCTTCTATATTTTTACCCTTCTCCATAACAAAAACATCTTAGAAGTAACAAACCTTATTTAGCTAATATAATAATGTTACAGAGTTTACTATGCCAGTTAAACAGATCGCTAGGCTTCAAAATTTTCCCTCCTGTGCTATTAGGTGTTGTTGATGGTGTGGATAACTGTTGCTGGTATCTGCAAAGTGAATTAGATGTTTCTTAATCACATGAGTGCTTAGACTCATATAAATGCATAGATTTCCACAGACTTCTTATTAGTTTTAAATGCAAACAGACCTATTTTGACTGTTTATCCTACAGAACATATCTGAAGAAGAGGGGTGGAATTAGGCAGAAGTCAGATCCATGGTTAGATGAAATCTGAGGCATGGATCCACCACCAGGCTTAATCCTTGCTTTGAGCAGTACTGACTAAATGACTCCTAATCAAAAGCAAAACCTCCTCAATTGCTGGCCACTGGGAACTGAACCACATCTCCATAAACAATTGTTGATTGCTCTGTAACTCTAGAGGTTAAAATAATCAACTCTAATAGCACCAGGGCATTTAGCAATACTGTGTGCAATACCTTAGTATGGAAAAATTCTAGAATGCAGTTGTAAAAATCAACCAGACTGATCCAACTAAATTTACCAGTGCCAAAGAGGACCTTTAAAGTGACTTGGATTCTGTGTAATTAACTTTTGCCAAAATAATGTTTCACTTATTGGTATTTTGAACTGCAGTCATTTTTCCCAAACACATTAAAAAATATACTCCAGTATTCAGTGTTCTAGTTTTTCAAGTGTTTGAAAGAAGAAAAAGGCCCCAACAATTTTCTTGAGAATTTCCTCCCTTTCTATTCTTAAGTGGTAGCTAATTACACAATCCCTTCAATACTTCACTCGCTTGAATACAATGAACATCTCTAGGGACATCATTTAAGAAAATGAATGATACAGAGCTACCATATGAAATTCGGAATATCCTGAATGGATTTTTTGAACGAGCTTTTTGAAATATATCAGGCACTACAGTAAAATCTCTTCAGTGAATTAGAATTTTCCATCATATCACACTGAAAGGCACACAATATAGAACAAAAAAAAGTTATTATGCATGATTTAGTAGTTAAGAGGCATTTATACCTATAAATCAGAAATGTACTGCATACAACATGTATATCAGACACCTTTGGGAAACATAAAGCTGTGAAATGTATTTAGAGACTAGGGGTACAGCTAATTTTTACTATTTTAGTGGTATGTTTCCAGGGTTTTATTAAATGATTACTCTTTTAAGGAAAGTTAATTATTTCAATTCCCTTCTGATTTCTGCTTGTACACACATACACAAACAACAATAAAAAGGATGCATTGCAAATAAAAACAATTTTAGAATGACAGAAAGACTGTGCATGAAGCTCCTGATTACTGCAGTCATTTTGTGGTATTTTTCTAGGCTTCTTATTTGAATCTTGTGGAATTAACTTGTTGTTTCTGGCAGTTCTTTGTGAGGCACATGAGGCTGAATTAAAGGACATTGAAAGTTAGCACTTATATTGAACATAGATCCTTTAAAATAGAAATAACATAGAAAAGAAATTGGTTAAGATCATTCTTTGATTAAACAAGTATTGAAGGTGTGCTGACCTAAGTTCTTCTGCATCCATATGTTTTTTATAGTGCAGAAGAGACTGCTTTAGTGAGGCTATTTTAAAGAACATTAACCGTAACACACATTAGGATCTCAAATATATATATATATACACACACATATCTAAAAATATATTTATATTAACAAACATATATATGAGTATAGATATATTAACAAAAATATATAAGGTATATATATGCACTTTATATGTAGATGTTTTGTAAGTTATTATTTTATTTACTAAAAGACAGCAACTTAATACATACATAAAGTTCTTCTATTGATATTTTGATATATAGCTATACACTCTTTTCAAGTAAAATATTTGGTGCTATAAAATGTATACTATGTTATCGTGTTATTATCACAGATGATACATTTCAGCCTTTACTCAGACTATTGTCTGAATTATGTCCAAACTTAATCAGGGAATTCTTGATATCCATAGAATATCCATAACTATGGATATAATGATATATAGATTTCATTTTAAAGGAAAAGCATCAGCTGAAAAGAACTTTTTTCATTAATGTTCCAGACAAGTAGTTTTTGTTGTGCAAAGGGCTGTATGTTTTAGAGAAATCTATTTTCCATGCCAGAGTGAGGAAGAAAATCTGCAAGGAAAATAAAATAAGGCTCTACTGTAAGATCTGTGATAAAAACATTACAATAAGACTTCATTTCCCAAAAGGGATAATTTTTTTTTTCCTTCTTCTCGGGAAAACTATTTAAATGAGGCCTCATTAACATCAGTGGTTGGTGCTCAAGGTGTGCTGGGTTTGCTAACCTTTTGATTAAATCCCAAGAGCGCTGTGACCTAGTTCTTCTGTGCTGACCGTCTAAGATAGGTTCTGATGCACACTGCTGTAAAGACAGTCCCACAACCAGGATAATTAGTGAGCCTAAAGCTATTTAGAGCTTGAAAATGCAAGCAGCTATGAATATGGAATCTCACATGGAATCAGCCATCAGCACTGCATCCCTGGGAGTCTTTAATGTCTTCTAAGACTGCTTCCCCATATAACCCACCTGCAGCTTTGCTTAAAGAATAATGACATTTACTGATAAAAGAAATCGTCTGTCAAGAGAAGAACAATAGCAGGGTTGGCAGTTGCTAACAACATTGCGAAGAAAGGACACAGAAAGTTACAACTGTTAGTGATTTTTCACATGTAATTGCTTATAGTTAAAATTGTTGGGAACAGAAGATGCTTGTAAGCTACACATTATTAAAAAAAAATGAGTTCTGGTTAGCTTCTCCATACAGTGTAAAGGAGTAGCCCTTTCTGACTAAACAAAAGGAAAGCTTCTTTGTGTTTTGTTCTGGGCTGCATGCACCAATCCCAGAAATGGCGCAGGCCAAGCTGTGTCTTGACCATCGCTCCAGCTGATAGGGCAGTGTGCCCTTAATGATGATCTAGTTGCCCAGGACACAGGTGGTTCCTCAGAGGCAGCTTATGTCTAGGAGCTGTAATTCAACTAAGCTAGTTGTGCCCCTTTCCTCTGCTGCTGTGTGTTATGATTTGTGTATGTGCTCCTGAATTTGAGCACATTTGGGTTGACTACAGTCTGGAAAATTCTGGAATGGAAAAGAGAGGAAGAAGGGATGAGGGCTGACAAAGACTTTAAGGGAAGCCCAGGAGTAGCGGGTGCCAAACAGTCTGGAGACAGGAGAAGCAGGACAGGAAGCCTATGCTATGCCTGCCCTAATCCTTCCTTACGCTGAGGAGAGATCCTTATGGGAGAACATGAACCCACACACATGCTCTTGATCCTAGTCACAGTATCTGTGGTCAAAACTATCTTTGAGCCTAGAGCCTCTAGTGCGGTGGCACATAGGTACTATCTGGCACTTGAGGAGAAGGAAAGGAGGGCAGTGCTTTATCAGTTTTTTGCTCCTTCCCATCTCTCCTGCTCTGTTTTCATGGGAACAAGTAGAGAGGCTTCTGCTACGCTCAGAGTACTGTGCAGGTTAGAGGGCTACAAGAGAATATGAACGTTGATTATATCCCTTTACAGCTCTTGGTGCAAGTTGAGGATAGGCACTATTGGTTATGCAATTTTTTTAATCAAGAATTCTTCAGGATTATTTTTTAAATAAATGCATATCTATATCTGTAGATCAGAAGACTGCCTTCTGAATGAAGATGTTGGGGCCCTCAGAAGCATAAAGACAACTTTCTAACTGATCTTCTACTTCGATTCAAAAGTACAGGAAACACTCGTACTGCTCCAATCTTTCTCATTTTCATTCCAGGGAGCTCATTCCCCTTCCACCTATAGTACCTTCTTCCTTGGCTCTTGGCAGTGGCACTAAGAAGCCAAGCAGGCTGACTCGGCAGGGCATATAGACAATATTTTTTATAAGGAGCCTTCTCAAAAGGAAAAGGCAGGCTCATATATCTCCACTGTTGTATCATTACAGTAGAAGATACAACTGCTTAGTGGGTCCCTGTGTAAGAATGACACCTGTATCTGGAGTGCTCAGCATGAGACTACCCACTTCTTTGGGACAAGTACCTAAAAATACTCTGCTTTCCCATACAGCTTTTCTTTCTTTCTTTCTTTTCTTTCTTTCTTTCTTGCTTGCTTTCTTGCTTTCTTACTTGCTTTCTTTCTTGACAGACTCATAATTCATATATATATACATACATACATATATATATGTATGTTACCTCAATAGATCTCTGTTTGTGAGGTGGTGGACAAAACCTACCAATTCTGATATACTGAAAAGCAGATTCAAAGGAGTGTTTTATTTAGTTAGTTAATATGAATTTCTCACAAGATAAATACTTAAAATTTTACTTTAAGTATACTGACAAATGAGAGCTTTTAAATCCATTTTTTTTCTATTATTTGAGTGTTCTAATGCAGTGCTAAAAATATGCTCTTTATCCTCACTGAAAAAGACAAACAAATAAGCAAACAAACAAACAAAAAAATAAGAAATGCTCCATAAGAAATAGCATCTTGGCAGGAAAAAAAGAAAAAGGAAAATTATATTTCCAAATTAGATTTAGGATCCGTGTTGGTCTAGTAGGACTCACACCTTTAACTCATTTTTTTAATCATTCTTTTGAAATGTTTCCACGAATACTATTTATTGGATTTGTTGCCTGCTGAAATAAATTGACTATAGTTGGACGGACATTGGATCAGTCTCACTGTGAACAGATGTGTTATGGCTAGAGGGAAATTAACATTGTAGGCTGCAAAAGATTGCACTGAACCATAATTTCTCACTATACTGAGTTCAAGCTGTGTCTTGATGGATGTACTACACCTTCTAACACCAGGCTAGGCTAACAGTGTCACCACAGAGTTTATCAAAGGCCACAGTTTTAAGAATGCTAAGTCAGCCATTTCAACCGGCATCATTTTGATACAGTTGTTTGCCAAAATACAGCCAGGCCACTTTTGATCAGGCCACCAAAACGAATGTGCCATGACTTGTGCCCCTGAACTGAGCTCAGCTTCTGAACTGCAGGTTTTAAGAGTACTTTCATCTACAAAAGGACATAAAACATTGATGCAAGGACATTTCCCAACAAGGTAAGTGGAAAATTCATACAGAATATACTTGACTATTACAATTGACTTAATGATTCGGATTTTCAAACTGTAGCTGAAACCATTCTTCAGAGATCTGTTATAGAAATATTAAGGAAAAGATTACATCACATATTCTTTCTAGATATTACAGCTACACATTCATGTGGATTAAAAAGGAAAAACAAATCACTTCCCCCCCTCATTTATCTACTTTATTCTGTTCTCCTCTGAGTCACTACTCTCTTGATAATATTTGTAACTATTTTAGTTTGGATCAGTATTCAGCGTATTGGCAAGCGTAAAAAACAGTAAAAAAGGTAGCCTAGCATGTGTCTGTGTGTCTAATCACATTAGCTTATAAATAATTTACTTCTGATTTATATCTAAATTAATCAACTTATTAAGTTGGAACGTATTAACTAATGGAATTATATTCTAACACATTATATATTCTAACAGTATCTTCTAACCTAAGTCGGAGCTCATTCCTCTCAAGAATAATGGGATTCCAGAACTCCAGGCTTCCTGGAAGAAAACACAGTCAACTCTCAATCTAAGTACTGTTTTTATTGTTGTTGTTTTTCTTTTGGGGTGGTAGAGGATGGACAGGGACTGTAAACTTGAAATTAAAGGAGGCCAATAATCTAGCTGCTCTCCACATCTTACTATGCTTTTCAAGGAACATTTGTGTCCAAGAAAAAATAGTTACATTGAAATTGGTTAAGATCACAGAAACTGTTTGTTTTAAAGCCTTTATGCAGGAAACATCAGCAAACTCTCAGTCCAATATTGTCTGCTCTTGTTATGCTAAAAAATGGCTCACTGTGCTGACATATGGGATTGAAACTTACATTATAACTGACCAGATGTTAGAAATGTGTTAAGGATAGAATATATGCCTGTATGGAATGCACACCTGTATTTCAACAAACATTTCCTCTACAAGTTCTTTGCTATATGATAAAACCTTCCCTTTGGGCTCAATATAGCATTTACCTTGCATACTCTTAGGATGTTTTGAATTTTGAAGAATTTTTGTCAGGGCTGTCTGGAATCAAAGCATTATGATTACGGAGAAATTTATTTTTTGCTCAAATTACATTATTGCAAAGTACCTAAGATGTAAAAACAATTCAAGTGGTGAATATGATATCTGCACAAACTACATTTTAGAATTATTTTTTCAGGGAACATATGCTTCATTTCTCATTGCATACCATCTGATTCTTTTGATTATGTTATAATTTTACCAATAAGGAATTCTCGATAAACCTCAAGAAAAATTAAAATAGTATTTGGGTATTTATGCATATCTAAATTTCAAAGAATAATACAATGGTAAATTTGACATAAAAATCAAGTTGTAACCTGGGTGCTACTGTATGCTGAACAACTGAAATCTGCACTGACTTTGATTTCTGTGTGTACTGTGCACAGTGCTCATGCGATTGTCACAAGTTCCTAGAGTCTGTTTTCCCCAGAAGATTTTGTTTCTCTTTTAGACATTTGGTAGCAGTCTGGGAGGCATTTCTACACTTAATTTTTTTGGGAAAAAAAAAGGGAATCTCCATTTTCAATCTCTTGTGGTGCACTTATCGTTCACAGCACATAAAAAAGTCCCTCAACTGTGTATAATATCTGAATATTGCACTGCGGTTGTCCCCTTCCTCCATCACTAGATTTTTATGTAGAATTTGTTGTTTGCAGTTTTATAAGAAATTTGAAATACCAAGTCAGTTCATAATTCCCTGATTGCTAAGTTTATCATCCATTCAGCATCTTTTCCCTTTCTCTCAAGCTTCATGCCAACATTTTCCATGTTCTTTGGACAGAAGAGTGC
This sequence comes from Tinamus guttatus, assembly GCF_059628265.1. Classification (NCBI taxonomy): domain Eukaryota; kingdom Metazoa; phylum Chordata; class Aves; order Tinamiformes; family Tinamidae; genus Tinamus; species Tinamus guttatus. Next base: position 560,606 of record NW_028290136.1, on the reverse strand, counting down.
AAGATTATCCAGTTCTTTTTCAAGCAAAATTTGAAGAGAAATAATACACATACAAAATCACTAATTAGTTAATTGCTTGTTGCAGTATAAGTAAAAATTCCTAAAAATGAAGCAAGTGATACTTGCTATCCAATAGTTTAAATCTACTGAAAATAAATTGAGTTTCCTTAGGCATCCTTACGAAGCAACAGAAAGAGCAAAGTATTTTATCTAACTTTGCAGCAATACAGAAAAAAGGACAAAAAAAAAACCCCAAAATAAACAAAAACCCCACATATTTCACAAAGATTAGAGAGGGGGAAAAAAAATCAGTAAACAGTTGAAAACAGGGCACAGGGAGATTTTGAGTAGGTTGGTTATTCCATCACAAGCTTAGCCAAACTGTAACTCTTCTTTTCCCGTTAAATATTCAGAAAAAGGTCATGAAATTAGGAAAATATAAGAAAACAGGAGGTTGGAACTGTGGAGCTTATTACCCTACAAGAACCATCTGACGGGAATAAAAGACGTTTAAAATGAGATGGAGATTCTAGACAAAAAGCTAGCTAAGATATGAAAGCAATTTTCATCAAATTCCTAGTCTGAAAAAAACTCACAAAATAAACAAACAAAAACAATAAAGAAATAGTGTGTTGGTTTTATGAGTAATTCTCACTGCGTTTTAGGAAGTATCAGTCAGACACTCCATAAATAGCACCTTATCCAGTAAACTGTAAACTATATCACAGAAAAGAAATCCGCTTTCATACAAGGGTCACCAAAAAAAAAAAAAATCAATACATTTCCTTCTAAAAAGCTTTCTACAGTGTTTTAACACTTTTAGGTGATGGTTCAACATGATCTTTCTTATGAACAAGTAATGTACAAAACCATACACACAAAAAGCACTGGAATAAAAAAAATATTTGGTAACACCTTTAAAAAATATCTGATCTAACAGAAACAAGTTACATTTTTGTGCATCTTCTGATAGAAGTTGATATTCATTTTCTTTCTCAGGGCTGACCTATGAAGCTATAATTCTGAGACAAGAGGTGCAATTCATGACAGTGATAAAAGGAGAGTTCAGTTTTGATGAGAAATCTTAATTCAATATATTATTTGTTTTATAGGCTTCCAAGAAGTAGGTTCAATACAACCTCCCACAAAATTTCTCTGTGCAGCTAGGACATCATAATCTGGATGACTGAACACGCAGATGGGTAAAAAAATGGATGGATGATCAGGCTCAAAAGGTGGTGCCTGATGGGTTGTAGTCTACCTGGAGACTACTAAGAAATAACCATACTGTAGCGATCCACCCTGGGACCTGCTCAACATCTTTATCAATGACCTGGAGAAGTAATGGACTGCATGCTCAGCAAATTTTCAGACAACAGCAAACTGGGGGAACCAGTCCATGTGCTCAAGGGCCCCCCGAACGGAGCTAGATGGGCTGGAGAGACAGGCTAACAGGAACCTTACGAAATTCAGCAAAGACAAAAAAGCAAAGCCAAAATTTCTGCCCACTAGGAAGAGCCTGTATGCCTATGATCCCATAAGCAGTTATCATGAAAAATAATTACCAAGAAAAATGCTAATATCTGAATTCCGAGAAACAACTTTTTAACATTTTTCTTTCCTTTAATACTCAAGACAGGCCATTATTTTAGATAAAATAAATAAATGAATATTGTCTTCTACACATGGCATTTCACTGCTGGGCATTTATATATATATGGGCATTATTAATAATAATAATTAGAACTACAACAACACAAGACTAAAGCCCAGGGAATTAATTCTGGCTGCCCTGTAGAGTGCTTGTCACAAATTTAGATCCCTTTTGTAAAGGAGATCTTCCAAATTGTTTCAAAATGGCTGCAGAACTGCACTTTGTTGCTGCTGTAAAACATCCTATATTTCTATCCTAAGCTAATTAGAGCCCAATTGATTCTTCTTTCTTCATATGTCAAATAAGCAGTCACATATGGATAAACCTTATATGTGAGCAAGCATTTTGAGTATTTCTTGAAGATCAGTTACTTACCAATAGCTGGATTTTGTTATGTCATGTGTAGTCAACATGTCCTTTAGCTAAAATATGCTTTCTTTCTGTGCATTGTCTAAGAACATAAGGCAGCAAATGCCAATCAGATCCCTTTTCTTTGAAGTCTCTGTCAAAATAAGCTTTCTATTCCCTGACCATTTCAATAGTCCTTTCCTTTACCACCTCTATTGCAAATTATATTTTCTTAGGTATGGTTGTTCAGAAAAGTCCCTAGTATCTCAGATATATAGGAGCATATGCTGTCTAATTGCTCACACAATGTATTGCTATCATAATTTTCTTTGTCATTTTAAATTGGTCTGATGGCTACCAGAAAACACACAAGCAACTGTTTGAGAAACAGAGGATTTTGACACTGCTTTCTGCTTTAATCAAAAGTCTGCCTTGAAGTATAATGTAATAACTGGAGGAGGATATTTTCTATAAACTTTTAATGAAAATGGCAGTGCAAGATATATGTAAGTAGACGTATCTGTGCTCCGATATTGCTACTATACATTTTTGTTGAATTATTACTGCCTGAATGCTGCTGTTGTTCACAAATAATTCTATTGATTTCTTTAGTGTTACACTAAGTGTGATACTTACATCTATATTTTAATACATATTAAAAAAAAGATCCTCAGTATCTGTGTCGTGGTTTGCAAAGAGGAGCACAAAACTGAAAGCACCTTTAGTTCCGTAAACCTGTCAGTTTAAATTGAGATGGTGGACAGAGGGACTGCTGATAAACAAGAACAGGAGACTTTTTTTTTTTTTTTTAATAAGCATAACAGTATCCATCTGTTCCTACATTTAAGAGTGCAGATGTACTCTATGAAGTAAGTTTGCGAAATTGGTATCATGGGGTTCTCTTTTCACTCTTCCAATGAATTCAGAGTACTTTTGCTCAGTTGACAAGTTTTAAATAAAAAAAAAAAGTGAAAAATGTATTAACTGCAATCTTTGCACATGTATCCTGAAATGTAAAAGAGAAGCAGAAGTGTTTTGTACATTTCTTCTAGCAATAAGGATTCTGTAATTGCAATTAAGTTAAAATTATTGTTGCTGCCTAAGCCAATGATTCATTCAGCTTTGTAGCATGTATATTGGTTTTGCAGTATGAACAAGTACCAACTTTCTATTTAGGTTCTGGGATATGACAAACTGAGTGCAATTTCAGACATGCTGACAGCTTACTCAGAAAACCTGTATGGAAACAATGTGTGGAAACAACTTGCACGGACATCGTTACGTTCTTCCTCCACATCTGAACTTCTGTCTTCTGCAGCCCCTTCCCACTCCCCTGACAAAAATACCCAAATTCTGCAGCTTCCTCCTTCACTCACCACTTCTTTGCATCTCATTAGCCATCATGCTCTACTTACTTCTCATGGATTACTCATTCTTTCCAACTAATCTTTCTAGCCTTAACCTAAAGGTACTTATAATTTAGCATGAATGTCCAGTAGTGAGGCAATTATTTCTTCGCAGCATTATTACTTGTTTTCCTGTAACTTTTCTCACCCACAAAATCTGTACATGTGCATTTACTACAAAAAAAAGGCAGAAAAATATTCCCTTTCTCACAGGATAAGCACTATTGTTAATTTCCATGTCAAAGAAGCTTTAAAAATATCTTCTTGAATGTGTTTTTAGAATTGTACTGTTCAAAATAAGTTGACTGTGCATAAACTAGCTGGAGAAGAAGAAGAAAAGTCTCAAACACGACCAGACAATTAAGAGAGCTTTCTCTTTCACTTTCTGAAGAGTTCACCAAGTGTTCACCATTTAACATGGTGATACACTAAGAAAAATTCTCCCGAACACATAACAACATAGTGGTAAAGAGCAAAGGAAATGTGAGAAGAAGAAAAGGGTCCCATGAGACATCAAAGAACAGTGGCACAGTGATTTAGTGATCTCAAACAAAATCGGGGGACACAAAAGCTGACTTTGGGACACATGTGGAAAATACAGATTTTTTTTTCTTTTTTCTTTTTTTTTCTTTTCTTTTTTTTTTCCCCCCACAGTGGAATTATTTTGAGAAAGCTATGAATAAAAATGTTTATTTGGAAACACTCCCTTAAAAACCAATGTATCTATTTAATGAGGAGTGGTGATCCTCATCAGCAAATATTTGACTATATAGTGCTAATTTAGCAAGTCATCATTCTGGTCTCTGTAACACAAGCAATGCTCTGTGATCTGTTAAATGATCCCCGATATTTATGTCACAGTTGATTTAACAGGAAATGTGCTACTTCCTGGGATATCATGCATAAGCACACTCCAATAAGAGAGTACAATGCAATCTTAGAGATTGCTTTGCAGCCATTGGTTATGTGGAAAATAACTGAGGCTCCCACTCTGTGCTAACTGCCTTTGCACTATTTGTAGAATGAAGGGAAGCCTAAAAACTAAGAGTGAACAGTTACTTTACTAATCGGGCTGACAAACTACATGTCAAAATCTAATACGGAAATATTAATTTCTTTATCCCTTCCTTGAAAATATGTTCTTACATTAGTAAGCTATTAAAATGAAAAATACATTTACTGGTTTTAGACAAAACTGTTTTATCCTAAGGTTTTCTCCAGGTTTCCTTCCTCCTGTTGCATGGTTGTGGCTCTATAAGCTTCTATGACACTAGGGCACATCATTCAGTCCATCATTTGCTCCTCTTGGACACTAACTTAAGGTTTTTCCTTCTATGAGCCTCCTTCCAAATTCTCCATTCTCTCTCTTTCTTATATGGAGTTCCTTCACTGTCTGTTTTAGATGATTTTCTATGTATTGCTTCTGATGTTGAGAACTTTACTAGACCTTGTTTCCTTTTTTTTTTTTTTTTTTTTTTTTTTTTTTTCACTTGTGTGTCTCTACTTGAGCTCCAGGACTTTCCTGAAAAAATAATGATGGATTCTTTCCATTCTAAACCTAACTACCCAAACAATAGTCATAGTCTGTCTGTCTAACATCTCTTCAGCCTACACTTGACAAAGAAGTAACTTTTCCTTCTGTCTTCCAAGCCTGGCTTCCCTAAGTTGCCGGTAACGATTTCATTATGCTCTCAGTTACACAGTCCTATCACCTGGTTCTCCTTTCAAATCCTAGAATAATGGATGGAGAGAGTGGTATGAATGGCAACTATCTTTAGAAATCAACAAAATTGCCAGTCATTGAAAATCAGTAAAAAAAGTATATTTACAGAGCATTTCAGAAAATTTTTGTAGGTATTTTCTTTAGCATAAAATAAATACAACACAGTGTATCCAAATGACATGTTATCAACCTATCGAATGTCACTGTGATCTAGCCTATTCTCTACACACAGTTAAAATAGTCACCTAAATTTTTAATACTGCTGATTTTAACCATGTAATTTTCCATTCTGTCCTTGACAGTGTAACACTGGTCTTTTGTGAAGATGTAGACAAGATAATCTTACTGGCTTCTTTCTTTAAACTTACACAAATGCATCTACACTTTGTTTGTTTGTTTGTTTGTTTATTTGTTTCAAATCCTTTTCTGGATTAAGCCAGACACGGCAGACATGGCTTATGTATGGTATCCAGGTATATATGCTATCCAGGTGATCATACAAGGTTTGAAATTGTTTTTATTCTTAGCATTTCTCACATATCGAACATGACAGAAAAACTTTCTATAAGCTCCTTCAGTCTAACATTGGAATGTTGTATAAAATGATCATCAGTGACAGAACAGGTGTAGTTACACCTCTCTCTCTCCTTTTTCTTCAGTTCCAATTTCTTTATATTATAAATGCTTTCCAACAGTGATAGTCTTTATAACATATGCGTATATAGCCCCTTATTTGGATCTAGAGTTAACAACTAATTATTCATGACATTCCATATGTGTTAGGGTATGTCGCACTTACGAGATGCTATCTATCGAATGCCAGGTTGCAATACTGGGTAAGGATATAACAAGTCTAGAGTTCACTCCTGGAACATACTAAGAATCATTAAAAATCAAACACAAACTCATTCTTTACCCATAATAAATGTCCTGAAACTTATTAATAACTTCCATCTTTATTAGAAACAGCTTGCATCAGCAGCTCCTCTCTTTCCCATTAAATGGATGTGTTTCCTATTTATTATGTGATTACTTTTCAAGAAAAGTATTCAGATTCCCAGTGGAGACAATAGAACCTAGTGGGATAGACAAAGAATTCCTGATTTAAAGTGGATTTTAACATGACATACTCAAACACTTTGTAAGAGCCATATACATCCACTTAAGAAAAATATGAAACAGTTGTCCATATTGATTTGGAAAAACCTATATGGAAAGAAATACTTATAGAAAAAATCTTTGAGATTTCTTGACCCTGAAACTTCTCATATGAGCAAGTAGTTTGTCTGTTTACCTCATAACTAATCTTCATCCCTTCATGTACCACTCATTCAAACAGAGGCACAAAAATCTGACCAAACAAAATTAACTGTCCTCTTGCTTTTCACTTTTGTTAAATTGGTATCTGCTTTCAAATTGATCCTGAATTCTTCATTTCTGTGGGAATACCTATTAATAAAATACAGTTTCTAAGCTAAGATCCAGATATCCCAGAGATCTAGTAGACCAGGATATGATTTTGTTAAGTCTTCCTGATCGATCCTCCTCCCTTGGAGGCAGCTGAACACCTTCAGGTCTCCACAGAAGTCTATGCTCCAGTGTTGAGCCCTGTGATGGGTGCTAGTACCTGCACAGGCTTCCTACCCAGATGCGCAGCAGAGTCAGAGCTCTCTGCAGGAAATCGCCTCACATCCATGTGCTTGTAGGGTAGCTACGGAGTCTGAAACAATCCCTAAATGTCTTAAACACTGTCCTACATGGCGGGATCAGATGATTAGCTCTGCACACAACCCTCATGCCATGAACCTGTTTTCTTGGGGTGGAAGGAACCATGTTGAAGGATTGGGCAAGCTTCAACCCCTTGTGAGAAACTTAGAAAAGATGATGGTATATTCCCTTTAAATCTTAACCCTTCAAGGCTCATAGTTAGAACTTGAATGGGTGTATTTAGGCCCACACTCTCCATCGGTTCTCTCCCCTTGTGCTGAGGGGCATTTCTCTTCCAAGGAAGGGAGGGAGACAAAGAGGCCTGAAGGTGACTACCTGTTCCCCTCTAGAGAAAATTAAGGGACTTTTACTTACTTTTTACTTAGATGCTGACTAATAGTCTCATGTAAGTTATTGGCTATTTTAAAACAGGACGGAGGAATTAGAATTCCCATCTCTGTCTCCAGGGAAAAGAAAATATCATACCTACATCATCATACATCTTATCATATCATACATATCATATGTCATAATAAGTTAAAAAGCATTATTTAAGCTATATTATTTTTCAGTTTCTGAGTATGATGACCTCATCCACATTAATGAGAGCAGAACTCAGTGAGAAAGGGTAAATTTAGAAGAAAAAATAGTAGGAATTTTCAGAACACAGAAAATTCGAAATACCTCACATGCATCAGGGTTCATGCTATATTTTCTAAAAAGACACCTATTTTCCTGATTTGTGTTATTTGTATTGTTTTGCCTTTTTAAACCTTATTTTTTAAAAAAAAGTATTTTAAATTGAAAAAAAGTATTATTTTATATGGCTAGTCTTAAAGCTAATATTATGTGTCAAGGCTTGAAACCACATGCAGAGATGATTGTGAGGAATAGCTGATGAAAGTGTTACCACTGTAAGAAGTGGTGTAGGAGACCACTGAAGTTTTTAGAAGGGATGAGAAATTACTCTGTCTCTTAGATCTGCTCAATTTCTTCTTGTAAGGCTGCCCTGTTTTATTGACAAATGCCTGGTTTGGGTACTTTAGTTAATAACTTGACTATATGGAAAATTACAGTCTGACCAGTAATAGGACTAGTAACCCATTGGTAAAATATTTAGAGAAAATATTTTAGTTATATACACAATTCATCTTTCCATTTTCATTCCCTTCTTACCCTTTTAGAAAGGGAATTTCCCTCCTTACCCCTCCTGATGCTACCAGCAGAAGAATTAATGCTTATCTTCCCAACCTAAAAGTTATTTAGCTAATGAGAGTAGTTAATTTAGACTCTGCCACTGTTCTTGCCCAAGAGTATTTTAAGAAACCTCTAGACTCAAAGATGCTGTAACTGAGCCCAAGATATGCTTGGTGGTATATCTCCTCGAGGCGAGTGGCATTTCAGTATGTGTAAGAGTTTCAGAATTGGGTGCATCAGTGATCACTGCTGCAACACACTGAACGATGCTGCTGGTCTGTGGCTGGCTTTTCTTATTTGGCCTAGAGACACGTTTCTCTAATTTATGCAAACAGAAGTCGATGAAACAGATTCTTCTCCAATCACATCTTAGTTTCATTTGGATTTTTTTTTTTCTACTGCAATATATTTCGGCTCTGGTTACAACAGTGACGAAAAAACCCGAAGCGAGGATAGAGGAAAACCTCCGTCTTTGGTCTGCAGAAAAATTGCTCTCAGATGATGCATTGCCTCATGTAATAGATACAGTTTGAAGGAAAATAATGTATACACTGTTTTAACAATAGGAAAGACATTCAAGTATTTAAATGACTGAAACATAAATAATCAAAAAGAGAATCAAGGTGGTTAGCTAAAGCACACCAACAATATTCCCAAATTCTACCAACAATGTTGAGGTCCTCAGGTGATGGTGAAGATAGCTAGCTAGCAGAGATGGTTAAAAACCTGTGTACAGGTGGTAATGGCAGATGTGGGTGGAAAGTGTCAGCAGCACAGAGCCAGGAATATTTTGGAAAGGTGCACTCTACCTGTGTAGCCCAGTGAATTGTCACCATTATCAGAGGTAGGGAGTGGCGTCCCGCCGTCGCTGCCCCTCTCGACGTCGCCGGAGTCTGTCGGAAACAACACCAGAGCTGCTGATGGGGTCACAGGAGTAACAGTGGTTGCCACTGCGACCGGAACACGACGAGACGCAATTAAATCCACGCACGACAGCAGGAGCCACGGAGTCAGCGCATGGCGCGCTCCGTTCTGCCCCCGGCAGCGCAGCGGCGCCCGGCGGAGCATCGCCGGGAGCATCGCCGGGAGCATCGTCCGCTGTCCCCGTCGCGCTGCCCGGGGTCTCCGCGCCCACCCAGCTCTTCCCCAGCACTTGGCAGCGGCAGTGAGTGGGGCCACCACCACGGTGCCGTGCAGCCCGCGCAGGCTGCCGCGAGCATCTGGGGCCGGGCAGGCAGGGGAGCCGGCTGCTAGCATTGCTAATTTCCCACCGTATTGTTAATCAAAGCTATTGACTGTGATCACTGCCCGTCATCGCTTCATCTCGCAGCAATTACGGGCCCAGGGGACTTCACCTCTCTGTGGCGCGGAGGAGGGGGCAGCGCGGCAAGGAGGGGGCTGCCCGGCCTCTGCTTGAGAGGGGCAGCAAGAGCCCCGCTGCCCAAAGGCAACAGTTTAACACCCGCCACAATGCAATGGGCTGCCTGAGTCGAGGGGTGCTGGCGAAGAAACACTCGATTTTAATATTGCATTAAAAAAATAAAAGGGAGGAGGGGGAGAGAGAGGCAGCTGGTCAGCTAAACACAGGGATGAGCACACGTTGTAAGGCTACAAGACAGATTGCTAATCAAAACACCACAAAGCACCATGAAAATGACTCGTAATAATGAACTCACTCATTCAACACACACACAGAAATAAAATAAAATAAAAATCCCAGTGGCTCTGAAAATGCAGTATGGCCCAAAGGAATTTGTTGCCAATACTGTGAGGTCTCTTTTTGCCCTCATCTGGGTGCCTTAGTGTAAAACTGCAACGTAGACGTAGATTCTGCTTTTAACTTACTCTTGATAACATGATGGCAAATGGATAATAGCTAAAAGAAAACATTCCTATTTTGTTTAAAATTTGGTATAAGTATTTCTGGTAGCTTGTTACTCTTTTTCCACCTAAGAATACTTTTTGACAGGTATCAGGTAACTTATTAATTATTTTAAAGACCATGAATAGGGAAGTTATTTTTACGTACTTCCATAATGGCTGAAAACAACTCTTTTTAATAAAATGCACATGCTACTAAAGTCATTCTGAAGTTTCACAAAACTCCTCAAATAACAATGAATGAAATTAAATTAGAAAACACATCAGTGGATTTTTTCTGGATGCTTAATTTTCCTTCTTCAGTAAATTAATTTTTTAAAAATATGATGCCAAATATTAATTGACTTAATTTCTCTAAAATTGATCACAGATAGACAGCACCCTCACAGATTTATACATATTTAAGGAATTAATTTGCAACAACAGCAACCAAAAACCCCCTTAGTATCAATGTAGAAAAGTAGATTCACCAGAAAAAAAATGTTTCTTAAAAAAAAAAAAGAAAGAACTGATTGCACCCTTTTTAAATTTCTGTTGTGCTAACTAAAAACAAAAGAGCACCCCTTCCCCGCCTCCCCACCTCCCCAAGATAGTGCTCCTGGCAGATGAAAGAGTTGAAATACGTTCATTTATTGGCCCATTCATCTCTGCTGGCACACTAATGGCCAGTGTCATGTGCATCTTGAAAACCTACTCTGGAAGGGGCTGTAGAGCGAGTGACTCCATGTTTGGCTCCTCCAGATTGTTCACTTATTTGCATTCAAGAGTTGACTAGGTCAGAGTTTTAAATTACAGCACTGAAGGACTGAAGGAAGAGACTTTTCATTACATTCATGCGCAGAGCCTCTGCTTACTTTCTTTTGGACAAACACTTAAGACTAACTAAAAAAAAAGCGCAGACAGATTTCAAACAATGAAGCCGCCGATCATCATTTTGAAAGATTAATTGCCTTCCTGGAGACTTATCCAGGCACTATGCTCAAAAACGATTAAGAACAAAGAAGACACAGGGAAAACTACTCAAGTGTTCCACGTGTAGGCTCAATCTGTGCAAAATATAACAGTATAATGGATTGATCAGTTTTACTCAAGATACTTGCTAAGATGCAATAGGCCCACCCTTCTAATAGCAGACATCTCGAACAAAAATACTAATGCTGATGCTCTTTAGTGAGGCTCCCTTTGGCTTTTCAATATGAGCAGATTTCATTTCAGGAATTCTGTGCACTGACTTCAGCCAACTGGGCATGAGAGTAACACCTTTAAAAATTAGGCTACAGCTAGCTACAACCATTCAGTCATGGAAATCTTAGCTTCAAATCCTTCCACTGGTGGAAATGAGGGAATTAGCTTTTTTTAACAGTACTGGTGACGTGCTTACTGTTCACTATCCGAAATCACACATACAATCATTCACTTTCACCCTCTTCGAGGAATGCTAGTTTTTGACTGGTCAAAAAGAACACGACATTTAAATAAAATGCAGAATTATGGCTGATCTTTGTTTGGAAATTACTTTCATTAGTGAAAATCAATGAAGTTTAGTTCTCATTATGGTTAAATTTTACCCATTTCACAGAAGGATAATTCTGTGCTCAAGTCCTAACTTAGGGCTTTGGCCCTCTGCTCTGGGCTTAATTTCATCTCTGTCAAAAGATCTAGTTCTGCCCTTCAGGGAGTCCCTGATAAAACCTAAAAGCAGTAGTACAATTGTCTCGAAAGGCACATTTCAGTATTAGACTGCTGCTAGAGCATTATGTTGAATGTGTGGTAAAGAGCCTAAATGTTAAGATGCAGTACTGCTTTCTTGCTACATGATCAAGCAAGTTTCCATCTGGTTTTGCTAAAAATAATTAATGACTTTAGATTGTTACACTGTTTGAACCAGTTATTGTGCACCAAAATTAAGGAAATTAATTCTATAACCTGAAACAAATAATCTGATACATGAAAAATTTACTACTCAATCTGACTCCAAGCAATGGCTGAACTCAGTAGCTCACCCCTCAGAGAAGTGCCAAAACTTTCTATAATAGGGTGCCCTCACACTTTCCTAATGAACATGTAATTCACAATAACAGTGGTAGAGGGTTCAGAGAACAGATGAGAAGGACCATCCCTCAAAATAGCAACCTGGTCAAGGCATTCTCCAGAAAAGTTGTGCTTTTAAGTAAGGCAAAGTACCTAACTAACTGCATTATTAAACAAACAACTAAACAAAATATATTTCCTTCAACAGAAGCAGCTAAGTTTACCAGCACTAAGTGGTCCAAGTGGACTAGATTTCTGGTGGATACGTTCAGCTTTGGCTCAAGCACACACAGAGGGCCTCAAGCATTTGGGTCTATCATAGAGTTTTGATCACCTTCAATTGTCTTATTGCAGCCTCAAGACCTATTGTCTTAGGGCAACCTCAGCTACTTAGGTGAATGTGGGGAACCTTTTCCATTGAAATTTCCACTGAAATCTGTAAATTCCCCCACTTTAATGGACTGCATCGAAAGCCATTAAACACCTTCTATTATGCTTTAGTTTGCATATCTCTAAAATATGGCATTCTAAAAATGAGAGAACTTGAGAACTGTGCAATAAAAATTCTTATCATTTAATGTGAATCATAATTTCATGATGATAACTATTTTGCAGAAACTCTAAATAAATAATACATGATGATGTGGAGAAAATCTTGACTCACTGAAGCTGAACTGCATTTGATTAATATAAACACAATGACTACACTTTACCTTGGTCTACTCTCTGACATTACGATGTTGTCTAACAAACCGATTCAAGAGGTCTAATAAATGATCAGAGAATACAAATACTAAATATTTATTACTATTCCTCACCAGCTCATCTCCTATAACATGTTAAACTGAATATTCGCATTTATTTTGACAACTCCTTACATTCGAATGCTTGGTGCACTCCTCAAAATATACTAAACATTCTTTTAACTATGGCAGAGTTACCCATACTGAGATCACCATCGATATTTCTGATGTACTTTCACAAGTATCATCAGTTGCTTGTTTTGCTTCCAGGGAGGTAGGCCTATATGACACACATTATTGAACATGCATCATTAGAAGTGTCAAATGATTCAGGATTGTGGCTCCAGCCCATCCTCTTGGAGGACATAAATAAAATCTAAAAAGACCTAAACAAGCACAACTTCTTACTACTGTATGAATCTCATGCATCTGAGATTTAACAGCGAGCACAGTTTGCCAGAAATGAACGTCACCTACTCAAATAGGTCCGTCTATGAAAATAGTAACTGTTACTTTATTTAATTCCAAAATATATAGCTTTATTATTTCTTTGAAGTACCTGGTTATTGTTTTAATCGAAATTTCGTTACTATCATCACCTTAGGAGTACAAAGTTTGGAGGAAACAGCATGAGCAGCATTTGAAGCTGACCATTAAAAAGAGATTAGCAAGGTAAATGAATATTAATTACTATCAATATTAGAATTGTGCTCTACAGTTTGGATCAATTCCCATTGATTTCTTTCTGGAGATCCAGAGGAATTCAGGAAGAGACATCACAAAAACAGAGCAACTTTGACCATATCAGGCTAATGAGAGGAAGTAAATTAGCCGTCTGTTCTTTTCCTGATGTACAATGGTAAGGCTGTGGCATCAAAGAAAAAGCGCACCTAAAAGCCAGACTCAATTGTTATTAAAAGATTAACCAATTTTGTCCTACTTTCATTATAGATATTACCCTGTAAGACATCACTTATCAGATTCTGGCCTGTGCAATGCCATTGTTATTTGGAATATTTTGATTTATTCTATGTTTTCACTGGAGTTATAGTATCATACGTTTTAAAGGATATTTGATTCAATTCTACTCCTTTATTTCATTATGTATACTGATGACATTTTATATGATCAGAGCATAGTTAAGCAAAGATGGTATATAAGCAAGAACTATGACTTAAGTTGAATCATGTATCTAAAATCTACGGGAACTAACTTTTCTACACAGATGCACTACATAAGATTGTATGCTTATTTAGAAAAGCATAGACATACTTCCAAGCATGAAGACCTTTTCTTGAGATCTGGACCAGAGGGAAAAAAACTTAAAATTATGTGCAGAGTTGGGAATAATTAGGCCATCCTTAGAGCATCACAGCTTCACAAATGCTCATAAATTTATTACAGAAACCTGTATTGGGCATGGTTGATTAGATAAGCATAGTAAGGATATTTTCCAGATTAATGTTTCATATTAGCTGAAAGAAAATATTCTATTAATTTTAATAAGACTTAATACAACAACTTTCCAGAGACATATTCATGTTCAGCCAGATTTGTAGCTTGTTTAAACTCAATGGAATTATGGAGATGTGACCATTTACACACAGTTACACTGTGGAGCTCCACAGGTAATTAAAAAATTATTTGTTAAAAGGTTACACTGCTCAGCTGGCTCAAATGACTGTTCTTAAAAGTTAATGAAAGGTCTAAACTATGGTGAAGAAGTAGGAATTTGTTCTTGCATAATGGCTCTAATCTGAGGATTTGGCAAAAAATGAATTACAAAAAAAAATTGTAAGGATGCATTTTATTAGTAGCTATTACAAGGTTATCCAGCTCAAAATGTATTTCTAAAGATAAAATATACACTCATGCATATAATAAACACAGGTACAAAAATGTTATTCAATAGGAACAAGAGACAATTTTTTGCTGAGAACAGAATTACTCAATGGTATAAAAACCAAGGAGGAGCTTCTTCTAAAACAAAGCCCAGTACCTATCAGACTGAGTATCTTTCATAGATGGTCTTCAAAGAACTCTGCGTGTGACTGAAGTCCTGATAAAAGCTCAGAATGCTTTGTAACCATCTTCATTTTCAGGATTCATTAAGTATCAGCCTTTAATTCAGCAAAGAGTAGAAGAGGACATCTAGTATTCCAAAGCATGCTGAAAGTAAACAGTTTTTTTGCATTTTTTTAGTTGTAGAAATAGACAGTAAATGTAGATTTCAGCTACTGCAATGCACACCCAGCAAATGCATTTTATGGAGTAGTATAATTATATTTTGTTAAAAAAAAAAAATCCTGCATCACTTCCCTCCTCCAAACATACCCAACCCTTGACTTCTTTTAGCTGTTCTGCACACTTCTCTGGCACTCTCTTTTCTCTTGTGCTCTGCATCTGCTACTGTTGCTTTCCCTTCAAGCCAAAACCAAAGGTAACAGCCATTCAGACTAATTAAGCTGGGCTTGAAGTGAGTTAACAGGTGGTGGCCCCAGCTGCTTTAGTTGCACCGGAAGACAGAGACTCATCACTAGCCTCTGTAAGGCATGGTGATTAATTAGGACAAGAAGCCATGTGCTTAGGAGGGACAACCAGATTAATAACAGAATTGTCTTCTCTAAGGCAACAAGCAAGCTTTTTTTTTTTTTTTTCCAGAAAATACTAAAATAAATGATGCATTTTGAAGCGCTCACCAGCCATCTTATCTAGGCTAAATATGGCATACGCATAAGAGCTAATCAGCTTGAATTTATTAAAGTAACTTGTGTTAACATTATTTGTGTTTTCTTTTTATTGCAAGCTCTCAGTTTGACCTTAATGTAGGAATTTTTGAGGATTCCACATTTTGCTTTCTGCCATGTGAACCTGTATATTCTTCAGGTGAGTTCTGCTTACTGTGGGAACTGCTATCAAGACATTTAAATAATGCCATGTACAGCTGAGGAGCAGGTAATACAGGCTTTCCAGCCTGTCCTCCAATTCCAGTCACACACTGGACTTTTCCTTGCAATATTTGCCTAACCCTTAAAAAGGACTTCAGTGAGACTAAGGCCAGTCCTCCAGGTTCCAGAACCTTGGATTGGTTTTCAATCCAACGATCTACCACTTCTACTACTACTTCTACTACATGTAAGCCTTGTTTCAAGGCTGAATTATGTAGCTGCTTTAAAAGCAAGTACCCTAAACACTGGAGCACAAACCTGGGTTCATTTTCTGCTTAATTCAAGATTGCAAAACACATCTACCTCTGTGAACTGGAATTAAACTGCCAAGAAATCCACAATGCTTAACTGCCCCAGGTTTTATTCAGCTGAGGGAAGCTGAATAAATTAATAAAATAAATTAAAATAAAATTTCCTAATTAGGAAAGCTTATGAATTTCTCTTGTTAATCACAGACAATGTAAGTACAGGAACTAACTCAATGCTCCAACTGTCTTCCAATCACATTATTTGAAAATAAAATTACTGTAAAAATGACTCTTGAATGAGATACAAACTGCCGAAGAGCTGAGAAAGCCCTTTCTCATATCCTTGTTCTTTTGTATATCTAAAATCATCACCTGAGTTGTCAAATATGTATCTGAAACATATCTGTGTAATTTATATTTTACTAGACTATCTGCAGAAATAAGAATGAAAAATAACGTTAAATCAGGTTAGGCCAGTAATTGTTTTTTGAAAGAATGGACATATTTACAATAATACACTGTTCTATAAAAGAATACATTGGTGCATTAGGTAAGCCTATTAACTCTGATATATAAGCTAAAAAATCCCTTTAATGCCACAAGAATCCCCAGCCTTTTTGTTAGGACACATTTCCTGCTACATTCCTAGCTTTCTTGCTTTAGTTTTTTTTCTCTCTGTCTTTTTATTTAGTTTTAACAGTTAATTTAACAGTAACATGTTTATTTTCAACCATGTGCTTCAGTGCTGACACATATTCTCTACCTCCCAACAGTGACATCTGCCACAAAGCAACAACTGATACCTGTACCACATGGATTTCTCGTATGAAATGTATCCTGTTTTCGCTTTTCCATGCTTTCCCTTCAGTTTGGGCTAATGCAGTGCCAGCCCTTTAGCTTTGATACAGAAAACAGCATATACGACAGGCCATGGAGGTCCACTTCCTCTTTCATTTAAAGCCATTCACATTCCATTTTAGTCTCTATTTTGTTAAAAGTATCTTAACGGGATATCTGTATCTTAACAGGACAATTTGACGATTGAAAAAAGAGACCTTAACCCTGTCATAGCTTGTAAGTAGAACCTCTGTGGCCTAAACAACGGCCTAGAAAAAATTTAATAAGGAGCACACAGTGGTGATTTTGAAGGGAATATTGCAAATCAAAAGGCAAATTGCAGTGCATACAATTATTCCTTTGAATTGAGTGGAAAAGCGGTGCATACTAATCAGTGCAGCTCTGCAAGAATAAATTTATAGCAAGTCTGAAAGTGTCATCAGATCACAAGGATATATCCATGCAAAGTAGTAGCATATTGTGTCTGTCCAGTACTCTCTTTCCTATTTACCTCCCAAGAGACTGAATTACTCTTAGACACCAAATAATTCTCACAATATTCTCATAATACAAGTCTTTTTTTTTTTTTAATCTCAAGATAATACTCTTACAAAATGGAAATAAGCACTTATCAGAAGTTTTTGTCTTTCGTTATGAGATTATATGGGTTCTTTCAGCAAAAGGCTTTCTAAGAGGTACTGCTTTTATGTAGTGCAACAAAATGCCAACTACAAAGAAAGATTTTTAAATTCATCCCCTGAAGAGAAGAGAAGCCATACAACAGGTGTTCTCACTTTATTTACCTGAACTGACTATTCACTAGTAAAAATAATATCCTTGAGAAAACAAATGATTGAGAATTTGTCTGGAAAATTTGATATTGGGCTGAAGTCTTTTCTCGTTAAAGCAGCAAAATGCTACCATTGAATGTACTCAGAGTTCTGTTAGCACAGCTGTGACTACTTCAGGGAAATGGGAGAAAGAGCCACAAATAAAGATTTAGTAATTATTATCTAGATCATAATGAAACATACACATATGTCCCAGTCAACTTAAAAATCCTGAGTCTAAAGCAGTAAAGATTAATAAAATAGTAGGAAGTTAATTTAATATTTAATAGTAGCTCTTTAGTATCGTTCAGCTGGGAATCTCATTTCTCTGTGTGATTAATGTGAGCCTCAAAAGAAAGCATGGAGTCAAAAATTACTCCAAGTTTATGAACTCAAACTCCAGAAGAAATAGAACTACAGTGAAATGAAATACCCAAGGAGGATGACAATCAATAAGTCTTGTATCTTGCTGGAATTCAGCTCTGCAAAATTAATACCAGATAAAAAAATCATACAACACAGCAAGGGGTACTTGAGGTTTACAAGAATCTACAGATACCTCTAGATATTGTCAATTTGTAATATTGTGTACATTGAGCATGGGAATTACTAGCTAGAGGCACTAATTTTGAAACAAAATAGGACTTTCAATAGATCCATGGGAACTCCTGAAATAATTAGAGCTATAACAGAAAGCACAGAGCCCAAAGCGATAAAGCATGAACTGTGAAAAATGGAATGTTTTAAACTGCGTAAATATGAGGAGAACAATGCCAGTGTAAATAACAAAAGCAGATGTATCGAAACTGAGATAGATAGGTAAGATTATCAAGACAGTAAAGATGTCAAAAAAAATCACATATCTGTGTTCAAAAACCAGCAGGATATTTCAGATAAACTGGTCAACAACACACAGAAATTCTTTTTCCCTAATAAGAAACTTTGCATGTTGGTAGATACAGATAAATATCTAAAGAGCACTTGTCAGGGAACAATTATTGCTGCTCTTGAAAAACACAACCAGAAAACACATGGTGCTAGAGATCAGGAAAATAGGCTCCTAATAGTAAAGGATGCATTTATCGTCACAGCAGTGAATTGAAAATGAAAGCACAGATATCTAAGAATATATTGTGTTAGATTGATATACATAAAGTTTCCGAAGTATATCGTTGCCAGCTACGTCACAGCTTTAGTAATTGTGAGCTAAAGTATAATGTTGTATAGGTAGCAAGATCGATACCTTGAAGAAAGAAAAATTTGTTTAGCAATCCCCACTGTATGTTTGTCCTAACTTTATTGAATGTATTGATGCAACTGCTTTAAACAGGAAATAAAAATACTACAAAAAATACAAAAGCAACATTATCCATATCATATGTTTCTAGAGTGATTGTTTCCATACTGTTGGGGCCCTCAAGGGCCTCCAGCAGAGTTCATCATGAAATTTTAGTGTGCCAAACTGAATAAAAGTCAAAAGTAGATACTTTATCTCTACAGGGTAGGATGACTACTATTCAGCCCTGCCGCTCCTGCATAGATCCTGGCTTCTGGCTTCAGTTTCAGAACTGGGTCCTCCTATGGGCCACAGGTAAGAACATATGGCCTTAAATGCTCCTATCTGGTAGCTTTGAGGTGGTTGTCACTAGTCTTTTAGCTGCATGAGCTCATAACCTCAGGTTCTCCCTCCTGCTTTGAATGGTCCAGAATTCAATCCTGTGGTTTTTAGATACTGTTTTCTATTTAAGAACATGCAGAATACAGTTTCTTATAATGGTATGGATCATTGGGCAGTTTATCTGAAAGGTCTAGTTGTTTTTTCGACATGGAAGTGGGAGTGAAGGGATTGGGCCTGGCAGCTCTCACCGTGTCCCCTTGCTGGGTGGTGAGCATGGCTATGGGCTCTAAAAGTATAAAAGTGTTTGGTCGATAGTCGAACTCACTGTCCTTTTACAACATCTTTACTAAATGGTCATTAGGCAACCTGTAATCAGACTAGATCTCCAACTGAAAACTTTAATTCATTGTCATTGGAGTCAACCTTTAATAGTTACTTTTAAAAGTAAATATATGGAACAGAATATATATACAACATATAGCAGACCATATCAGAAGGTGAAGTTACTGATAAACATGGAAGGAACTGTTGAGACAAACCTTTACACTTAAGCCATCAATTACAAACAATTGGTAAATTACAATTCTGGGATGTCATAAATACTTCTAAAGTTAAAAGACTGCATGCAGTGTCTAAAGTTAGTAGGCTTCTTAGTTTGCAGTGTTATCATATTATGATATGAATTATTTCTAAATATGTCCAAGAGGATCTCTGTTAGTATAATAAACTACTGCCATATAATAAGCTGAAATGGAAGTGCATTTAGGAGTTTTACAAACTACAAGTTTATTTTATTGGATTTGCTTGAAGAAAGATTATGAAAATAATGATATTTAAGGAAACAAGAGAGAAATGTAAGAAAGAAAAGAAAGAAAGTATTTTTAGAATGTTACAGGCAATTAATCATCATTCCTTTTCATTTTAGAAGGTCAGACTCCAGAAAATTCCTGGAAAAAAAAAAAGTAACTTCAGAAGGTGCTAAATATGAAAAAAAAAAGTAGAATAACACGTGATCAAATAACACATCCAGCTAAAGATTTATCTGACATTCTACACTTGTTAAAACTAAAAACAACACAGAGCAGACAGGTATTGTGTCATTATCCAAATGTAATATCTCACATAGAAGAACTTTCCTCAAGAGATGGTTAGGAAATTTAAGCTTTAAAACAAAAGAAACTGCACAGAATTTGCCGTATCATTCCCATTACACAAGTTTTACAGTTTATCTAATTTGACTGAAACTTGTGTTATTCTTCTATGACTGAAGCTAGACAGAGGAGATAACGATACGATCTTGAATATATAACCCCGGAGATAAAGTGTGTGTAACTGTTTGAAAAAGAATACAGCTGAAACAAGATAGTGAAAGAGAGGTTATAGCTGAGATAAAGACTGCCTCAAGTCTACTTCAGATTAAAGTACAGATCACTGTACTTTCAGATTAAAATTATTAAACATTTAGATTTTTTCTTTCTTAGTTACAAATATCGAGCAATGAGAGCAGGAGCATTTGTCACTGGAAAGAGAGCAATTTTTTTGTGATCACCCTGTAAACTAACAAATATCCAAGATCTTTTGTCTTTAGCTTTTATTTTGCTAAATGACTATGGGAAACAGCTATGCTTCTGAAAATGTTTTAGTCTTATAGAAGAATGCATTGTCACATGCAACCTACAGGAAATTACATACCATGATGAAAGGTAAACTGAGCAAAAACTGAGATGGACAAAATTCTCCTACGAGTTCTGGTTGAATGTTGAGTAGTTTTCCACAGATTGACACTTATGCTTAAGCAAGCTGCTAGGTAAGCTCCTATTTAGGCATTTCTCATAATCTTTCATGGAATGTGAACTAAATTATGTTTGGCTAAATTTGGATTAAGTGTGTCTCAGGTCTCCCAATCATCCAAACCAAAGACCTAAACAAAATGCTCCTTGGTCTACTCTCAATCAAAAGAGTTGGTGGGTGGCTAGATTTTGTCCTAATGTGGGGATGAAATGTTACTATATCTTATGTCCGTGAGTTAAGACATAGCTTGGAGACTCATTCTGTCTTTATTTAAGATTTTTGGAATGATTAGCAATTACGATTAGTTTAAATACTAGAGGAGGATTCCCAACAGATGCAGATCACGTGATGAAAGGAATCATGTTCTGTAGAAAGTCAGACTAACTTAAAACACTTCCAAGCCATCCTCCATCCCAAATCCATTGAATTTATCAATAGTATTTAAAATTTTAGCCATGGAATTGCATATTTCCTAAATCTGAATGACCAACATGATTCATGTAATTATGAAGATCCTTATTATTAAAAAAGGCAAATGGCAAGAAGAAAGAAATTTCATTTGATGAAGAATGCTCCGGGCACATGGCAATTTTTCTGACAATGTAGTAACAAAGAAAATTTATTTGAATTTAAGCTGACCCTTCGTTTATCATATCCAATGGGTGAGTCAGTTAATGACTATATTGATTCTCTTTTGTGTTCATTTTTATATACATCATTCAAGTGCTGTATATAGGCTCAAGTTACCATATTAATTTCAGAATAAAATATTTGAATGATAAATATTTGAAGTTTCAATTAAAATTATTATTATACAGCAGATTGGACAAACTGAAGTTACAGACCATATTAGTATAATTAGAATAGGAAATATCATATGGGCTAGATAGCTCCTAGAATTACTCTGTTGATAGTAATAGAAATAGAAATTTCTGTTGAAATAGACTTCAATAGAACTATACCATCTGAGAATCTAATCCATGTTAAGTATATCTGCTACTTTTACTCTACATCCAACAGTACTGAACTACTTGAGAACCTTTGATTATTCAGAGAATAATGATGAAATAGATATCTGACACTATGGTTATGCTATCCTACCACTTCTGAAGATGTGAAGAAGGAAAAGCTCACCTGATTTCACAGTAAGCCCATGGAGTTTGGCTTTTTACTCTCACTGAATTGCAGTGGGCAGAATATATGACTCCAAACCTAATGTTTGTCTGTTTTACACTGGTCAATGAGAGAAATGCAAATGATCTTTCTTCTCTAGCGAGACAAAATGCTGTGCACTTTGCACAATTGGCTTCAATCTGTGAAGAAAGGTACAAAGTGGACTAGTATGTGATTATAAGGACAGCATAAAGTACCTAAAAATAACTATCAACAAAACAGGGGGCAGCAGTGTCAGGCTTTTTGTTTGTTTGTTTGTTTGTTTGTTTTGACTTGCTTTTTGTGAAACATAACTACAATTTTGCCTTTCTTGTGTAATTGGTTTTGGTTTTCCAAATAAGCAGAAAAAAAGATGATCCATCCTTGATTCTCAGGTCAATTCAATTAGTTACTATTTTATTATTCACATTTGGGCAGTTTAATCCTGGCAAGACTCTTAATTAATAAGCCCCTTTCTCAAATGTGAACTTTTTCTCTTGATATTTTTTCAGAAGGAAGCTATCTGGTTTAGTTAACAGAAAATAAAACAAAGTGAAGATGCAAGTTTTGTGTAAACTATGTTCACATAAGCTTCCACAGATGCAGAAAGGTCAGCATCCACAGGGCAGCTGTGAGGTGATAGACAAACTATGGTTTCTTTAGGCTCTTTGGAGAAAAGAAGTGAGATAGAGAGAGCAAGAGGGAGAGTGCACACATTTGCTTTGGTATGTAACTCCTTTTAAGGAAACAATTGATTTCTTTTGTATTTTTATTACCAGATAAACTGAAAACAGATATCTGAGCAAAACAGAACCAGACCCCCATTACAAGGATACTCAGTAAAATCTGGCTGGTGTCTCCTGTAGTGTTTGACTATAGGGAAAACGTGGGCTTGAAAGCAGCCCTGCTGACTCGTGCAGCTGGGGCTGGGAGCCCCGCGGAGGTCAGGGCTCTGCACCAACGCCTCGGGGGAGAGCTCCACAGCGGTGGGGACTGCCCTGAAATACAGCTGCTGTTGCAAGGGCAGAGATGAAATTATAATGTGTGTGTGTGCGCATGCATGTGTACAGAAAAAAAAAAAAAAAAAAAAAAAAAAAAAAAAAAACCAAGCTTCTTGCGGGCAGGAAAACTCCACAATTTCACTTTCATCCCTCTAAAATTGTCAGAACTCTCATTGCGAAGATGAGAAACGATACTTGAAAGCCTGATTCTGCTATCATTATGCTTTGCTGGTATGAAATGAGAGTAGGAAGAAAACGATAATGAACAAGCACTGAAAACATAGTGCAAAGTGTTGGCTGAATCCCAATCAAGCTAATGTAATAAGGTACATAGTCCTTCAACACTCAGGAGTTATTTAGTCAAAATCATCATGACAAAAGGCAGTTATAGCACTACACGCCCTTTCTCCCCCCCAGCAATAAAAATCCTTATAAATAAGGAGACCCTTAAAGAGTCTTGAAACTTCAAAGACTGTAGAACTGAAGTTCCACAAGTGATCTTAATATGGATTCCCCAAGCATATTTCAGTCATTTATTCCATGATCTGATCAAATTATTCTTCCAGTGCAAAGAGCAGTGGATGCTTAATCAATAAGCAACCGTTAAATATTTATTTTTTTCCTTGTTGTTAACTTGCAGTCCAAACCCTGCTATAAAGATAGATTCATTTTGCTAAGGGACTTGGCCCTATAGAAAATGAAGTCCTATAGAGCTGAAAGTGCCTGAGGTGCATAGACTCTGAACACTAATTAGAAATTAAACTTCTTCGGAACCAAGAAACTTCCTGAAACTGCTGCTCAATGTTCTGCAAACACACACTAACACATTTTCCCCAAAACCTTACGGGCCAAGATGGTACTAGTAGTGCCTCTAATTTAAAGACATAAGTCTGGAATATTGTTGTGATTCAATTTTTTTTCTTTGAAGAAAGTTATTCTGGTCAGACTTTCAACATCAAGACTTCCAACTCCACATTAAAAACCTCTAATCTGAGAATTAATATAAGAGCCATCATTAGGGAGGGAGTACCTCAGTCATGTTCCACCACATTGCTGATCTCTCGGTTTTAATGCTCCTTAATGCTCAGTGTTCAAGCCTAACTGGCACTGGGACAAGGTAAGTGCCTCTGCCACGAGTGGGAACAGAGGCTTTACATTACTTCTTGCTGTCATGAACATTACTTGACCAATAAATAATTAATAGATTAACTCACAAAAGAGCATTTCTCTTGTTTATTGCCCCCACAAAATGTGTATTGCCCCCACAATGAAATACAATGTAACAATGTGTAATATTCTGAATGATTCATATTTAATTTCCATTTCCTCCCCCCCACAAATGTATTTAAATGATGTTATATTCGGTCCTGCAGAATCTGGGTTTATGTTTGTATGCCTAATATGAAATAAGGCAGAAAATACAGACTTTGATTGCTATTCTCTTCTACCTCCTATTTTTCTTTCTTCTTCCCAAACTATCTTCCCACAAAGCAAAAATTTAAGTTCTATTGCCATTTGTAAGTAAGCATGCATAAAAAAATGATTACTGAGACAAAGTCCTGCACGTGCTGCAAAAAACAAGGTCATGCTGAGAAAGGTTCATTTTGTATAAAGGAAACAGTTTGGGACTGATTGCTTTGGGAGGAAAATGGAAGTTATTTTACAGAACACTTTGGCTCTTGGAATCAAGACAACTGAAAGAAAAGGAGGTCTTAAGGATAGATAGACATTTTGAAAGAAAATTTGCTAATCTGTAATCCAACTCAATTGCTGACTTCTGAAATTACATATCTTAATCTATCCCCTTTTTGCTGGCTGACCACAATAAAATCAACAGTACTTGAATCCAGGTATGTATTAAGATGCCAGATTCCCTTGTGGATTTTCCCCTTGAACCCTTATTTATTCAGTTTAAAAAGAAGCAATAAAAGATTCTTATAAAATATTATTATAAAATACCAATGTCCATATCATCTTGAAATGTGCATAAATGTCTTTGTTTTTAATATAGAGTATCAAACAGGTTTCTGTAACAAGCTCAAAGGGTCTTTTGATGAAGGCATATATGATAGGCATAAATTTACCCAAAGTATTTCTTAACCACTTAGCCTAGTAAACCACTGAACGTTTAATAATTTTGTGGTACAACTGTCACCATTTTAATCCTCCTTATTTGCAGCGTAATTACATCTTTAAGAACATGAACTACTGCATCCTGTATGTGCACTTAGTTGAGAATGGGCATCTCACCTTGGCTAAATGCACACAAAAGGGTAATTTACATCATATTAGATTCTTCATTTTTTAGAGATAATGACAGAGATTTTTCTATACAAAGAGAAATATTAATATATAAATATTAACAATATTCTAAAGCAGGTCTTTTCCATGGTCAAGTGACTGTTTATTCTTACAAATTCATCTTTCTTTGCATTATACTGTTAAATCACAAAATCTAACAATGCCTATCAACACAAACAGTATGTATTAATGGTTTGGGTTTTGGCATTACCATATATTAATGTCAGATCTTTTTCTGGTACTTTTGTGATATTGCACCTTGTATATTACTTACAGCCCCTCCTTGTATATTACTGATAGCCCCCGGCAACATTTGAACACAATGTTTTGCAGTATTAATGGAATCCTGAAATACTTTCCCCTTTCCCATAGTTTCACTGAATGTAAAACCTAGTTTCACAAAAAGTCTATTTAGCTAAGACTGATGAATCAGCTTCTATAGAATTTATATTATGAAATTGACTGAAAAATAAGTTCATCTGTTTGTTCTCTAACTGCTGAGAACACTGTCCAGAAGAATGCTCTGTCACCAAGCTGATTTCCAGGATCATGTGGATCCTAGGTGAAGGAGCCACAACAGATTCCAGTTTTCTTGTTGATGAATTTAGTTTAATGGCATCAAAAAGTCTAACTTAGAAAGAATATATGATGATGTAAATACTTTTTTTCTTCATGAAGTTGGGCTACCTACAATACTCACAAGCTACCTCCCAGACAAAGTCCTTACAAAACATCCAGCCAAAATTGGGTGTGCACATGTCATTACTGTGTGATGAAATAATCTCAAACATCTTTTCAAAGTTATTTATAATATATTGGCACTTCTACATGTCCTTTTTCTTCTAAAACTGGGAGGAGGGGAATTAGGTCATTTTTTTGAGTCTAGAAGTTTCACAAAAAGAGGAAAAAAATACATTAGAAAACCTCCAGTTACAGTCCAAGATGGCCTTTTCAAGCATTAAACTGCACATTAGTAAGGCCTAGTGTAATGGGACCTTTGATGGCTTGCAGCAATGCTCTCCCAAGCGAAGTGGAGGATGCATCCTTTCTCATAGTTTAAAGCTGCTGTTTCTAACCTTCCTGGTTTGTTACCCAGGCAACCTTCAACCTTTGATCCTGGAAAAGACCATTAGCAGCAGCTCCAGAAGATTTGCCTTAATGGCATGGCTGTAGGGAAGCTTTCCCAGGTGTATTATAAATGCAACTTATTAGACTATTCTACAATTTATCAATGAGATATCATGATGCACTCAGAATGTGTATATAAATATATACTAAATAGATAGAGGTATATATCTATAAAAAAAAATGGACATTTAGTGGAGATAAGTCAAGATACATTCTTTAGGCTTATATGACCTGTTTTTTACATATATTCTTGTCCATTTATCTTGACCCAAAATAGGATTTACAGGTAATTTCAATCACTAACTTAGTGAGTTAACTGGGGAACATTCTTTGAGCAATGCTATGCAAATCAATGACACTAAATTCTAGAGAATTAGATATGTATTTCAGCAAATTTTGGCTAATTGTGGTTCAATTCAGATCCCCTCTTCAGACTATATACTAACATTTCAAAGCTCAGGGCAGGTTTGGTTACACGTTAGATAAACAATTTAACACCTGCCATGTTTGGGGCATTACCACAATACCAGTCATAATTAACATTCCAGAGCCAGAAGGCATTCAGAAGAATTGCCAGGAGGAGTAAAAGTAGTTTCTGCCTCACTCTCACATCAGTTGCACTTTTTCTTTCTCTTCAGGATTCTCTGTTTCATTTCTAATTCATATGATCTCTGAAATATTTTCTTCAAGTTAAAAGGCAAAAAAGAAGCCTTCTATGATGAGAATATTGCATTGCTAGTTAAATTTCTCTGTGTTCGATGCAGTTGTATGATAGCTTACATGATAGCATACATTACATACTAATATTGTTTCCTATCTACAGTATCAGTAAACAGCTTTTTTTTACATGAAAATCACTTGTTTTTTCCATTTAAATAATAATTAAAATGAAAGCATGTGCCAAAGACTAAGCCATCTTTTCTACTGAGCTTAGGAGTCTGGAATATACATGACTCATATAAACAAACAAAATATGATTCAAAACAGTTGACATTTCTTTACAAAGAGATAAGAAATTACTTTCTTGGGTGACTATCATTACTTAAAGTGGCTCCATTCATGTAACTGTAACACAAACCAAAGTCTCATCTTGCCTTTTCATATGTGCTCTCTCATATGTGCTGCAAGAAGTCCCATTGGCGTCTAAGCATGTCCACTAAACGTGCAACTGTCTTTGCTCCTTAATAGTTTAGTTGTCTTGTGGTCTAGCAAATCAAAAACTCTTAAGCTTAAAACTAAACATTTTTATTGTGGAGTCAATAATTATATGGACTCAAAGTAAAGGAAGGACAGAAGAGAAGAGCGAGTGACAAGGATGTAAGAGGAAAGAAGAAGATTTTTCTGAGAAATGAGCTCTAGCCGCTAACACAGAAGCATTTCTCAAAGAAATCCATGAGGATTTTCAGCATATGGACTCAATGTGCATGTGTGACTGCTCAGTAGTCCATGGATTAAGAGCCGTAGACTTCCCTCCTGAGCTTTTAATTTCAATGACTATCAAGTCTGAAAGTTTCTCTTTTGTCCTCCAATTATGTTTATGAGTTGTATAATATGCATTTAAAGATCCTAGATGGTTCCCAGGCCTATTTTGACTGTAAGGTACCCTCTGGTGATATTACTACATAATCAATCATAAAGAGAGAGAAAAAAACATTTTGCAGACAATATGAACTATTTATACAAAGATCTTATAAGTAGCTGAAAAATAAATATTTAATCTATAGAACAAATATATTCATTAGTACTGGGGGAAAGATATAAACTCAACACAAGCATAAAACCTGCCTCCAACTTTCTGCATGCCTCATTCCACAGTTTCTATTTTAAGACCACAAAACAGTTAAAACCTCTCTCTCAATTTCTCCCTCATCATTACTAATAGATCTTCTTCATTAAGAACACCACAGTAGAAAGCATCAAGACAGTGAAGGCACTTGTGTGTTATGAGGTCCCCAAATACTCAGCATTTTTGGGGGATGTATAAAATATTCCCAATTCAGCAAAGCATTAAAGATATATTTAGGTTTAATCCTAAATAGCAGCTAAGCATGCAGTCCATTTAAGTATATTTAGGCTAAAGGAGGAGGACTTAAATGTGTGGTTAATGGCCTAGTTATCTGCCTTGCTTAATAAGGATAAAAATTATATGAAATGAAAATTGGTTTTACGTTCGAATTTCTGTGTGTCTTTTTAAAACCGACTTTGAAACTAGTCTGTAAATATGTTAATTTATTATTGCCTATTCAGTAGTAGAATTGTACAGAGCAGCCCTATAATATTACAGTGCAGATTCTTCATATTGCACAAAAAATCAAAATACCTATTATATGCACTGTCTTCCCTATGAAGTGATACGACAACTCCCATAACCATTTGCTATTCTCAATTTAGAAAAATTTGCTATCTTTTAAACCTCCTAATTACAATAACAAATAAAAAAGTCATTTTTAGTAATAAGGAAGGAAACTGGCACAGAATCATAATAAAGCAAAGCCAGCTGAGGAGCCTGCTACAAAACAATGCTATGTATAATTGGTGTTTAATTATGCAGAATTAACAAATGGCAGCAGCACTGGTTGTGCTACTTGGCCAGGGCTCTTTGCCAAGTCAACAAGCTGGTTTTAATGTAGGAAGTAACCCATTCAGTTATCTGGCGCCTTTGAGCAAGGCCCTGACTGCTGTGTTCTCCATCTGTGTTGCCAAAAACATTTAGCAGAAGAAAGAAATCTGTTGATTTGCTAAAGGAAGATAAATTTCTGTCATTGATATGGGTGAATGCACCAATAAGATCATAAAAAAGTTTTCTAATCATTTTATTCATCTGGTGCCAAAGATTCAGTACCAACATGAAAACTCAAAACACTAATTAATATGAATTTGCCCAGCTGGTATGTTATACAATAGAAAATCGAATGTGTTTATTTGAATATATTCCCCTCACTAACCCTTCCCCTCTCCATACACACATATTTGAATGTATTTAAAAACATGTTCAAACATTTATGTTCTCTGGAACCTCATTACCTAATTTCTCCTCCAGTAATCAATTAATATGCTTTTGAAGTGAATACAACTATGACGATGCATAGAAGGATGAATTGCCTGTCTCCCCAGTAGTGACTTGTAGAGGTTTCCCTTTATTTCACTAGTGCCCTAATGGGTGAGGTATTCCTGGAGTGTGTGCCAGCTGAGGTACCCAAACCTACAATTAACTAACAGTGCTCAGCACTGCCCTTACCATTGACTTCTGCTCCCTGACATTGCACACTGCCAGACGTAATGCTGTGTTTCAGCTTTTTGGATTGGAAACTGGGGAATTCAAGTTCAATTTCAAAAAAGCATTTTCAAATTAAATAAAGATAACAGGAAACCTCTGGGGAAGGAGAAGGCAACCCAAACTCTTGAAGGCTCCCTAAAAGCTTGTGGCAGTCTGCCCCTTTCTCTTTTATGTGCAGGTTTCTTTGAGGCTTCTCAACATAAGAATAACAGTAGCAGATGTGCTGCCAAATCAATGACAGCCTTCAGAAGAAGACAGCATGTCAGAAAAAGATATATACAGATATTACATATATATATATATGATATAGATATTTTATATATTCGTTTTCAGGAAGACAGAAGACCTATTGAAAATCACAGAGAGGGAAGCTGGAGTTAACATCAGGTTTTGATAGAACTGGAAATTCTATCAATCAGACTGAACAGACTGAAAGTAAACAAATGGGTAAATCTCTGCTAACCGAATTTATCTCTAGAGTTTTGAATCGATTCTTTTTTTTTAATATCTGAAGCTGGTTTTGTTAAGAGCCAGACTAGTTTTCACTTGAGTGAGGTCAGGATTTAGATCAGGCAGGACACAGTGAGCTTGTCCCATCAGCATTCCTAGGAGAACGGCTATTTTGGCATGATCTTTCTCAAGAAAATCAGTGTCATGCAAATCTGGTTATAGCTGAAGAGAAACCAGGATTACAAAGACTGTTTCCAGAGCTCCCTTAACCAACATGCAGAGCCCAGCGTGACACAGAAGTAAAAAAGGGACTCCACTAGATCCCATAAGCGATCCCTTCTTCAAAACAATGGGTTTTAGAATGCAAATGCTCATTTTAGCCTGTATTTACTGCCAAAGAATAGCAGTTTTCTCATTCTGTTTTGCTAGGCTTTCTCAATGACATTCAGAATCATAAAAACTGAGTCTAAAATCCATAGCATGTTATGTTTGGAAAAAGAAAGGATGATAAAAATGCCTCTCTGTGTATGTGTGCATCAGTACACAATTTTACAAAGTTGAGCCAATTCCAACACAAACACAAGTAAATGTGGACATCCTCCTATATTCTATATTTTATAGGCCCAGTAAAACTTGATCAAAATCCACTTATACTTGTTGGTTGGCTGACTTAACCTTAGGGTAGATTAATTAGATTAACAGACCACATACTGTAGATTCCAGCACTTCCTCAATGGCTATTAAATTACACAGAAAGAATTATGTTTTAGAGTCCTACTTCCTTAAAACAAATTCCAGCCCCGTCACCTTGCTTTCATTTATTAGCCTGCAAAGCTCTTATTCCCCTCATAATAAAAACTGAACCTCTACTAAATTCCGTCCTTCGTACTCGAACTTATTTGCGATTACTGTGCTTAGGATCAGGTAACAACAAAACTTGAACCTAAACTGGAAAAAAAACAGTTCATAATATCTATGCTATGAAAGGAATGAAAAAGGGCCAAATAATGTGGAAAAAACAGGGGGTAGCCGAGTATTCTGAGTTACGAAAGGCCAGGTACTGGCAGCGCTTCATGGGAATTGCAACGATGGTAGTGTACAGCACACGCATGCAGGGGTGCATGCAAGCTGGGAGATGGGTGCCCCTTGCAAGATGCCATCACATCAGCCCTCACCATCGTGATGGATAGTGCAAACATGCAGAATGGCTTCTGCTTACGGCACTGAGTTGGGTAAACAGGCCTAAGAAAGACAGCAGGTGCTTCCCCCACACATTCACTTTTGCTTTCTCAAAACATCATCCAGATGGACAGTGAAGGCTCTGTGCATTTTCCCTGGTAGCCTGGGCATGTCCATTAACATGAGCAGAATGGCCAGTGCTTGTCTGAAAGTGTCAGAGAAACTATGTGTGCACAGCACTATGCTGTGAGTGAGCTGAAGAAGAGAAATTTGCTTTGGGGCATATACACTCTTGCAACTGGCTCTTAAGAATCTTCCCAAGATATCACACGCAGCATTTAATGACTAACAACATGGGCAAACATGGCAAGCTGAAAGGGCTAAGGAGATGGCAGCTCTTCATTCTGAAAAGGCTACATTCAGCTGTCATGAATACAGTAACACTGGGGAGAGCCCTACCCCCCATACTTCACAGATCAACCAAAGGCAGAAGAAGGAGCCTAAAACGTGGGACGCAAGAATGTGATTCAGAATAACAACTTAAGGTGCCATTGCTGAGAATACTTTCCCACTTCAATGCTAGCATGTTAACTGCAACCGAAATAGCTAAAAAGTTAGCACAAAAAAAAAAAAAAAGCTGTTGACATTTTTTTTATTCCTTTTTTAAGTGCCAGGCTGTCTAGACCAGTTTTGAGCAGTGCTGCACAACCTGGTGCTAAACACACTGGTATGGCCAGCTCCAGTCTCCACTAGCACTGCAGGCAAGGCTAACAGCACTTGGAGCCACCCTGCTCAGCTAGCTGTGGGCTCGTCATCAAGACATCACACTCATTCGTTTTTCTCCACAACTCAGTTCTGGACTGTGATATTGCTTATTTCAACACTACAGGCTGAGACTGCTCCTTTCATTTAACTGCTGAGACGGCTCTTTCTTAGATCTTAGGATGGAGATACTGCTGCAAGTACGTGCTCGCAACTCCCCTTGCAGTTAGTACATGTTGCTTTAGCAGAAAGGGCAATACATAGTGACAGTGACAGGTCAATTATCTTTGAGGGCAGCAACTTACCCACAACCACGTTTCTCCAGAACTCCAGGATTAAAACCATATGGCTCAAGTAAATAGCAAAGCAGTCCCAGAGAAAAAAACTTGATGAATAAAGATAAAAGAATCCACCACCTTTATTTACAATGTGCTAAAAGCCACCTATTTATATACATTTTTGGACAGAAATTTCATTCTAATTCAAGCAGGCAGGCAGACTCTCTAAGCAACCTGATCCAGAGAAGGATGGGAGCAATGGCTGAAATAGCAAATCATGACAACAGGGCACTGCAGATCACGTAGCAAGACCCAGGAGTGGGGCCAGATAAGGCAATTATGTGTAGATGATGCTTGTCAAGAAAGACTTGGAGCTTTAAGCAATCTGTGCTAGAAGGACTTTAATGGAGCCTACAGAGGAATGCAAAGCTGCCTTAACACTCAGATCTTCTTCAGAACATGAAGCAAGTGCCACATCTATGGAAAGTATGACAACCTGCAAAGATTTCTTCCTGGAGTCATAGCATTGAGTTCTGGGTTGCCTTTTTTTTTTTTTTTTTTGGTATCCTGCTACTTTTATGCCCTGCTGATATGAGGGAGTGTGCATTTTTACACTATCCACTTCTAGTGTCTTAATTTGGATGCCATCTACGCCTGAGGATCCTTCCATGGTGACAAGGTACTCCGCAATGATTTAAAGCACCTGAACTACACTGTAGGAAGATGTAGGAAGAGTTTGTTCTCATTAAGCTGTAGAAATGGATCTGGCAGCTAGAGATAAGCATTTAAAATTGCATACCTAAAGTAGGTGATCTGATACTGCACTGTGAATGATGTTAAAGGCTTCCTGACCCAAAATGCTTATAGTGTTATGTAAGAAAAAGAGTAAAAGGGACAGAGGCTTATTTTGCTGTAAGTAAGGTCACAAGTTAGGATGAGAGACAGAAATGCCACCCAAGACCTATTCCTTGTTCAACAGATGTCACTTGCACAGTCGCAGAGCTCTGCATGACCACATTTAGAACAGAAACAAATATTCTTCCACTGAAAAAAATCTTACCCTAAATGTTAGGAAAAATAGTAAAAATGTCCCTCTCCCTTCCTCAAATCCTGAAAAAATAAAAATCTTTCAAGCCTTCATCTTCTCCCTTGAGATATAAATTTGCATTCTGAACTCTATTTTTCTCTCATTTGATTATCATGCTCAAACTAGGGGAAAAAAAGCACTGTGAAAGATACATTCTTTGAATGAAAAAAGGTAAAAATTCTTAGTGTCACAGATGGCTGTCAGAATGAAATGAAGCTTGTGTCTGCTGAGGGAATCAGACATTAGTGTGAAATCTGAATAGAAAGGAACATAGCAGAAGGCAACATTTCAAAAGGAATTTAGCACCAATTGGCATTGTGAGGGTTAATTTACTGCCAGGAACTGCTGGGCTTTTCATTCTCAGTAGACACACAATAGACAGATCCCAAAAGTACCCATCATAATCACAGATGCTGGGGATTAATGCTAAAATGAAAGCCTCATGAATATTAAAAATATCAGAACTGCTAATGATGTAGAAGAGTTTGGAATAACATCCAATCTGAAAATCTGAGAGTGTGCTATGCAGGCATGGTAAGGCAGTGTCTTTTTAAAAACTGATTAAACCTACTCAATTTGTAACAGAAAGAGGCTTATGCATATTAGAGGCTGAATTGACTGCCAAACTTTACAAATTGCATGGGCTAATTACCATAATTAAGCCTTGGATTGAAGAAGAAAATTCCATTTATCGCAGAATGACTCAGTGGAACTTCAACAAAGACGGCAAAGTACATCAGATGTTTTGGCTTTTTTTTCCTTGCCCTTAAGTCGTGTTTCAAAAGCAGTAGTGAAAAAACAATGAATGACAGGACAGAACGAGTTTTACTTGAAAAACAGAAAAAAATGCCTAATTTAAGGCTCTGATTTTGGAATTTATTGCAAATGCACCCCTAGAATCTAGTACAGCAAAATATAAATGTTGCATTTTTGAAGTAAAAAGCCTGAAGTCAGAGGGAAGTGAAGGCTGCATATCCATATGTATTGTATAAGCTGAAGCCACATGTAATTCTTTTAAATGTGCTTCACCTGTTTCCTGGAGGAGGCCACTAGCAAGAGTTTCATCCACCAAGACTGTTCTGCTACTCTAAGTGTTTGCTGTTTGCCACCTCCTATCACTTCCCAGAAGTTATCTTGATCGAGGAGACAACAACTACCACATTTCAAGATAAAGATTATAAAGTATTTTATGACTTTGAGCTGGATCCAAAGACCTCTACTAACCTCTCTGGGATTTGGATCCTCTCCTTAGGGAATACTGTGTCTACCAGCAGTAAAAGCACAGCTGTGAAAACATTATTATGGGATACTGGAAAATCTCTTACTGTATTTCCTTTCCTATCTGTGTTTGGAAAGCTAACAAAATGTGAAAGTCTTCCTTAAGCTTACCTAGGCTTTTAAGAGATATATTTATGATATGTACATATACCCAAACATGATACATAGGAGAATGATGAGATATCAGGGGAGTATGGGACTGCACGCAGAATGACAAATAGAACTGATTAAAAATGTCTATGTTTCTTTTCTTCTAGGTTTTTGCAGCATTTTCTTTCTGCCTTGTGTAAGTACATACAAAAGGTGGCTTTCTTCTTATGCACCCTCCCACATATAACATGGTTCTGACTTTTTGCCCATCTTTAGTTTTGTTTGTATTTATGTAACTCTTACTTCTAGCATGATATTGGTGCCTATACTTTTTTCAGGTCTCTTTCCTGCATCTCTTAAACAAAACTGTCCTGAAAAATTATAAGCACAACAACACTTTCAGAAAATTAAGAAAGCTCAAATCACATAGAGAAACAAAGGGAACTAAGTTGAGCTGTACTTTTTTCACTATAGAACCCCAGCAAATTATAATAGAACTTCTGTAAAAATAAATGTGAGCTAAAAGTCTCAGTAAGCACAAGAAAGAAAGATAGGTAAAATTAAAAATGATCCTTCTTTTCAGACATTATTTAATTCAGCTACCACATTAGAAGAATCATGAATGCCACCAGGACAGAATTCTGCAGAGTTTCAAGACAGAGATGACTAGAAGCAGGATATGTTACGCAAAGAGTGAGAGGAATATTTATCAATGCTTTCAGGAAACACCTGGATTTTTTGGTGCACTTCTTTATTATCTGCACACGTAAGAGATAAGAAACTACTAATTAATTCTAATCCAGTATTTGCATTCAGCAAGCATGACTCGTATTTTGAATTTGGTATTACTCATCTCATTTACACAAATCAACCATATCTGCACTGATGAAATTCTAATCTCATATAGTGACTAGTACCATTGTATTTCTACTACTTCAGACATCTACAGAAACTGCTACATAAAAAGATGAGATCACAGGTAGTTGTACAAAAATCTTCCTTCTATACATGTATTTCCCACTATTATATGAATGCTAACACAACCAAAGGAAGGACAGCCATCACCTGAAAACCCACACTATGGAAACTAACCTTCCTTGCAGAAAACACTACTCCTTATTCTGAATAATCAGAAAGGATTCACTTTACATGCCTCAAATTAAGCTTGTGCTATTTTGTGCAGAGACAGAATAAAGAAATATGCATTGTGGAGACCATATGGTCACGGCGAATTTACAGCATTGGGACACATGAGTTGTTGATGTTGATGTATGTATTTGAGCAACTTTGTTATTAATTCTGTATATGGAAATATAGCAGTCTCCCTTTAAAAGTTGGAAATAAGCCCATAAGGAAAGATGCAAGTAGCAAAGGAAGAGGAAAATCTCTGATTTAAATCACTTTCATATGCTCATAATTAAAAAGGCAAATAAACACTTTCATTATTAACAAATATAATAAGGAAGATTCTCTGCTTTATTAGCTCTTTTTAAGATGCTCTTCTCCTTTTGTGGAGTCATTCTGGAAACACTTGCAGCTGTTACCAGCTGAAATAGAATAAGCTGCATTATAAACCACCCTAATGCGATTATGTCAGATTCTTTTTATATCACTTGGTTATCAGAGACTATATTTTCTCTTTTTTCTCAGCAGCTCTGTACCCAGTGGAAAGCTCCGTGGCCAAAAAGTATATAGGCAGCCTGTGACAGGCAAACTGCTGAAATGTCAAAGCACTGCTTTTAAGTGTTCAACTGTCATGACAGTTTTATCCAAAATGGATTAAAGAGGTAAGTGACATCTAAAGACAAAAAAAAAAAAGTATGTGTTATTTCATTATCCCTCCAGCAAGAGACTGGTTGACTGAACTCAAAATAGCCATTCACAGCTCAACACCTTGAGCGAAAAATGCCAGCACTTAAGATGTACATGCTTCACCTGATCCTTGGCTTGATGTACCATCCTTTGAGTATTTGTGCTAGAATGAGCTTCGCATATGTAACATGCAACCGAATATAGCAATCCATACACTTCTTCAGAAAATTTTTACTGACTTTAAGAACAAAGAAATAATCTTTCTATTCATAGATATGGAAGAATGGTCCTTAAACATGTATTACTTGATGTTTGCCACCTTCCTGCAAGAAAAGCCATAAGCTTAAACAGGTCAAGGAGGATTTTTAAGACCCTCTTACTGGCAATTCCTATTATTATCCTCTAGATAGAAATGAGACTGATGGGTTCTAAAGATGCAAGTTTTGAAATTTTTACTTTGTGGTCTCCATGAATAGTTCATGATTCAAGAGTTCACACAGTAGGCATCCTATTGTGTGCCTGATTGTTTTGGGTTTCACATTTAAAAAAACTAGCAAAGCACTTACTTAAAATATCTCAATTTGATCTAAAATCTCAGGGAAGACGAAAAGGAAAGAAAAGCTACAGTTCTTTTGTTTACCACAAGCAGAAAAAAAATATTTTAAAATAGGAATAATTCTACAAAATCTTTAAAATTAGGAAGAAGTACTATGTGTATACTGATACCATAAAACATTTTATTACAATATTTGCTTCTCATTTTGCATTTTCAGAAAGAAAATATTGGCTTTCTATTGGTAGAAAGCTGTGTGTAAACCTTTTTTAGAGCATGCAGTATAGGAAGAAACAGAGTCCTAAACCACTGATGTTGCACAAGCTTTACAAAAACTCAAGAAACTTTAGAAATTATTATATTATTACTCTAGAATAATTTCTATTATAGTTTCTATAACACAGCTGCTATAGTTAATATCAATCAGTATTTTATTAAGTGTTCTTTACATGCGCTCCTATTTATAACAGTGTGATAAAATCTTCTAGCCTTACCCCAGCATTTAGAATACAGAAACTAAAGAAGTAACCCCTAATGATTATTAAGGGCTATAAGAACCCTAAAAAGCTATGCCTTAAAAATTCCTGTTCTTGATCTATGTAGAAGTGTGTGCTCTAATTATACCAGCTAGTGCTGATGAGGCTCTAGCAGTCTTCTGTAAAGCTTCCTACAGAATCGCATACTTGCATGTTAATCCAACACCATAGTAAAGCAAAGACATACAGATTTTTAGAAACTTTCTTTTTTCTAAATTATCTCCAGACACAGAATAGAAAAAAAAAAAAGAGTAAAACACATTCTAGTCAACTTCAGCCTTTAGTCAGAAAAGGCATAGACATGATCTAAAAGATATCTTCAGTGATCTACAGAGAGGAAAAATTTTGAAAATACACTCAGGCTAGCCTGTAGTTTAGAGAAGAACATTTCTTTATATTGAACTATAGGCTATAAATATGCTGAAATTTCATTTACCCTAAATCATGAAGTACGGATGAAACTGTGGCAGGATACAAAAAAAAAAAAAAATCAGAGAACTAAGGAATATATTGCCTATCACTTGTAGGTTACCAGTTCAAATTCTGTCAGATGAATAGTGACAGAAAGTCAATACAAGCCAAAGGCTTTTTTGTGAACTACACATGAATCAGATAAGTAGCCCAAGAACAGATCCTAGTATAGCATAATTCCTGATGAGGAACAGCTGGTGGCTGTAGCAGAGAAGTCATACTGAGCTTGGAGAACAAATTCCTCTCTATTAATAATAAAGGTGTAGACCCATATTATGAAAGTATACATTTAAAGAACCGGCTGTGCATCACTCGTGCTGGGGATTGAAAAGATCCTTTGTTTCTGAATGTTGTTAATGTGGCATGAGTATATACTCCACATCAGTCTCACTATGCACCAGATTCCAAAACTCAGGACAAACATCTCTGCAGAGATCGCTTCTGGGGCCCAGGGACTTGCTTTCATTTAAAAAAAAAAAAAAAAAAAAAGTCCACTTTACGACATGGTGTTCCCCAATGGGTATTCTTGCAAAGCAACAAATGAAGATGATCCCAAAAACCCAGATCAGGTGACTGAGCACTATAACACTACATAACCAATATAAAAACACTATTACATAATAGGGTTTTTAATATTGCTTCTAGAAAAAAGGCGAGAAGAAAAGGCAGGTAGGTGCTAGCATTCTAGCACCTAGTCTAGCATCTAGTCTATTCTGACTCCTTTTTTATGAAGAATTGTTTCTTATCTAGCAGCATTTTTCTAGCAGTGTGTTTTTAGTATATTTCAATGAATGGTAATGTGCAACTTACTTCAATTCCCAGGAACCCCAAAGAGCAACTGCTCCATGCCAGAGTAGCCAGACCAGCAGGGAGCACTGGCAGGAAGTAAATTCATTGCTGCAGTAAATCATGTTGTGTTCTAAATTTAATTTCCCACACCAGTCAGAGTTTTTGAAAAAACAGAAAAGTGAACTCTTTACCACCTACACAGTAGATAATGTGAACCTAATATCATCTTGCAACACTGTTAAAAAAGTTAAATTATTTAAATCACTGGAAATTAAATTACATATTTTTAGAACAGATTTAAGTAACTCTGAAATAAAATTAACAGACTACAGAATAAAAATTCATCAAGAAAAAATAGATATTATCAATAGAGATACTCTAACTATCCTAGTCCTCTTCATCATCCCATATACAAAACTTCATTTTTTTTGAGAAGTGCTATCTATCGACTTTGGACCTTCTATCATAACACAGCTTTCCACTACCTTTATTTAAGGCAATTACCTTCATTTTGTGCATTTTATAGGAAACTCAGCTATCTACCCGGTGAAAAAACTTGGATTTTTTTCTTTTATGTGGTCATTTAATTCATTTTCAGTAGGACTAGCTTTTTCTGGTCAAATGTTCCCAATCTTTATTTTTCACTAGTTTGAAGACTAACTCTAAATCTAAAAATAAATTCATGGTTTATTTTTTTGGTAAACACAACTGATAATGTTTCTGAGCTGCAGCTTTACTCACTTTTCTATAGGCTACTTAGTCTCTTCTTGTAGTGATCTATTTGGTTGGTAGAATAGGAATAATGCTTTCTAGAAACTGAGGAATATTTGAAATGCATTTATAATAATAACCCAAGATATTTGAAAGCTGCAACAAAAAACACCCACACCATCGCCATCAACACCCTGATCTTTTTTTTTCGTGTGTGTGTGTGTGTGTATGTGTGGAAAAGAACAACCTAATTTGCAATTCCTTGTGAATTACTTAGGTAAACATACAAAGAAAACATCTTTTCAAACCATGCAAAATTGTGCACATCTGTATAAAGGCCAAGCCCGTCTCCAATATTGAACAATAATATTAAACACCTGCTTCTACATCCACTTGGATGAATACGGCTGCTTTTTACACACAAATACTGGTTCAAAACCATTAGATTATAACGTGAGTTAATCTAGAGAGTGATGGAAGACAAGGCAAGCAACGCCTGCTCATGTGTAAGCAAGTGATAAATCATGGAGCACAACACTATTTCTTTGCATCTTTTTATAATGTGGCTAGAGACTGATGAAATACAGGACCAGCTGTAGTAAATCTGAGAACTGGCTCTATCAAGCCTAGATTTCTGTCCAGTCTGGATGTT
Organism: Tinamus guttatus; assembly: GCF_059628265.1. Taxonomy (NCBI): domain Eukaryota; kingdom Metazoa; phylum Chordata; class Aves; order Tinamiformes; family Tinamidae; genus Tinamus; species Tinamus guttatus. Next base: position 520,137 of record NW_028290136.1, on the reverse strand, counting down.
CACGGGAATAAAATATATCTATCCTATTGGACAGTGTTAACAATGGGGAAACAATTTTTCACTCAAGTATGTTTAGAGGAACAAATTTGTTTATTTTTAAAGATAAAATACTAACAAATAAAACAAGGTATATAGAAACAAAATATGCCCTGCATTTAAGATAAACGTACAATATTTCAGTAACTGTTACTAACAACTGCCACAGCTATAGCAGCCCCAAACAACATAGTTGCAGTGGAAATCACTGCCACATGTTAAATGTATTTAGGATGTGGTGCAGAAGGGCAAGATTAGCACAAAAATTCCAAATATGTTCGGGGAAGGAGATAACCCCTAAAGAATTGTGTTGAACACAATAAAGGTGAAACTGCACTTCTCAGGTTTCTCTGGACTAACTGCAGCTTCATCTGTGTTGCTATTCCCATCACCAGTTTCACACACAGCCACACTGAGCCCTAAATGTGCGGGGAATCAGAGTACCCATCTGTGTTCTGCATAATATCGCCACAGGCAGTGGAGTGGCAAACATGCAAATGGGCTGATTAATCAGGAGGTAATTATGCTTGGGTTACTCTGTCTGCTGCAAGAATGCTTTGATACCAAGATTAGCTATTATGCATCGGAGCAGCTCACAGAAGAAAATGTTACAACACCCTGTGAGACAGTTTAAAGTCCTTTACAAGCACATCTCCTGTAATATTCAGATGATCATTTCATTTATAAGAACAAGCTTGTATGTCATTAACGAAGTGATTCTTGATGGAGAGAATCAAGTTTATACAGTATGGATTTCCAGGATAAAACATTTACATGGCACCTTCCAATTAAAGCAAACTCAGCAGTGAGTGCAACAATCTATTTACTAATTTCCCTGAAGAACTACTTTTTCAGATTAACTAATTCTCAGATCTTTCCATCTCCTGAGAGGGTGCTACTGCAAACTGAAGTAGGAATCACTAAAGAAAGGTTAATCTTTTTCTTTTTTTTAAGAAAAAAAAAACAAAAAACAGATTGAGTGCCTGTATGGATTATACGAAGATTATATTGGTTTTCATTTCAGGTAGGATAAGTGAAAAAGCAGAAGATCTGTAACAGTCACATTGCAAAGGAACAAGCTGTTTGTACTCAAGAGTGCAAGCTTATGGCAATAGTGAATTCTTGTTTTCAAATTTGAGAAGTTCTTTTAGAGGATGTGCAATGGTAAGAATCGAAGAAAGCTATCTCAGTCTGTGTCTCACAAGCCAGTAAGGCTAGTTTATATATTTTTACAGCTTCCAGTGTAAAACAGTGACAGCCTCTGCTCTGCAAGCAGTAGGAGTTGGCCAAAACTGGTAATTGTATCTTATCGTGCAGTTGTACTGCACCTAAGTATATTCTCAAACTGCCTATCCTTATATTACTCTCAGTGTCCAGAATATAGCAGACATTTTTACATTCATTACTGCATTCTCTATAAGCTTATATGTCTATAGCTTCTGCCTTCAAACTTCCATAGGATCCAGTCACTGATCCCCAGAAGCAACAGAACAACACGCCTGTCGCCTGTGCTAATTCATGATACAAGTACTTCAATGTTCAGCCCACGGATAATAATAAATCTCTAGGTACTCAACGTTGTGTTATCTCTATCAGTTAAGGTTACTTTCCCTGCTGAGAAGATTTAATACACTTCACCGAGAGGGCAGTACGCCCGGCTAGGAAGCAGGTTTTCACAGATGTCAAACACAATAGCCTGTTCATAGGTGAGAGTTACATGATGATTAGGATCACAATAGTGGAAGTTCATGTTTCTGCAAGGAGCACTAAATACCCAGGGATCCATTATTTATACCAAAAATATTAATATGTGCACAGGCATTGCATGTCTGGCTTTGGCCTTCAGAAGTGCCTGCTGACTGAGCTGAGATGCAGGGGTATGCTCATGCTCTTCCCACTGCTGCGGCTCCGCAACCCTCTGTGCTTTCAGCAGTTGCTGAATACAAGATGTGCACCTAATACTGAATACCATGGTTAATTGTGGATGAGATGTGGATGCCTAGAATAGCTTCTCCCCTCCACAGGAAACTTCTCTGTCTCGCATCTGAGCTGAGGTGTCTATGAAGTGTGTTTAAGCAATGTGTGGTGAGTGTACTCCAGTACTTCTCACACAAATACTTCATTCTGCTTATACTAATGAAATGGTCCCTGCAGAATGCTTCAGTGCATCCCTTTTCCCATTGCCTGGCGGTCTGTCTACTGTGACAGATCACACTCCAAGGGAAAGCTCTGCCATTGATTTTCCACTGGCTTCCTTGTAGATTGCGTGCTGGCTCCAAAAATCAGCTGATTTGGAACCCAACATTAATCCTGGATCAGGCTTAATTTGTAAAATGAGCTGAAATACAACAGCAATGACTGTTCACAACGGGCTACCTTGAGGGTAGTTTCTTGCAGCTGCCTGGCTTAGGAGATACTCAGTGTCTAGCAGAGAGGATTGTGGATCTGCTCCAGCTCATCCTGTGGGAAGGATGATGATCAGCTGGATCCTTGTGCAGTAAAAGAGGTCTTTCCTATTCAGAATTTTTCCAGCCATTTCATCTGAGCTCTTAAACTCCAGCTTGTTTCCTAGAGCACATTACATCAGCCTGAGAGCTGATGCAACACCAAAACAGTCTGTCAAATACAGAGTCTCTTTGCTGAAGAAGAGGCTTCCATCACAGCTGCTGTTGGGAATCCCTACCATACCTGAGACAATACTAAGATCTCTTTGTATCAAGCAGCAGAAAAATAAAAGTAGCTACCAAAACTAGGCATATTTCTTCTTCAAAATACTATTTGGTATGGCCTATAGTATCAATTGTGAAACATTATTGAACAGTCTTACAATACACTGCAATATCATAATTCCCTAACAAGCAGAACAAAATTGCAACTTAAAAAATAGCAATAAAAACATTAAAATCACTTCTGTATGTAAAGCAAATAACACTGGACAACTGCTGAGCAGATATGTCAAGCTGTGTTAGAGAAAGTCAAACAAACATCTTCATTTTGTGGAATGAAAACAATCAGTAGACTTGAAGGCATGGTGGGGCCTTTATGCTCTTTTTATGAGTCAAGATGGGATCTTGAAGGGGCCAAAGTTTTAAGATGAATCTGACTTCGTTTCTCTCTAACTAACCCTAAGATCCAAAGCTAGGTTTCACTCAAATAAAACTTTTATTAGTGAACTTATAAGAGAGAATTACATGTACAGAATAATCAGAAAAGTCCCACTGCCCACTTGGCTTTTGTGCATTTGCTGCATCCTTGCTTTCATGTAGTGAGTGACTTTTTGAGTGAAGTAATTTCGGCTGGTCCAGCGTGATCCCTGGAAGAGATTACTGCTCTACCACCACGACTGGTAGCAATTATTATTAATTTTTTTAACGTGAGCTCCCAGATGCTCTATCTATTTGCTGTGATTGTCTTTCTTCTGCCACTCACCCTCATTTGCCAACCCTTTTCTTAAAAGGGATAACGCAATGTGGACTAAAGCAACTAAAATACGTATTGTTGATCATATCTAGATTCCCGAAATAAAAACTATTCTCTGTGTAAGCAGAGTAGAGGTTTCACATCCAGTATGTTAAAAGCATCTGAAAACATAATATGACCAATAAAAAGAAAGACATTTGATGAAAGACAAGTGATCATGTTTAGTAAGACTTTAGAAGTATAAGCTTTGCTAAGAGTGGGTTATAGATAACACATATTTGCAGTAAAATTTACCTTGCTAATAGCACACTTTTGCTTTGTACTCTAATTTCTTGATAGAGTTTTACAGAATACAAGAAATGCACAACATTCTAAATGCACTAAAAATCAGGTCACTATATTACAGTTTTAGCGTGGTGAAGTTACGATCTTTGTTTTGTTCATTTGTTTTGTTTTTTCACTGACGAAGTCAGTAGGACTTTTTAAAGAGATTTGTCTCTATATGTCTGCTAAGACTCAGAGAAGAATGGGTTCTTATCTTTTCAAAGGGCCAAATGGCTGAAAGCCATTATAGTCACAAGACATCCCAGATATATAAAATACAGACAAACCCTTCTCTTCATTGCACTTACAAATCATGCTACTTTAAAAATGTGATTGCATATATTTTTCTTTATCCAGATTCTTTCCAATTAATTCTGACTATAATAATTCTTAGCACATACCGTGCTTAGATCTGCAGTACTCCCAAAGAATAATAATGGTATGATTAAAATGACTATAAAATAATATGGTAAAATCTTTTTAGGTCATTTTCGTAAGCTTCACTAAAGCACTTTTAAGGCATCCAAGCCATGAGTGTGTTCCTGAAAAATACAACAAGATAAATTATTTTGGGCAAGCCTTTAAAAAAAAAACTGTAAATAAATACTCTTTTTCTTCTCTCTTTCTTTCAGTTTGAACTGGAAAAATGGCTTTCACCAGATACACATGTAGCTGATAAAAATACAAATGTGATGTAAAAATATCAGGCTGTTAGTATTTTCCGTTAAGAAGGTAGTTACAAAAAAAAAAAATGGGTAAAGCTTTAAGATAGTAAAATTTGTGATTTGGTAACTTAACAGCTTTTTCTAATCTGGCCTATTTAAGTTACTCTTTGACTATTTAAGAAAGTTGCAATGAGACAACTCTAAGAACTACTGGATTCTGTAGTATTTGCTACCATTTATTCTTAAGAGGTTTGAGTGATATGGATAGTGCCTGGAAACCTAGCAGCGTAATGCCAAGGGAAGACTGTTCTCAAGTCATTTATTAGCATTGTATGCAGCTTCTGGTACCATGACCAAACAGTGCTATTGCTTTTCTTGCAAATTTTAGCAGCCTAGACAGACTGCTCTTTCAGGTTATTCATGTCAGAGGTCCCAATGGAAAATTTGACATTTATTCACCTTCTCACATGGATTAGAGTTTAGGTCCTCCCAGGGTAACCTGTTATGTGCTGTTTACAATGTGCAAATATGCTGGTGGAAATATGTGAACCATGTTGGTCTGTATGTTTTGCAGCTCATGCCGCATCTGATGCTCAGATTCAGTCTACTCGAGCTTCACTGATGCAGCTTTTACTGGTTAAGGAGCAGAATGGGTACAAATCTAGCATGATTCATCAGTGTTTTTGGGTACAATTTCTATCATAACTGGATTTTAAGAATGAAAAATTGGAAGAAAATTCTCAGGTGATTAAGTACAGTCAGTATTACAGGCAACTACAGCTTGTAATCTCTTATGTAAACTGATCAAGCTCCCTCAAATGCGTAATATTTTTATGACCTTCAGAGATGATGGCAAGGCATATTTATTTTGTTTTGAACTGGATGAATTCTTTGTAGCTTATGCTTTACTGTCCAATAGCTAAGGACTTATCCCCCTAGCGACAAGTAGAATAGAAACTGAGAAAACAACATATACTATTGAAATTACCTGATATATTACAAAAGAGCTGTTTCAAAGAGCTAGCCAAATAGCTTAGTGTGACAGAAAAAACTAATGTTATCCTAACATTTCATATAGATTATTCACAAAATCTACTGAAATATTAATTTCTTTGATGTTAAACAACTGTGCCCTACCAAGCTGTAGTTACTACTACAGCTATGGATGGTACTGATCATCCAAGTCTAATTCAAAGCATTTGTAAAGCTGAAGCTGATCAAAGAATATAAGATTTGCCACAAATCCAGCTTAATTTGATTTTATCCAATTTGTGGAATCATCCCTACTACAACCAGAAGAAGAGTATGAACAACACACATTGCACAACAGAGTAGTTCAGCAACATAAAAAAAAGAAGCTTAATTAAATAGCATGATTTGCATCTGGCTAATCCATGCATACATTTCAAATTTAAATTAGAATATATTGATACCATCTTTCCAGCCAATCTATAAATCTTTTTAAAACCTGGGAACAGGAGTGGCAGAAGACATTTCTGATCTGAGGCTAAATAAGAGCATAAAGACAAGACAACTGGAACAAGTCATATACTTTTTTTTTCCATGGACCATGAAGATCTGCTAATTATTGGCAACAGCACACAAGGCATACTTTAACTTGAGAACGTTGAATAGAGCATTTGGTAATATTTTCAGATTTTATTTTGTGTTGCTCAGAAGGCTGCCTTAAGGAAAGCAAACACTTGCTGCACTTGCCTTTGCAGAACAACAGCTTTATTTGTGGCCTCACGAAATACCTCATATGTTGCTGATGACAGACAAGTGCCAGTGCTTCTTGTTCAAAGGCAAGCTGGAAAACAGGATTTTAGACACCAAAACAAGCAATAAAATAGTGTTCAAATTATGACTGCAGCAAGCACATGCTCAGTTTTCATTAACTAGGATTTGCTAAGCCTTTCTTCATTGTAAGCTAATCATATATATATATATCGTAGCCCTCTCCAAAGGGGGTGACCTGGAGGAATGAAGCAGGCTCAGACCTAGCACCTTACTGAGCAGGCAGGGGAACGTGAGCAGCGGCATCTGTGCTAGGCTCACTTAGCAAGTCCAACTTCAGAAACAAGTTCAGCAGATCAAAAGCAACATTTTGCAAAGATTTTGATCCTCTTTTGACCTCTTGACTGCCACTGTCAATCTCGGGGATTGGCAAAAATTGGCAGTGGGAGTTACAGCCTCTTCTCCTTTGCTCAGTGTTTTGTTGTCCTTCATCTAGGACCATCATTTCCATATATGGCAAGAGAGGGTAGGACCATACAGTTCTAACAAAGCAATGTTTGCAGCTATCTTTTCCTCAGACTCCCTACATCTAAAAGCAATATTAGGAGTGCAAAGGAACATGCTGAACTATCCAACACAAATTCCATTCATGTCAATGTTATAATGTTATCAAGCACCTCACACACAGATTAAATAGCTATGCTACAGAAGTCCAATTTCTATAGGCCTGGAGTTGTGAAATCTAACTTAGGAAAAAAAAAAACAAACAAAAAAAGGTCTGAAAACAATGACCAACAGTTAAAAATCAAGTCACTGCAGCCCTTGAAACACCAGCTCAAACTTTTTTTGAGAAACACAGATATCTCACCCAGAAATCAGGCTGTATTTGTTTTGCAATTTGAGTGAGTCAGACACATAAATATTTAAGTTTTAATTCAATTGCCTCTCCTGCGGTCGATGAGTCACTACTGCTCTGATATCTGAGGAGTCTCGCTAGGGGAGGTCCTGCAAATGTGTTATGACTCCCAAGTGGGCTCCAGCCGGAAAGTCTGAGCGCTGCACGTTTAAAATGTATAAACTTATTTTGCTTTCATACACTCAAAATATATGTAACGAACTAGAATATGTTTGCTTCCTGGACAGCAAACAATCTTGCAGCCAGAAAAAATGTTTACTTTGTAAACAGTATTTTCTGAATACTGCTATAGCAATAGATTCCATGACGAAAAACAGTTTAGGTCATAAAAGACCTAAAAGAAAAAAGAATCTGTAACACTTTTACCTCTTTGGACTCCTGAAATTAACTTAGAAGTTACAGCCACTCCAACATGCTAAAAGTGCAGAGAACATACTCTATTCGAAAGAATAATGCAGGAAAATTTCTAAGCCTTTGATCAAACAGGGAGTGTTATGAATCTTTCCATACATGAGCAAAATAAATAAGAAGCAGCCAAATTAGTGTAATTAAAGTAAAATAAAATAAAACACATGCCACTGGCAGGCATGTTGCAAATCAAGAGGGGAAGTCAGCTGTGAGTGCAGCATAAAAATAATTATTGCAAAGGTGTAAGAGGGGCACTCTCTGTCCTATGTGACACTCTATAATATTCCTGCAATCCTCTTCAGTCATCTTTCCCCCTCTTAATATGAAACATGCCACTTGTGACAGCTCTGATTTTGGCTTGTAGCAGGTAAAACACAGTGTCAGTATTGAAGAGGCAGGTGGACAATAAACTTAGGCCTGCTCTGAATTCACAGGAAGGGTGTTTTGCTCTTGGAGGCTCGGCTGAAAGAAAGAGATGGAGAATAACCCTCTGCAGGTCTCTGCAGGTCCAAACCAGTGACCATGGCAAAGCAAAAGTCTCCTCACAGCCGTCCTGGCCTGGGGAGCCTTGCAGTCCCGGGTGGCTCCTGCCCTTGGCTGTGAAGCAGGCCAGCTACTTTGCGGATGAAAAGTAAACCTGCTGCAGATGTCCTGACATCCAGCAAAATCCCTCGGTCTCCAACTACGCATTATGGAACTTGTGCAAATGAGTTCCCTGTTGTCCGTGTTCGGCAACTTTCAGTCCTCACAAAGGATATCTCTACACCTCCCAGGGGGATGGAACCCAAGGCAGCACAGCTTTGCTGTGCAGCTGTGAGCGAGGAAATATTAGGTGTGACCACAGTATTGTTCCTTCTTCCTCCCAATAACCACCTACAGCTATATGCTCAGGCCATATAGTCTACTTGTCCATGAAATGCAAGGGCATGCATATGCAATCTGTACTTTCCTGCAAAGCTGAGGCTAAAACTCTTTGGCTTTAGTTTCACTAACTTTTTGAAAATAGTATCGGTATTTACATGAAGTCCAGCCTTCCACGGGTTGATTGGTAGCTTTTCTGGAAGCTCAGAGATGTGCTATTAGATCATGACACCCGTTAAGAAGAACATTTTCACTGATCAGTGAGATAGGACAGATAACACAGAACACCAAATGAATCCTAATTTTTATGCGATGCAAGAGCCCTTATTATATGTTGCAACCCTTACTTGTACTCCTTCCCTTCCCCGCCCTGTGGCCAGCTTGTATTAATGATGTGGTGAGTATGGAGGGAAATGAAATAGTACCTACATATGCTATTTTGAAATGAGGGTTCCTAAAAGAACTCAGAATAAAATGTCTCTCACACATTTCAGTTTAAATCCATCAGCTCTCTTTTCTAATGATTGTTTACTGGCTTCTTTTTTCCACTTTGTTATAAAGTGCATAAATTTTCTGGATGCTACACTTGTCCTACATGGCATATCGTTATCTGTTACATTCACTTCCAATCTATTTCCTATTTCTGACACACTTACATGGATCCACTTTCCTGTAGGTACTCTAAACACAAGTATTTTTAGATGGATGGATATATCCCATTGGCAATTTCATGGACACAGAACAATGTCATGCCACTGGTGCCTGAAATGTAGCAGTAAACTGTGGGTGCTGCAGAGTTGTTTGTTTGTTTGTTTTAAATCACCCGTGTCAAATTTACAAGAAAATTACCACAGAATTCTATAAAAATTGGCTATAGTTTTCAGCCTGGAAAATGTCTGAGGATGTAAGGTGACCTAATCCCTTCTCAAGCACTGGGATTTGTCTTACAAAGTTGCAGCTATTATATATATGAATTGCAAACAATTCATGTGCAATCAAAATGATGTCACTGAACTGCAAAACCCTTTTTTCTTGCATGTCAAATAAGTAGGATAAAATTACAATTCAAAGAAAATAACCAGCTTAACTTTTTTTGTTTGTTTGTTTTTCTGTTACTAACTTAATTTCCAGTTCTCCATGATGACTCCACAGCTGAAAGAAATGAATTGAAATCATGGTATCACTTTGGACATTAAGCTGTCACAAATAACTGTTTGCCCACAATACCCATGCAAAGTCAAACACTCTGATTTCAGGGAACCATGTAGTATACTATTTTCTCCAAATAACACTTTTTTATTCACCAAAATTAGAGGTCTAGAGTATCATCACAGGTAAATTAGCATTATTGCATTATTAATTGCAGGTATTGTCCAGTTTACAGTAGCAAAATGCCTATTTCTTTAAATAAATATTCACATGAAAATGCTAGAAAGTATTAGAATGTGACATTAATTACTACAGTAGCATGAGTTGCGATTTTAAATGCCGTAATTTGGCAAGATTTGACATACGGTAGTTGTATTTTGCCAAAGGGAGAGTCAAAATCTGGCCACATTTGTCATGGTTTTGTAAGTGTGCCAGATATGACACAGAATTGATGTGATTAATTATCTGAAGAATCACACATATATCTATTTTCATGGAATGTTCACAATACACTACAAATTATCCCAACAGCCGTCTTGCTGGGCAGTCTGAGCGGAGGGAATATAGAAATCTCACAGAGGCCATGAGGTTCCACTGAGTACCATAAAAAAACTATAACAGCATTTATTTCTCTTTCCAGATAAGTTATTTTTAAACCACTTCCTTTTTTGAGTATTTCCTTATTTTTTTTGCGGCATAAAACTGTACAAAAAGATTCAAAATTTATAAAAGTATATGGTCAGTGGTTTGAGTACGGAACAACAAAACTTAATAGCAGTTAAAACTTAACTTCTGAAACAGCAATTGGATATCTGAGAAATGGCCTGAGTGCTAATATGGTTAAGCAACAACATATGTTTGAAAGACTTATTAAGAATTCTTAAATCTAATTGGCAGGACCCATCCAAGATCCTTCTAATCTTTCTTTACCCTCTCTAGTAACAGAACAAATACCATTTTTTAATTTCTTGTTATCTCCTGACAAGACATAGCTTTCCAAAAGGAACCACAGTAACTACTACCAAACACATGTTGTAGTAAATCATACAGATTACAAGAAAAATGAAATAATTACGAAAATCATATTTTAAGTACGTTTGGCACCAAAACAAAACATACTGTGCCTTCAGATGGTGATTTTAATTTAATCTTCGGTTACAAGAAAGCAATATTTTAGATGCATTACACTACACCCTAGCATCTCTGAGACTATAAAGAATCTCCAGATTTTCTGGATTTCTGATTTTGTGCCTTGGGCAAGACATAAAAAAATTGCTTTATGGTTAATCACTGAAGCCTTTAGAAGGCCTTGCTAAGGAAACTGCTACTGCCATCTGTAATGAAACTGTATAGGCATAACTAAAATGGACCACAAGATCTTTTCTTATAAACTTGGACCTGCTAGAGTAATTCCTGTGAACAGCCACCTGCTTCTGTAAACCATTTGTTCCATTTGCAAAATGGATTTTAGCTTCGTATGACCTTCTGAATGAGAAATTTTCTAGTCAAGCCGCACTTCAAAATAATAAGTGATATCATTCAGATGCTTTCCCTCTTAGATGGTGTTACATATTAGAAATGAAAATCTGTAAAGAAAGCTTCACGGGAAAAAAAGTTCACTTAAGCCAACAGATAGACATAAGACTAAATGAACATTTGACAATATTTTTTCTGCTGATGACTTTCTTGTAGAAAGTTAATGATGAAAAATGCAATCAATCAATCAAAACCGTCCTTTTCAATTAAATAAAAGAAGAAGATTTCCTGAATCAGTTTGAACACTGAATTCAGCCAGTTCAAACAATACTCAAATTGTAAGACGCAAAACAGAAGAGTCCTATAAGACAGCTTTTATAATTGCTCACAATTTTTTGAACTACACGTTACACAGTTGCCCATATCCAAAGCGTGCAATCCTCTCACAGACCCTGGAGTCATGAAAATATCCCACAGTCACGGCCATTGCAGAGCTGCACGGTTTCTTGCTATCTGTACCAGCCACCTCCAAGAAAAGGCTTGGCAGATGCTCCCTAGGGAGTGACAGAGTCCTCCTCCTTCAGGCACCACAGGTTGTTTCTGCCCGGCACTGTGACACCAGGCGGAGCAGGGCTCTGGCTGCCTGCACCCTGCACCTCCCTGCTTGCTTTCACACCGCCACGCTTCACGGGGTTGTACTGCAAAGCGGAGACACAAAGCACCTTTGAAAGAGGTTAACTACAGAAGTTGTTCCCTCAGTGTTGTCTTCCTCACTGAACGCAATGGAAAAGACAGATGATCAGAAATAAAAACAAACTGGTTAAACGGGAATTTTCTGACTGCATGCTATGTGATTAGACATCATGTGGCACGCCTCTGTGTTATGTTGGGGAGGGGTATGAAGAATAAACTAGCAGGACAAGGTGCAGGCCATACCTACCCTGGCAATCCCTGTCTCCTGTTGGATCCTTCCAGGATCATGGGCCAAAAGTGCGTTCTAGAACTTCCTACCGATTTGTTATGCACTGCAGGAGTTGTGTCTGAGAGTGCCAACTCTTGCCATGAGCTCTCGGCAGGGTGGACGTGCTAACCGCACTCCAACACCAGTGAGTGAAGACAGACCTCGCCTTTAGATGTCACATCAAACTAAAGTGATGACACGATCTCCAAACCTAGTAAAGCAGACTCTTAACCCTGTCCCAATCGTAAATGTAAAGCTGCTTTCTCCACAACATCCAGACCCTCAAAGATATGAATTTCCTTTTCTTTTTTTTTTTTGTATAGTTCCTGCACATATGTACACATTTAGAACTCCTTTGATGCCCTTCTATTAATACTGCCTGCAAAACCTCTGCTCACCTTGCAGTATGTACAAAGAGGTCAATCTCAAATAGGGGGAAAAAAAGACAGCAAAAATCTCATGAGGAATACTTCAGATATTACATGTGCAAATGGTATTGTTTTCTATGTGCAAAATTAAAAAATAAAAGAGGAAAAAAGGAAAAAAAGCTTCCTAGGTTTTGTTCACCAAAGCACACTGCTAGTAAATCAAATGTATGAATTCAGCAGTGCATCTTTGAAAATGCAATCTGATGAAATGAATAGATTTGATGCTAAAAATGTCATATGCGTTTGATGCCCATGATGCAGAATAGGGATTTTCAACTGTGCTGACTGTAGCCTTTCTGTCACCTAATGAGGAAAAGCGCATTAAAAAACCTTTTTCCGTTTCTTGTTATTTTTATTGTGTGCTCTCAGTAAGGAGGTGAACATTCAGTCCCAGGTGGCTATGAAATCTCATTCATCAGATTATTTTTTAAGTAGTAACAATGTCACTTTTTTTATTAAACAGTAGACAGTTTATATCTTCAGTGCTAGCTTTTTAAACCTTAAAATGTTGTTCTTGTTTCAGTGCCTAGATGTCTCAGTTTGTTTCTAAAGACTAGTTTCAATAATTGAACAAGAAAGGAAAGCAAATTAGCAGACCATATTTAGCCAACATAAGTAATGCTTTTTAAAAAGATCTTTCGAATATATTCATAGTAGAAAGAGTTATCACTACTGTAAGAAGACAGGATTACATAATCTGGAGGTTCTGTTTCAATTGTTCTTGTAACAAACATCAAATGCCAACTTTAATGCTGTGGCATTTCTGGGAGAATAAGCCATGGGTATAGCTCCTGGCTAACAGTTAGCAGAACATCTGTCAGGCTGTTTTATACTGAACATGAGTAGTTACAAATGCCAAGACTCTGAAGAAGCATCTTTATTTATTTATTTTTATTGTTATTTTCTCTCTTACTCTCCATTTCTCTGTTCTTGTCTGTTCAAATACTCTGCAAATGAAGAAAACAGATTATCGGCTCACTCTTACTTATCTATGTGATTGGTGTTGGACATCATTGCCATAAATTTTTACTGGGGTAAATTACTGGGCATCAGTAGGGTCAGGACATCACTCCACTGAACGCATATCTTTTCTTTAGGATTTTAAGAATTTCTTCTTTATTTTTCAGCAATGAAGTGTGGTTCATTCAGAAAATCTGCATTACTTTTGTGTGTACACTGACCTTCTCAGAAAGCAAGTCTGCATTATGGAGACAGATCAGCAGGTAGGGGATACAAAGTCAGATTGCAGGAAGCTGAGATTTGGGAAATATTTGTAACATGCTTCTGATTTGCTTTGCCACGACCATGGGAAAGGGAGAGAAGGGACATGCAGATATGCCAAAGTAGTTTTGGATAAAAGTCAGTAAGCACTTCCAGCATCTCAAGGATGAAAGTAGGGGGCATTTCGTGTCTTCTCTGAGTTTTAATAAGCAGCATCATCCTACACTTCTTTTCATGTGGCATGACTGCAATCCTGTTCTAATATATTTTAATCAGTCACAACACACAAACCAAAGTTCCCAAATAGTTTTGTTAATAATTGTTTTTTCATTGAACACATCTATACTGCTGGGATAAATAATGGACAGAATATGGAAAGAATCAGCTATGCTGAAAAAAAAACATGCTAAGGCCTTTTAAGCACAAGGCATCTACTCTTAAACCAAAACAGATTATTTTTGCATGTTATTCTTAGTTTTGAGATGTAGGGTGCTAAGAAATGTTGCTTTTGGGCATGTATCTGACCCAGATCCCATACAGAATTTGGTACTTTACCTTGATTTCTGTGTAAGAACTAAAGGGAGATGGAGTAACATACCAGTCATCACAGAGATGTAACCGCTGCCTGACAGTCTTGTAACCATCCAGAGCTAAGTTTGCAAAGTTCTTTATTATCGTTAATCAATCCTTGCAAGAAGAAAAGCATGAGACCAGCATGACTAGGGCCTCAGCCTGATGAAATCAAGAATCAAGACACAGACTTTCCAGTTGACTTTGAACAAATCGTTTTGCTTCTGAATCAGGTCTGAATCAGGTATTGACATGTTCTCCATCATCAATAAGACATGCAAGCTTGTCAGATACTCTAGGAACAGTAAGTGCATAGGTGCAACTGTTTTCTGAGACAGAGGACTGGAAATATCCCCATTTTAGACATTGAGGGTTTACTTTTAGATAAATACAAACACACACACACACACCTACTTATAAAGTATTTTCACAGCTATTTATAAATTATTTTCCATAGGCCTATATATTTGGCTTTTATTTGAGAGCAGTGGAGGCAAAATATCACCACCACTGCATGTAATAATTTCCTCTGAATTTCACTCTGGAATGCATTGTTGCAAGTAAAAGTATGCATTCATTCTGTCCTATATATTTTCCTTTTTATCTTGCTTTCTTCTGAGAGGTTGCATTAACTGTCACTTGTATATACAATTCTAATTATGCTTTGTTTATGACTTTTCAGCAGCTCTGTAATCCTAGAGGATGAAAATATTTTCCATTTGCCACAGTGACACGTGCTGTGGAGAGAAAATATGAACAGCTGCAGGCTCTCCTAATAATGGTATCAGATAACACACTGTTCAAGATTTCAGTTTATCATTTTTCCTTAGAGGAAACAGCAGGCCTTCCATTCAGACATCTCAAGTGAGACTCCATAAGGACCAGGACACTCTGGATCAGAAGCAAGCACTTCAGAATGAAAAGTCTCTACAAGGTCTTGCTCAGGGACTTTCACCAATACAGAATGAGCCTTTTTTTAACCCTCTTTTGACTCAGATTTTCTGGCTTTAAATTAGCTGTATGTGCTGTGTGTGAGTGCTTAAAGTTCAGTCTTTTGCAATTAAGCAAACTCTTTGGAAGAAAAAGCAATGTGCAGGTCAATGAAACTGAGGTGCCGAGTGGTCATTCCCTTACTGGGGAACTTACAATATTTGTCAGTGATATATTAGGTCCATAAAAAATAAAATATCATTATTTAGGATGTTTACTTTAGCTTGGCTCTGAGAGGCATTTGTGACCTTACAGAAGTACTTCATTGGAGGTCATTATTTAGACTAAATTCCAGATACAGAAAACAAAGAGCTCTATTCATAACAACTAAGACAGCAAAGTATTCACAAGAGAAATGAGAAAGAATTTCAAAATGTAGACTAAATAGGACTGTGATTCAATAGAGGTCCCAATCCAGGAAAGCACCCCTGGACAGCTAACTCCTTAAGCACATGCTTATTTTCATTTTAAGTAGCAGTGAATTCAACAAAACGTCATAAATACTTTTAAATACTTTCTTGACTTGTCACCTGGGCCTCCTCTCTACCACTTAAACAGAAGTTACTTAAATACGGATCGGACACACTTTACTGATAGCAAAAAGACCCACTCTAGCTGTGGTCGTGACTGATGCACAACATTTTCCTAGTCCAGATTCACATTTGTTCTTATCAAAGATCTAAAAGCTCACAGCTTCAAAAAGGAGGAAGCTCAATGAAAGGCAACCTGAGTCCACTGAATTGATAATAAATGAGTAAGCCAAAGGAGGGAACTTTGCATTCCCAGGATATGCTGTAGGTGTCCTGCAATACCTTCAGATCTCAATGAGTAAAGCTTTTTACTGAATATTTCACCTTCAGCAGTCAAGCCACTGAAAATGCTGAAGATAATGAATGCAGTGTTGCAGCAAGGACATTGCACTCTTTTGTCATGAAGGATACATGAGTGTGTTCTGAGGAATACGCTTGCACCACTTACTTGAAGTAAAAAATATCAGGTTATCTTGACAATGCTTATGTATTTCAATATATAAACTAATACTCTCCTACATAATAAGTTTATAACAATTGCAAAGGTGAGAAACAGTAAAAATTTTAATGATATTTTGACTGCATTCATGCTTATTTACAGAAGCTGTGAAAAAATAGGGCAGTGGATGGACAGGTCCCGAAGATCATCATGTCAGTGAGTCTCAACTCTAAAAGCACTCACATACAGTATCTTCTCTGACACTCAGCTGAAATTTTTAAGTTTTCTTTGGAAGATATGAGGGAACAGTGGA
The DNA here is from genome assembly GCF_059628265.1 of Tinamus guttatus. Lineage (NCBI taxonomy): Eukaryota > Metazoa > Chordata > Aves > Tinamiformes > Tinamidae > Tinamus > Tinamus guttatus. The sequence continues at coordinate 503,693 of NW_028290136.1, read as the reverse complement.
AGCTTTTACAGAAATATTAGGCAAAGGCAACTTTGAAAAAAAAATCATCAAAATATTATCATTGAAGATTGTTAACAAATAACATTATCTGTCAATGTCACTAATTTTCTGGTGACAAAAGTGATTCTTTTTTCAAGAATTCTTTAGCCTCTTCTTAAGATGCCTGACATCCCTTCCATTTTTAAAATATATTTATAATGGGAAAGTTTTGTAGAGGAATGGTTATTATGTGTATAGCCTATACTACAAGATCTGCTAAGGCTCAAAGATGCTTGCAGTATTGTAGTAATAATGATGCCAGCCATGATACCAAGGACGAATGACTTTCAACTACTCTGTGAATGCAATCTGTTTTCTCTGTCTGTTGATCTGGAGGCAGAGAATATTACAAAGGCAAAGAAAATACTTTTCACTTTTTGCAGAGACTACTGTGCCATACTCACTCAAAAGACATTTCCAAACATAAATTTAAATGGCATACAGTCTCAACTATAATAAAGATCACTGCCTTAACAACATTCCCGATTGAAGGATTGTAAAATCTTAGAATCATAGAATGCTTAAGGTTGGGGGGGACCTCTAGAGGTCATCTAGTCCAACCCCCCTGCACACGCAGGGTCACCTAGAGCACGTGGCACAGAACTGCGTCCAAGCGGGTTTTGAAGATCTCCAGAGAAGGAGACTTCACAACCTCTCTGGGCAGCCTGTTCCAGTGCTCTGTCACCTTCACTGTTAAGAAATTTTTCCTTAAGTTCCTGTGGAACTTTTGGTGCTTCAGTTTGTGGCCATTACCTCTAGTTCTGTCAGTGGCCACCACTGAAAAGAGGCCAGCACCATGCTCCTCACTCCCTCCCTTGAGGTATTTATAGACGCTGATTAGAGCCCCTCTCAGCCTTCTCTTCTCCAGGCTGAACAGGCCCACCTCGCTCAGCCTCTTCTCACACGGCAGATGTTCCAGGTCCCTGATCATCCTTGTAGCCCTGTGCTGGATTTTCTCCAGCAACTCCACATCCCTCTTGTACTGTGGAGCCCAGAACTGGACACAATACTCCAGATGTGGCCTCACCAGGGCTGAGTAGAGGGGCAGGATCACCTCCCTCGACCTGCTGGAGACGCTCTTCTTAATGCACCCCAGGATCCCATTGGCCTTCTTGGCCACGAGGGCACACTGCTGCCTCCTGGTCAACTTGTCATCCACCATGACACCCAGGTCCTTCTCTGCAGACCTGCTCTCCAGAAGGTCGATCCCCAGCCTGTACTGGTGTCTGGGGTTATTCCTCCCCAGGTGCAGGACCTTGCACTTGGCCTTGTTGAATTGCATGAGGTTTTTCACTGCCCAGTTGTCCAGTCTGTCCAGCTCCCTCTGGATGGCAGCGCAGCCCTCTGGGGTATCAGCTACTCCTCCCAGTTTGGTATCATCAGCAAACTTGCACTCTGTGCCTTCATCCAGGTCACTGATGAATAATATGATGAGTTGTAGCCGAGATGTAGCCAAGAACATACTGAGTCTTGTGCATTCCTTATTTAATACATAGTTGTTTTGTTACATACAGAAATCTATTTGCCATTTGTTGTTTTGGGGCTGTTAATGGTTCACATACTTACCAACTGGCTTACTCCTCACTGAGGAAAGACAGACATCATTTTCAAATATTTACAAAACTGTAAATTCTGATTTTGGAGCAGTTCTCTCAGGAAGTGCATTTCTTCATTGGCTCCGTCTCCTGATAGAGTACTTGCATACAATGGATTTTGAAAAAGCTGTGTTTTTGTTAAAAAGCAACATTTAATGTTTTGAAATGCGTGTATGACTACCAACTTTAAATTCTTCAGGAAAAAGCATATAGAGCTTATATGTTGAACACATTATGTAGGGCATAATTGGAGTGCAATATGCTAGAATATAAGTAATAAGCAATATTAATACAATAGCAACAGTGTACTTACATTACCATTCAATTTGAATCTTTTTGAATAACCACTACAACAAACTTCTCTAAAATGAACCCTACAAGACCTGATCTTTGCACTATACTACCACCACTGGTGATGGTTGGTATTTACACCGAACAGGCTTGTATTTAGTCCTTCTGTATGTCAAGAAACAAATCCTACAAAGGATTTACAGCCATTCACTACAGATTGCTTTTCCATTATCTGGAAATTTCCTGGAGAATAGAGTCATTCAGTAAACTGAGGAATTATTTCCCATCTTTTTAAAACACAGAAAAAAAAATCCTTATTAGTAATGCCATTCTGATAGGTATTTGTAAGAAACATGTCAACCCTGAGCAGAAATTTTCACTGGAAAAGTACACTTCTATGCATACAGAAGCATGGGTGCTGACAGGGATGGAGATCAGTCAATATTTCACTCTACATCTAAAATATATAAAGAATGTGAAAAGTCTTAACTCAGTAATCCTAACTTGCACTTAGTTCTCTCCCCTGCAACGTATGAAGTATCAGAGCACGTGACACTAATTTCAACAATGAATCAGATTTTAATCTCATGTCCAGGAAGACACAAAGCTTTCTATTTCTACTAAACTGATGTGTAGACCTTCTGAATGTAAATTCAGATTCCCAGATATCACTGGATCTATTATACATGCTAACAGGATTAACTAGCATTAGACTGGCACGCACAAGAAGCGTGATATGCAGTACGGCCTGAGGAATTCTCCTGGGAGGCAAAAGGTCTAAGTTGAGGCATGCATGATTTCAAAGCAATTCTTTGTACAATTAACTGCTTGACCTGCACAATGAACAAGCATATCATTTAATTAATTGCCTAGCTCTTTTGAGCAGTGCTGCTCATTTTTCTCGTAAGTGTATGATAATGTACTGCCACTGTTTTTTAAGGAGATGATGGAAGAAATCATACATAAAGCGGATGAAGACTGCATTACATGATGCTATCAATCTCTCCTATCAACTTTCGGATATGATTATATATACATACACACACACACACGTGTATGCATATGTGTAGATATATGTGCTTATATACACATATTATTTAATATTATTGTACAGATGAAATAACAAATTTTGGTTCTTATGGAGGTTACCTTTTGTATTTTTTTGTCTCTTTGATAATATGAGCAGAAAAATAAAAGAGACTAGAGAAAGATGTGAATTATGCAATTATTTATAATGAAAAATTAGATTCTGTCTGCTTTGGATTACATCAAATAATCTCTTTCTGCATAGTGTAGCAAGTCAAAACAAGAACAATTTTTCCTTCCCTCTATACAAGCAGATTTTTTTCCCCTTTTCTTTCTATATAAGTGCTTAATTATTCTTTGAGGTCAGCATCTATTTGTAAGCATAGACATGCTTTCTTCAAATTAGAAACAAAAAATATATTTGAATATCTATTCTTTGATGGGCAGCATACACAGGGAAGAACAAATATTACAGTAATTATAAAAGTTACAGAGGAATTTTTAAAAATAATGGCCATGGCACATAAGAAAAGATTGCTTTCCCAAAGTTTTGATTTTTCAAATGTTTATGCAAAATGTCCATAAAAGTTCCCTCATACAACATATTCAGAAGCAAATGATTTGCTATACTGAGCTTTCATGATTTTGTGCTGGCAGCCAGACTGATGTACATTTTATCTGTGTGTTGCAGAATTCTCTAAGGATTTAAGAAGATTCATCCTGAAAATTTGATTTTCTTACATGGCCAACCTTATGAATATTGAGAAAGGTCTATGAAAATGGTTCTATGCTACTCAAAATATAAAATATGTATTAATGAAATTTTGCCTTGAAGCCTTTATAGTTATGTCAAAAGTTCTAGGTATTCATATAGTATTACCTATTTATCAGAATTCCTACTAATTTTATGTATTTTTTTTTGTCAAATTTATCCATTTTATGTAATACAGAGAGTAGACTCACCGATAACTGCTTTCTCATCTTTGGCTTTCTTTTAATTCTTTTGGATTATACTGTTGCATTGCTTTTCTTTACTCCTTCTCCCCCACCAGTAAACTTATAAAATTATTAGTTCAAACAGGCTATATGAAAAACAATGTAAAGATAAGATAACTGAAGTAATATTTAAAGAATAAGAAACCTAATGTCTTTACATGATTGAGCCAGGCAAACCAAAAAGTATGCCTACATGATGTTCTCTTCCCTGATTCTCCCAAAAGGAAAAACAGAGATTCATCTGTATTTTATTTGATTTAGTCATTTAGAACAGTCTACACTTTTTCTAGGGTGCCTTAATTTTAAATTACTGCATCTTTATATAATTTAGATGGTAACTGATGAAACAGTTCTTTCATTTCTTTGTAAAAATATGCTTATTTATAGAACTATATAAACAACAAAACACTCAAAAGAAGGTTTTAATAACAATATCCTGAAAACTGTTGCTTTACCAGTTGGTTAGAGTCTTACAAATTTCCAGGAGGGCTTAAGAGCCTACTACGGAATGTATGAGACTAGGGCACGAGAGAGAATGATTTTAAGCAGAGATGCACTGAAACTGGGCAGGAAGTTCAGCAGCACAGAAAAACGGGAGTTATAGACCTCCAGAGAGAGCAGCTTTGTACTTTTCTGGTTTCAGAATCATTCTTACTGAAAGCAATGGACAGGAAATGCTATTAGAAGTATTTTAGCCTTCTCAATATTTTTCACCTACAAAGTGTTAAAGATTTTCTATGAACTTAGCAAAATTCACCCCCAACCAATACAAAACGATGTTATTACTACACACACTACATTAAAGTCATTACTACACAACGATGCTTTGAAAATAATGGCTTAGTTGTCTGTGACAGCTACTCTTTCACAGTTTAAATTGTCAGGAAAACAGAACCACACCAAGATCCCAAAGAATGATCAGGAGCACCTAAATAACACTAGACTACAGAAGGCAGGAAGGTTCCTACATTGGTAACTTACTTAGGAAGTTGCTCTACCTATACAGGAAAGTACACTTGAAAGAGATAAAAAAAAAAAAAGCAGAATCTCCAAATACAGTATTCTCCATGTCCCCAGGTAAGTACAACATTTTTCTCCCCCACCTCTCTGTTTTCATATATGCTATACAGGCTACAGGAGCTACAGAGGAGATGATTAAAAAATTATTAAACCCTTTTTTCCCACTTCTATCCAGTAGGATAGAAAAGCAGCCATGGGTTTTCTCCTACTCTGTCATCTTTGATGGACACAAATAGTCATCAGCAGTAAGACAGCGGACAAAGAGCACAGAACTTGCTCATATTTCTCTGTCAAATACTGGAAAGGTATTCTATTGATTGGCACATGTACGTGACCAAACCTTTTGGTAACACAATGGCACACAAAGAAAGAGAAGTGGTAACTCTTACAAATGAGCCACAAACTATAAATTCTAAATTGTAGAAAGGAAAGCATGACATTCTATATGGCCTACCTATCTAGATGCCTTCTTAGCCTCTCTACCCTGTCTTGGAAATTATTGCTAGCAGGTACAGATTACATACGATGCATATATTTTTGATATATATTGTTTACTACCACATTTGTACATTTATTTCATGTATGTATAATAGGATGATATATTAAATTTATTGTTGAGAAATTCTCTGTTCATCTGAAATATCGTATGACTACTGTAGGCTTTTTATCTTCCTAAGGCAGATAACCAAAATATCAGCTGCAAAAATTACAGAAAAATTGACCACAGTCCCCATCCCAAGTGTCATGAAAATATAGTCCAAGAGAAGCCACAGGCCTCTGAACGATGCATCCTTCACTGAACCAAGTAGAAAACCATTTGCTTCTTTCAAAGGAAAGAAACTAGAGGACTTTTTCTCATTTGCCATACAACAGCTTTTTTTTTTTTTTTTAAAAAAATACCATTCTCTCATTACATTTAGAATGAAAAATGTTTGATGTGTTATTTGATTCAGGTACAGAAATTTACAAACCTTATCTGTTTTCTGTGTTATGTTCACAGTTTTTAATGGAGATGGTAGTAAGCACTCAGATTCTCATCGCTGAAAAAATCTGGAGAAAAGCATGCATGACTTTTATGCAATTTTTTAAGACTTAAATATTTCATTGAAAGTATGGTAGAGAAAAAGAGTCAGTGGTGGGAATGGGAGGGGCAGTGGTTTTGACTAAGCCTTTGCTTTTAGGGTGAATTTTCTTGACAAGTCTGGGTCCACTGAAGACAGTACTGATGCTTCTCTTGGTCTTTCTACAGATATCTTTGGGGAATAAAATGGAGAAAGAAGAGTTAGTCTGCCCCTTTGGTGGTGCACTGTCTTTAGATAGATCCCAGCTGCTTGCAGAATCCTCAGTCCTCAAAGAAAGCTACTCAATACAATCTTGGAAAGGCACAAAGGGAATGTAAACTTTGTGAATCTGTGTGTGCAGCTCCCAACCAGTACTGTTCATCTTTAAGTTTGTCACCTAAATTCAGTACACAATAACTGGGGACATCAAGACTCCTCACAAAAAAATTTCAAGAACTAGTAGGGTGAACTGAGCGTATTTTGGCTGAGTAATAGGAAAGGCTGAAGAAGGAGTCTCCATCCCTGCAGATACTCTAATCTGATGGGACATGGCCCTAACCTGATGGGACATGGTCCTGGCCAACCTGCTAGGTCCTGGGATCAGGATCTGCTGGGACAAGGTCCTTGAGCAGGTGGTTGGACCAGATCATTTCAGAGGTACCTCCTAGCCTCAATTATCCAGGATTATCCCTTAAATTCATGCCACTGAGAGGCCTTTGGAAGGCTGTACAGTGGTTGGATACCCACATCCCACAACAAAAGTTATTTGCTTTTTCCTATCATTTACACCTTTAAAAATGTCTTCTGCCCACATAAGGTAAATGGTTTCAAAAATGTTCTCTAGAATTATATGGATGTCTATATATGTACCATGGCATTATAGTATTAACATTTTAACCTTAATTTTTTTGGAAACTAATACAACATGTAAATGATAGATTCAGTATCAAACACCACATTTATGTAAATCCTAAGAGGTATCAGATACGGATATTAACTATAAAGAAATTCCAATATTTTGTCGTTAAGAATTTTTTTGCTATGCATTCTTTCTCAGAAAGGTTGTAACTATGTTTTCATAAAAGTAAACACCACTGTTCAGAAAAGGAATTTCATGAAAGTCCTGATTTCAAAATATTTTACTTTATATTCAGTACTCTTCTGCCAGTCATTTGAAATACTCTGTTGTTGTTGTTCTTTTTTTTCTTTTTTCTTTTTCTCTTTTACTTACAGAGACATAAGTCATTATTTAAAAATCCTCAGTAAAAGAGATCGACTGTCCTAAAAAGCCACCAATCATATTGACTAGTACTAAGAAAGGCCAACACCATGCTAACTGCATGCAAAATTACTGAGATTTTGTCCATGATTTTCTCTAGGAAAGTCCTTCTGTGCTCTGCATGTGTCGAATTACCAACCATTCTCACTGTAAAAATAGTTCAGGAAATCACTTAGTATTATCAAAACATAGGAAAAACAGTAGGAGATGAAGAAGTTTTTCTTTCAAAGTCTTGGTTGCCTCAAATGATGGTTAATGCATCCCTTAGAGGTTTTAGGTCCGTGCTGCTCACAGCAACCGAGGCATGTTCTAACATCATAACAGCTGCTGCAGTTCGCAGACTATGCAAAAGCCTTAGCCAACTATCAGCGTTACAAAAGCAAGAACTAATAGTATAACATACCTAAGGACAGTGCATTCAAATTTACTTAACCAAAAATAGCCACCACTATATTTTTAAATTCCCAAAATGTGTGCTTTAGTAATCACATGATTCATTTTGTAGAAGTTGAAGCATTTTAAAAAGGGTATTAATATTGTACACACAGCTGTATTCATTTTAGTTTGATAAGCCTTTGTTCTTAGTTTCAACCCTCTACTTTTCTCACTTTATAACTTGGGGGGATATTCTCGTATTGATGAGTTCAAGGTTTCTTAGGTAACTCACTGTGCAGAAGATAATTATCCCCTGAGCAAGGTCTGACACCTTTCTTCCTTTTCTCTTTTTTTTGAAATTGTAAGAGTGGGTAGATGAAAGCATGCTTTTTGAATTTTATATTGTATGTAAAATAATCATAGTTCTTTCTCATTTGATCTATATAATCTCTATCTAGCATCAGTCACATAAGCTTAAAAAACAACAAGAGCAGATCACATGAAAGCATTCTATAGGGGCAGATATGAAGATTAACAATTATAAGAAGGATACATTTTCACCAGCCTTCCTGACAGGTCACAGCACCTTTTAAGACATTTTTTTAATCCTATAAGTAGCAGACTGATGACCTAAACACTCTCCAAGTATAGCATTATGTATGACATCTACATATGTTTGGGGAGTTGAAATCCAAAAACATACAAAAGCAAGTGGGGATTCTGGATGGTTTAGGCTTTTGCTTGTTTTAAAATCAGCCTGTCAGCACTTCATGGTCCATTAAAAGAGTCATCTTGCATCCTCCTTCAAACACTATTCCTTCTGGGAGTCTTTTCTCAAGAATATGAAGGGCCATATCGTGGGTTACACTCTATGCACTTTGCATATCTGCACTTGCATAGGAAAACGATAAAATCCAGGGTAATGGTAGGCACAACTCAGATGACCCCAGAGACTACTAATAGCGTGGTCCACGTATTCCTTCTCTGTCCCTTATTCCTCTTCCTTTGCTGCCAGATGCATGTTCCTGCCTCTCTCTTGCACTGCCTGTGGTGCCAATCATCTGACTTATCAGTGACCTGACTTGGCTCATTTGGACAGCAGAAATCTACTTCCCTCCCAGTTATTACTTTTCTGACCTCTCATGAGCTCCTTGTGTTTCGAAAGGGATCCACAAAGCACCAGGACAACACACACAGTGCAGAAGTAGGGGACAGTGGAACCATCCCTTTGGGTAACAGTGAATCACCTGATCAGCTGGGCCCTGTTGTCCAGCTGCATCCTAATTTAACCAAACACCTGGTTATTCCCTCAGCAAATGGACTGTGTTGGTTCAAGGGGCTTATACACTGCTTTGCAATCAAGAACAAGTTGCTGGATATACTCAGAGCATGACTATGTTCAGGAGATACTTTTTTTTTTTTAACCTATTCACAGAAAAAAAAGCAACCCAGAACAGCATTCAAAACCTCAAAATTTTATCTGAAACTAGGCCTCAACATCTAGGGACCAAGGAATGATTAAGCTGCCTCATTTTGCATGCCCCTAGCTCATCTCATCTCATCTGAATCCAAAGGTGTGGAATTATGTATCTAGACCTGGCACTAATTCTGCCATGCAAAGATGCTTTCCTTAACCTACCCTAGGAACATATCAGGCAGCAGGGAAAGGCAAGGAACCACAGTTCTCAGGGGCAAGGCGGGTAGTGAAGAAAGATAAATGTTCAGAAAAATTTAGTCTTTGAAAGTCTGAACTAAATAGTGGTCTGGACAAAAATCCAATTAGGGAAAAACATGGATACATAGAGGAGGCCCTACATCTAGGGATCATATCTGTTACAAATTGCGTAAGAAGTGGGTCTCATGACAAGTTCCAGATAATTTGAACATTTCTCCTCTACAAAGTTACACGACTCGCAAAGATTACTGCAGCACTGGCTCTCCCGGGGAACAGAGTGGGAACAGCTGGATGCATAGGCAGTATCAGAGTATTGATTTCCTGGTTTAAACAAACTCATTCTCCCACAACAGCTTTTGGGCAGCAGTTGCACGAGGAGGAATTCTCCCTGGTCACTCACTAAGCTTAAATTGCAATTTGTCAAGCAGCAGCAGTACTGATTTAAGCAGTACCTCTCTGCCCAGCTCCTGCCAGTACTGTGTATCCTCGGTCCATCCAGGACAACAGTACCCAAGACCACTATGTTGGAGAAGAGACCCCCTATAAAATAACCTGTTTGAGGGGTTTGTACCTGTTTTTCCTTTTTTTCTTTCTTTTTTTTAAAAATCAATTTTCTTAATGAATTACTTGCTCCAAACAAACATACTACCTGTCTTCCAATATGGTCAAACTAAACCATATTTTCTAAGATGAATAAAAAGCAGCTAGCTTAGTCCCATCCCGCCCCAACTTCCCCTCTCAGCCAATTCAGTGAAAAACGTGACAATTGCATTTGATGACAGCATTACTACTGCATGTGTCCTACCAAGGGCTCAGATAAGCAAGCTGAATATTAATTAAGGATATGATTAAGGTTCTTCTTTAACTTATTGCAGATGTATTTTAGCCACAGCACTGACTGCATAATACTAAAATATATCCAGCAAGACTGGGGACTCCTTGAAAACACTGACACCTTCAGTGAAGTACAGGAAATTAAATGAATATAAGATACTGCACAGAGACTTTCTCTTCTTTCATCCATAAATGCCTTAAATAGATTAGCAACAGGTTTAGAGCAGCAGAACCTACAGGTTTTTGATACCTGAAAAATAAAAACACTGATGAAAAAGTAAGATAAAGGCCAAAAGCACAAAACAAAGCAAAAATGAGTGGAGAAATGTGTTGGGCAATCATAGTTGTTAAAAAGAAGATAAACACATGTCAGACTACATTCAATTTAGCAAAACATTCAGTGCAAACATGTGCATTTGAATTAAAGTTTAAAACTTGTACAGTAAAGACCTGCTTACAGTAAGGTGTGTGCTTAATTATTTATCAGGCAAATCTCTAGATGATAAAAACTGAGTCACAGAAACCAAAGCATATGCCCTAAGCATTTGAGAACCCAAGTAAGGAAAGAAAGATAAATGCAGCAAGATATTCCTTTCAAGTCATTTTTCATCAAAAAAAGACTAAATATATTAATATATAAATATTTTTCCTGAAACTACTCACTGAATTGTTTCAGAAATTTGAGTCAGAAATTTGAGGAGGAAATCATCCCTCTTCAAAAGAACTACCCTCTCTAGGAGAAAATCTACATGCAAACATGCTACTTTTAAGCCAAAATCCATTCTTTTTATATTTTTCACAACTTTGGATGTGAAAATATTAATAAAGAAACAGGCAACTGCAAACCAATTTTAAATGGAAGATAAGTAGGCTTTACTTTAACTTTGTGCAACACACGACTTTATTTTTACCTTGGCGAGTTTAGCTATAAATTGGCTTAGGTAGCTCAGAATGAGGAACAACTCAACAGAAATAAAGTATTGCATCCAAAGGAGCTATCAAAATGTACAAGGCTAAAGCACGCTTCCTCAAGCTAAAACATTGCCACAAGGTCTCAAATTCTTCCCATTCAATTATCATTCATATTACTTCTATGTATAAAATAGAAGTCTGCCACAGGGTCCATGCTCAGGGACAACAAGGGAGCCGAACCTGGTGAGTCATTGATACAGGCGTACTCAGGTAAAGGAGGCAACTCTTTCTATCACCTCTTCTGTGAAGGAATTCAGGGGAAAAAATGCACTGGGTGAGTTATTGAAGTTTTCCTCTTTTAGGATAACCCCTTCAAGCTTGCTTTGGCAATAGTGAGAAATTTGAGCCTGCTGAAGGGCAGAGCCGGTTACAGCCAAATGGAATCCACATGCTTTTGCAACATGAAAAGGCAGAATAATGGAGAGAAGTTCCTGCATGTCACGACCGCGGAGTTTCCAGCCCAACTTCCTTCCATGTTCCTTACCGTCTGCCTCATTCTCATTCACATCACAACTCCCTCAAAAATAAATAAAACCAGCTGGGTTTCTTTTCCTAAGTATTATATCCAGGAAAGTATAACTAAGCCCAGTGTATGAGTTACACAAATTTAGATCAGCTCAGGATGAGGTCCATAAAACTTCTGAAGTAACTCACCAGTATCGTAAAAGCTCAAAACCACTGGCCAAGCCAAAAGGTCTAAAAACACTGGGAAGCAGTTGAAGCAGGCAAAATTATAAGCAATTGAAAACAGACTTAGTAATAGAAAGTGTTAAGAAACTTTAGCTATAAGCATTGCTGCCAACTCTAACTATAAACCAGACAAGTAAAATGGGAGGGGAACTTTCAACAGTCTGCTCAGAGATTTTTAGAATACAAGCTTGTCTGCTTATATACTTTTGCACAGTCCTAGAACAATATGGCAAGTAGAATGGAAACACCACATTTTCACATCACACTAAGAACAGATTTAAAAAGGGATATTCAGTTGCTACAGAAAATGTTCCAAATCACATATGAAAGTTTTTCCTTTAATTTCTCTGTGTCCTCTATGGGTTTGTAAAAGTATCAAAAAATAAAACAAATTGTATTTCCCAACTAGCTACGTTGAAAATGCGTTGAAAGGTGAGTAACATGGTGCTCACCTTGACCAAAAAGAATAAACATAATTCTTAATGAATTTAAGCTCAGTTATCAGTTGAACTTCCTCAAGAGAAGGAAAAATTTTTCTTGAACACTTTTTGAGTATAATGACATTATGTCAATATTATGGCAATATGGCATATTTTGGTGAATGGTTGAGGCCCCTCTTAATTTTGGATCTGTGACTAATCTTCTTCAAAACTGTTTTGGAAGTTCCTTCCATCCATCTTGAGCCCACAGACCAAATAATATTATCGCTTGCTGCTTTGGTACTTCTTTTTTTTTTCTCTCTCTCTTTTTTCCTCCTAGGATATATATCATTCATTCCAGAAATATTCCTTGCCTTGCAGATGAGGAAGAGAAGTTCCTATAGCGACTCAGGAATAGACAAAATAATCTAAGCAGAGGAGTCGCAAATTCCTTGTCCACTCCACTGAGCTCTGCCACTCCCCACATCATACTGGGTCTTGGGGCCTTCACTCCTGCTCTGTTTTTGTAGCATCCTGGCTTTTTCTCAGTTGTCCTTTTACTTCTCCTACTGTCATAACTACCTCTTTTGGAACACTTTCACATTTTTAGATAATGTTCTTATTAGTAATTGTATTTATTAGCATTTAAAAACTTACACTAGTATTTATTCTGTCCTAGATAACTTGCTAATACCATGCAGCATTAATTTCTAAGCGATTCCAGATCATCCTAAACACTGCATCTTGTAAAAGCTGAAAGTAAAACTGTTACTGATCTTCTTAATAGAAGAAGAATTAAGCCTACAAGCATCTATATGTTTTTCTAAATCTTGCTGTATTTCTTTTCAAATGTATCTCTATGTTCAGCTAAATGAAAAGTTAAATTCATATGGTCTGTCTACTGAATTCAGCTGCCTGCTCTGACAGACCTGTAACTCTTGTACACAGTTACAAGGATCCACTCTTTTACTTCTTGCTTTAAAACCTGCTGGGAAAACAGAAGTGCCAACACAAAACTCTTGTTTACTGTAGAACGGAGCCAGGAATTTAAACAGAACAATGGTTCAATGCTTGTTAGACATGTTTGAGTTTCTGTTGGATGCATTTCAGTACTACTTCAAGAATACATTCATTAATACCTATAAACACCAATTTAGATTTTGATCAACTAACACAACTCCCAGAATTCTTTCACACAAAAACTTTTACTGTGGGGAACAGTTTCACTTAATTTAATTGCTGGCTGAGTCCGAGTTTTGTTTTGTTTCTTAAGTATTGAGGAAATTGTAATCTAAGAATTTTAGGAAAATGTAGGCCTGAAAAGGCCCAAATAAACAAATCTCATTCACTTTTAAACAACCGAGCTGTCAGCCGAGCACTTTTACCCAAGAGAGTAATTAAAAGAGTAAATAATAAACATATAGTGCTAATCCTAAATTTGAATATATAAGTATATATTAGAATATTTAGAGTTATTTACAATAGGTATAGTTAGCAATGAAGTGCAAGGTTAAATTACAATAAGAACCATTGTTTAGAAACATGGCAGGAAATGTTTGAGTCTTCTAAAAAAACTAATTGTGCATCCAGAAATTTTTTAAAAGAAGTTTCTATTTTATAAATGTAGAAATTAGAAAATAAAGTGTGAAAGCCTTGTTTGAAAAGTTGTTTAAGGACAGCTAGCCATTCCTGAGCTGTGAATATAAACAAGAAATGCAACTATTTAGATTTGAAGAATAAAGAATGTTAACTCAACCTCTATATTTCTCCTTACATAAATCTATAGTTTGTTGTAAAAATCCCAGTGTGATTCATTACATGTGAATTTAAAAGGTAAGTATGTATTGACCCCATCTATTCTAATTTAAAGAGATGATTGCAACTTTACAGGTATTCTTGCAAAAAATTTAAAAATCCATCTGGACCACAACTTGCCAAGTTTTGACTCAGTAGCAAAAAGATTTGACAAATACATTGCAAAGTAAGGTATGTGGTAGTGAGAAATACAAAGTAAAAGCACTAGGAATGTATATTTTCTGACAATGATTAAAAAAAAAAGAAAGAAAAAAAAGGTTGAGGTGAGGCATACAACAAAGAAATGACTTACTGTATCGTTTCTTTAATTTTAAGCATTGGACCAGCACGTATTTAAACAATTGGCTGGATCAAGGTCAGCATGCTCAAAGTGTTCCAAGAACGAAAGCAATTCAAATATTAAATAACATTTCTATTTTATTTCTTTATTTAATAGTCTTCAAGAAATTCCTCTGAAAACCTAGAGTCGCAGTGGTGGGAGTACACAAGGTCAGGGGAGATTGACCAAGAATAAAGATATAATAACCTTTTACCTTTTATTATATATTGAAGCAACAGTAGCTTCCTAACTACCTAGTGATGATTTACATGTATTTTAGGTAACTATCTCATTGCTTTAAAAGCTCCCATGCTGGCCCCATGTCATCAATATTTGGCCCATGCTCTGCTGTGTGCAAGGGCAACTCTGGCACAGAAGGAGGATGAGCTTGTACAGCAGAGCCATGGCCAACTACTGGCATGACTCTCCTGTCCTGCCCCAGCACAAGGAGCTCGGCAAGCATCGTGCCAGCCTGAATAAACCAAGCACAACCAGAAGTGAAGTCCACAAAAGCCCAAATGGCTCTGATCCTGGAGAATGGGGGAGGTGCCGGAGGACTGGAAAAAAGCCATTGTCACGCCAGTCTTCAAAAAAGGCAAGAAGGAGGACCCAAGCAACTACAGGCCAATGAGCCTCACCTCCATCCCTGGAAAAGTCATGGAATGGCTCATACTGGCCGTTGTCTCCGGGCACATGGAGGACAAGAAGGTGCTCAAGAGTTGTCAGCATGGATTCACCAAGGGGAAATCCTGCTTGACTAACCTGATAGCCTTCTATGATGAAATGACCAGCTGGATAGATGAGGGGAGAGCGGTGGATGTCATCTATCTCTACTTCACCAAGGCTTTTGACACCGTCCCTCACAACATCCTCCTGGGCAAGTTCTGGAAGTGTGGGATAGATGAGTGCACAGAGAGGTGGATTAACAACTGGCTGGATGGCAGAGCCCAGAGGGTGGTGATCAGCGGTGCAGAGTCTAGTTGGAAGCCTGTAGTTAGTGGTGTCCCCCAGGGGTCAGTCCTTGGTCCAGTCCTGTTCAATTTATTCATCAATGACCTGGATGAAGGCACAGAGTGCTCCCTCAGCAAGTTTGCTGATGACACAAAACTGGGAGGAGTAGCCGATACCCCAGAGGTCTGCGCTGCCATCCAGAGGGACCTGGACAGACTGGACAACTGGGTGGTGAAAAACCTCATGCAATTCAACAAGGCCTAGTGCAAGGTCCTGCACCTGGGGAGGAATAACCCCAGACACCAGTACAGGCTGGGGACTGACCTTCTGGAGAGCAGCTCTGCAGAGAAGGACCTGGGTGTCATGATGAATGACAAGTTGACCATGAGGCAGCAGTGTGCCCTCGTGGCCAAGAAGGCCAATGTGATCCTGGGGTGCATTAAGAAGAGCATCTCCAGCAGGTCAAGGGAGGTGATCCTGCCCCTCTACTCAGCCCTAGTGAGGCCGCATCTGGAGTATTGTGTCCAATTCTGGGCTCCGCAGTACCAGAAGGATGTGGAGCTGCTGGAGAGAGTCCAGCGCAGGGCCACAAGGATGATCAGGGACCTGGAACATCTGCCGTGTGAGGAGAGGCTGAGGGAGCTGGGCCTGTTCAGCCTGGAGAGGAGAAGGCTGAGAGGGGACCTGATCAGTGTCTATAAGTACCTCAAGGGAGGGAGTGAAGAGGATGGTGCTGGCCTCTTTTCACTAGTGGCCACCAACAGAACTAGAGGTAATGGCCACAAACTGAAACACCAAAAGTTCCACAGGAACTTAAGGAAAAATTTCTTAACAGCGAGGGTGACAGAGCGCTGGAACAGGTTGTGGAGAGAGGTTGTCGAGTCTCCTTCTCTGGAGATCTTCAAAACCCACTTGGATGCAGTCCTGTGCCACATGCTCTAGGTGACCCTGGGGGGTTGGACTGGATGACCTCTGGAGATCCCTTCCAACCTTAAGCATTCTATGATTCTATGATTCTCTGTAGCATACAGTTCCTGTCTAGCTAATTTTCCCTGTCAACCCTGAAATAACTCCGTTGAGGGGGAATCTTGGCTCTGTCCAGCACTACACAATGGGATTGCCCTCCATCCTCTTCTAAAGACCTACTTTTTTAGGCATCATGCAAAATAAAGGTTCACTGAAAACTATACACCTATCTTTTTCCCTCACTAACCAGATGCTTACTATTCTCCAGGCACGGGGAAAATACAAACATGTTTGTTTTATCAATCAGATATGTTTCTGACTTGGTCAAATATTCTCCAGTTATATGATTAGACTAATGGATTTATAGCATATTTATTGTTTACAGCGTACACGAGAATGACTTTGCAAAAGTTCAGGTTGATCAAAGCGCAAAAGACTTTATTTTTGGCACTTACCATGTTTGCAGAAGAAACAGTATCTAAGGAAGTGCAGTTAATGAAAGGAGTCTGTTAATCAGCATAAAATAAATAGTTAAAAGCAGGTTGCCCAGGGAAAAACAATAAAGAAACAAGTAACTCACTATGCTATTGTTTTCTTTTCAAGCTCAGTTCACCACAGAAGCTTTTCAACAACTGTACTTACATGTCTCCCTTTCAACACTCAATTCTATAAGGAAGAAAAGAAAAAACTTTCAGTCCTTTGTCCTACAGTGCTCACAAGCCACTCTGGATCTTCTGTAAGCCTGGGGACACCCTTCCCCAGTAAAGGTGAAAGTAAAAAAATCAATTATATAAAAAAAAGTTTGTGCCCCAGACGCAAGAAAAAACAGTAATGGAACATAAAGACCGTGTTTTAATGGGAAAGCTATGTTTGCTGAAAAAATAAGCTTCTCTTAACAACACATACGTAGATTCAAGAGTACATGTTGAATTTGAGAATGTACTGCCCTGCTGGAAATCTCTACATGATCAGATCCTTTTATCCAAGTGGGACTCACAAAACAAAATCCTGGATTTTCTTCCAATACTAAATGTTTATGATGTTATTTTGATCTTAAGCTCCTATTAGACTCAGACACAAATAATACATATAGTCTCTTTGGAATATAAAATTAAAAAAAAAAAAAGAAAGAAAATACAGTCTCTCTTTTGGTATTTCATTCTAAAGTATGAAAAAAGTAAAAAAAAAGTATGAAGTCACCAAAAACAGAGAATTTCAAAATGTCAGTTTTAAATGAAGTTGTAAGATAACGTGGAAATGAGCTGAAGTCACACTTCCACACCTAGAAGAAAAGAAAAGAAAAGAAAAGAAAAGAAAAGAAAAGAAAAGAAAAGAAAAGAAAAGAAAAGAAAAGAAAAGAAGAAAAACTCTCTTTACCTGTTGACTTCTCTTTAAAGTCATCACACAGAAGAGTCACCACTGAACTGGAGAAGTGCCATATATGCGAGTTTGTTCTCTTAGATGTTATAAACTGGATAATAATCTTTTGAACTAGAAAAGCAGTAGCATCTCATTTTGTGATATGGAACAACAGTTTTATTTGAGAAGCCATATCCGTTTGCACCATATATATTATTTTCAGCTGTAGCTGCAGGAGAAGGGAAACTGGTTTAGCTGTCAAGATTTCAAACAGGTATGTATAAAAATATTAAAAGATTTCCTTTAAAAACCGTTCAGCAAAGGGACTGAAGTGAAAAGCAGGAGCAAGGATAAGAGGGAGACTTGTCTTCAAAACATATGAATAAAAGGAGCCTTAAAGCATAACAATGAAAAATTGCTTAGACAAAAAAAGAACAAGCTTTTCAGTTCATGGTATCTCACAATACAGGAACAAAAGAACATTCAAAGTTCTTTAAAAGTGTCAAGCTGAGAACAGCTGAAAGAGCAAAAGTTATTCACCAGGCAAAGAGAGCGTGGAATTCACTGCCAGAAGGCAAAGCTGAGAACCGCTTGTGGGAGAATCAAAGAGGATTTTTTTTAAAATCATTGGTGATGATGATCATCTCTTTTGCTGATGTTCTCAAGACACTTTGTCTAAGGCCCAGCTTGTGATTGCTTATACATCTCATTTTTCAGGCAAAAGACTTCCATGCTGGATATTGCTGCAGAATGAAAGCTTTGCAGTTTTGCAATAACCTCAGAGAGTGCCAGCATGATTTCTATGCCTTGGAGTTTGTTTTTAGTTTCTTTCCTTAAAAGCCAAAAAGCAACTGTCCTTCAAATAAGTCATAAAACAAAAATGAAACACTGATAGCTGATGGTACCCTATGTTCTGAGGAAAAGCAAGGAAAATACCCAGAAGGAGGCTTCCATCAGCTTATTTTTCGCAAAAATTAAAAAGCTGTATACTGAACATGTCTAGAAACGTTTATTTCAGAACATCTGTTCTGGAATAAAAGTTAGGAAATAGTAATTAAATTTGACATTTTCCACAAAACGAAAACAGAGGTTTTCAATGATACACAGTTTGATGCTACTTTGCCTACAGGCCTGCCTCATTCCTTTTCAACATCTGATGCCAGCCACTGCTCTCATCCTGGCTTGCCTTGAGGGCAGATGAAAAAAGGTTTGCTCCCTTCACTCAAGGTAGTATGCATTTTCTTCTGGTAGATACATCCCCCCAGACTTACATTCTGTTCATGAGTAAAGATTCTAGCAGAAAATCTAGGATTACACTAAAGTATCCAGAACATAGGAAAAAAGTATATCCCTGATGCCACAAATACAACGTCATCCAAACACAAAAGACACGAGAAATTTGCAGTGTGGTTAAAAGAACTACTGCATCAAAGTGCACATTTTCTGAGGAAGCACGGGAGGCCAGGGCATCAAGACTCTTACTGAGAAACTTAATACAGGAGAAGTAAAATTGTTTGTAATTGTAGTGCTCTGTAAGACACAAAACAGCTGCAGCGCCCCAACAACTTGGGGTGATGGTAGCAGCATGTACAGAAGCACCACAGTCTACAGCGCAGTTGCTTGATGTGTAACATCTGAGCAGTCACGCTAAATTTTAAATAGAAATTGAAATAAAGCTGGGACACAGGTTAGCTATATTCAGCATTTTGACTAAGATTAGGCACAATACCTGTTGTACTATAATATATAACACTGTTCCAGCATACTGATGCAGTTCAGCCACTGCCTTTTCATTAGGAAAGGGGTCTGGGGTCTGTAATTTCCATCCTGGGGCTTTGATTTAGAGGTATTTTTATGTGTAGAGCTACTATTAAGTTTTTCATTGCTGTGGGAGGTGAAAGGAGAAAGAGGAAGGAAGGAAGAGGGAGTTGTTTTGTTTAAAGAAGGGCTTGTAGGAAAACAGTTTGCTTTTGAAGAAAATTCTCATGGGGAAATAAGTCTCAGTTCAACATTTTGATTTAGAAAATTGGGATTTCATAATTTTGTACTGAGGTTTATATTCCTTACAACATTAAATTATATCATCTTAAATTTATTTCTGATCATACTGGGTATGTTTGCAGAAGAAGAATATATATGCATTTATACAAGAAAGGTCTATCAAGCTGTTTTCAATGTCAAGAGACGTTCTGGAGAAAAAAGAAGACAAGATATTTTATTTAATGATACTATATAAATTAAAAATAAAAGGGAATGCTTCATTATATTGTGATATGATAATAGTAAGAACATACTGTTACTGCTATTGTCATATAATAATATGTTGGGAAACAAAACATGACATGTAGAGAGTAAAGTTGTATTTTGAAATCTTTAAAGACTTTCCCTGTAGCTTTTTAAAACTCTCATTTCCGTCATTTCAGCTTTATGGAAAATATAAGCATTTCCTTTAATTCTAAAAGAAAATTAAAATACATTTTAAAATGAAAGACAGATGTAGGAATTCCATCAGCTGTAATGGCATTAACAGCTGTTACCTTAATTTTTAAGTTTATGCATATCAGATTGTACATTAGTAGCAACTTACAAAAATCATAACCTATTTTATTACTTTAAAAATAAAACATTGACATGTAACAAGGCGTCTTCTCAGTTTAGAACTTATCGGTAAGTAACACCTACCGCTCAGTAAGTCCCCAGAAGAGAGTTTATGTAAAATAAGTGTCTGAATTCTATCAATAACTTATTCTTTATGTGAATTTTACATTAAATAGAATGTAAGAGAGAAAGCGCTGGATCTCCTCTTGAATGTGCATGGAGGAATGACATCCATTCCTCATCTGTCGTAAGTGCTCCTGCCTTGAAAGATGCCCTTGAGGCCATTCCTGCTGTCAGAGTCATGTGCCATGGTTACATGGAGCTAGCTGGTGAGATAGAAAAAGTCTCTTTCACAAAAGCGATTGATATTACCCTCTTAAAACAGCTCTTGAAATTAACTGAGAAGCAAGCCCTACTTCAAAAGCATGCTTGCAATTTGTGCTTCTAATACCACAAAACAAAAATTGCCCAGATTCCTAATTTTAACCATTGTCAAGATATGCCTCGAATTTGTCCATTAATCTGAAACCAACACTGGTGCAAAATATGTGCTAAAGTAGAAGCAGTGAAGCAAATCATTTCCTATAATTAAAATATCAAGAATTAGTAGGTCCAAAGAAAGGCATGCAAAAATAAGAAAACTATTGTTATAGCTATTTGTACTTCATATAATCCCCATGAAGCTTCATTCTTCCTTTAACCAACTGCTGTGACAGACAGACAAAGACTCACAGCTGGGTCCAGGTCTATACAAAAATTTCATCCTAGACTTTTCTTGTAGTAGAGCAGATCTTAGCTGGAGCAGATCTTTTCAGGATATGTGCAACTTTTCATATTCAAACTCTCCCCGTGATACTTCTCAGACTCAGACCTTTCAGCCATGAATAATTCAACAGTCATAACTTAATCAGGTCAGTTTTAACACTTTTCTGACAAGATTACTAACTGTCTTGACCTAACTTTGGAAACACAGATTTTCCCTGGAAATGGCAAGATGGAGCCACCTCCTTACAGAGATTATATCAAACATCTAAACCATTATCCTTATTTTACTAGGATATGAAAGCAGTTTGTAAGCAAATGTGAGGTAGGCGCAACTTCTTTTTTAAATTGAAATGAATATCTCGTGTTAACATATATTAACGTAACACATCATATAATTATATGAAAGAATGCATAGACTTCATTTCTGATTCTTTTTTAAAGCTAAAATTATTGCTGAATATAAGGTAAATAACCTCTTATACAGAATGATATTTATAATACTGTCATAGTATCTTATGAGTATCCATATAATAAAAATTAATAATAATAATAACATTTTGTTTCTTGTCAGTGTCAGAATCAACATTTTAGACAGATAAAATCTTACATAGGAAATACCTGTAGGCTGATGACCTAACAAAATTTTATCATGTGTCAAATTTCACTGCATAATCCCTGTTTAGTTTTTTAATAATACAAGTTGTTGAAGAAAGAAGTTGTTCAAGAAGTAAAGGGAACTGAGAAGTTAAAAATCTCATACTGTAATTTCTATTCTAGTAGACTACCATGTATTCACAAAAAGGAATCATAACCACACTATTTTGTTAAAAGAACAAGTAAAAGAAATGCTTAGGGAATTTATTAGAAATGGAGGAGTATTTTTGCCTCATTTCCATGCTTAATCAAGGTATTAATTTTTCATTTCTGATGCTACTGCTTATCTTGCTGAGGTTCACGAATTCTCCCTTTAGAAACATTTGTATTGGATGCCTTTCAGAAAAAGAGCTAGAAGATGGATATGAAAAGAGTCTTATCACTAAAATATGAGGAACAGAACAAAACGCTAGGTTTGCCTGATGCATGGAGTTATTATCTTTCCCTGTTTTGGTGAGCTACCAACATTGCTCTTACACAAACATGGAAACGATGAGCAGATCAGTTAGGAAATAGTGATTTAGGATATCTGATAGAACAGTAAAAATATACACACTGATTATGGGGGGGGGGGTAAAAGGTGAAGGATAATGATACAAATAACTGGAAGTGCAGGAATGGATAAACAAGATTTCATACAGGAAATGCATGGAGAGACTAATGGAGAAAAGGGACAAATGGAGAAAAAGGCAAAAATAAGTAACAAAGAGAAAAATGGGAAGATAAGTGGAGAAAGAACTCATAGGGAAAATTAAAAGAATAAAGAAGAGAATTGAGAAAAAATAAAAAGAAAAATGCAAACTTTCAAGATTACGAAACTCAGTTTTGAATATATCTCTCTGATTTGAAAGTGATTAACTCAATAATTAGTTCAATGATTTTGAAAGAGAAAAGCTTTCCAACTAATTATGTCTTCTGAATGCAGGACTTGAGCTACTTTGAAAATTTTATTCAGGGGCAGAAATTGTCTTGAGCAAAGACAAAAGGTATTTTGGAGAGAAATAACAGCTTTAGACAACATGTACAGTTATGGAAAGGTTAATACAGAAGAAAGAACTGAAAAAAATGCATCAAAGAGAAATTAAGATAAGAAGGTCCATGAGAATAAGGGATTTTTCAAGCTTTTTCACAAATGTAGAATGAAAGAAAGGAAACAGGAAATGAATACAAATCAGGGACTTTCTTGACAGAACAAAGGTGAGCATTAAAAGCAAGTTGTTGTTTCAAACCCATGTGTTTGCACTCAACTTTGGTACTTCATTCTTCAGACATGACATTGAAATAGAGAATTTGCAGTCAATTAGTACCTTTGAGCAAAATACATCTCTCATGTTACAAGGGCAAATGTTTTAAATTAATCTAATTCATAGGATGGGATGCAATTGCACTACTTCAAAACAGTCCAAGAACAGGAGCATTGTTCAATGTCATAACTCCTTCCTATTTTCTGTATTTTTCTCAGGCAAGGTATTGCCATTAGCTACTTATAGAAAAACAAACAAACAAAATATTTCAGATGGTCTTACCCTAAACTGGAGCAGAGTACACACGCTGCTTATTCTCCACAGTTCTCTTCATTGGTTTTGTTAGCACTAGCAAAATTAAGGAAGAAACACCAGCCAAGGAAATGCTACTCCCACTACCTTCTTAAGGGACACTATAAAAGCGGCTTCAGAAAAGTACCTTTACAGATTCTATGACTCTTATACTTTCTTACAGGAGAGGTAAGTCTTGAAAGCATTTGCAGAGTACCTATCCAGGATTGTGAAATGACAAACCAAACAAGTACTGGTATGGACTGGTATGGATCCCAGCAAACACATTTTTGTACCAGCAAGAAAAAAAAAAAATTAAATTATACTCTCCACCTCCCCCCCCCCCAAAAAAAAAGAATAGTCTATATTGCAGAAGGGTGTTTTTCCCACTTTCACTAAAGGATCCTAAATTTACTTTGGTCTAGAGTCACTATCAATTTGTTGGGAAAATGGACCAAGGACAAAACATAAAAACGATGGCAACATGCAGTCTCAAGAGGAGACGAAGAGGAGAAACTACGACCTGCGGAGGCAATGACAATTTTCACATCACCAACTCTGCATAAAACTTCTCTGTCTCCTGGGAAACAGGACCTAATGGGTGCATACCATCACATCCATGGCACGTGGAGGTAAAACGCATATGTGCACTGTGGTCAGAGAACCCATCGGTAGGACAGCTGCCAGCATATCTGCCTGGACCAGGAACTGAAACAACAGTGCAGACCAGCCAATTTTGTACAATATGACCTTGAGGATTTTTTAAACATCCCAACTGTATGATTCTGATAATCATTTCCACCTGCCTAACCACTGTTTGAAACATACTGTCACCTACCAAAGCATTTCTAGAATCAAATAGAGTCTTGTATCTGCAATTACTTTTTCATCAGTCTGAAACCAAAAGCAAAATCTTGATGACAGAATTCACACAGAGTGAAATCTGAGTTTGACCTTGGGAGAAAGAGAATTCCTTAACTTAATATTCATTGAGCCACCATCTTAGTTTTGATCAATATTTATTTCCAATGCTAGTAAATCTTTATACTATGCCAAGGGCAGGAGAATCAATAATTCCTTATTATGGTGATAAACGAAAATATAATCCTGCATTTTATTTATATATATACACACACTTATACGTATTATTTATATGTCATATATATATATATATTCATATATGTATAAAATCGACTATATCAGGCACTGCCAATTAAAAATAACTAAAAACTTTCTAGGAGGCCAGAGTTAATTTGAAGACCACAGAAAATTTGCACTTTTTCCTCGAAGAGCCACCAAGCCTCACCTCACTTAACACAACTTATGTTCCAGGGAGATTATTCTATATGAAGACCCTCCATTATTTTAGACAATTGACAGACAGTCTCAAGTGGTTCCTCTCATTCAAACCTCACAAGTGAATACCATTCTCCATTTTAGGCCAAAAAAATATATTTTTTTTTCCTCCAAGATTTCATTCCCTTACATTCAGATATCATGAGGGAATTCCCAATCATACTGAAAGCAGTGTCTAAACTCCCATAGATTGAAACAAAAAACAGATCATAGTGTCACTATGAAAGGTTATGTAGATGAGAAGTCATATAAGAAGTAGGCATATAAATAGTTTAGTTCCTCCAATTCCAGGTCAAAAAGAAACTTTTAAGTTCATATGTAGGTTGCATCGTGATGCAAAGAACTTACTGCACAATTAATTTTAACTGGATTTTTTTAGTTAGATTCCGTATGAATTAGTGACTTTTGACTTTGCTGATTGAACATTCTAATGGGTTACCACATGTTCACAGTGGCAAACAATCAATCAGTCAGTGCAATATTCAAATCCCTTCACCAATGACTGTAGCAATCCATCCTTATCACACAGTCAGCAAACCTCTTCTTTTAGCTACCAGCCATACACAAAAGCTGCTTTAGCCAACCTCCATTTTTGCTTCTTTATTACAAGATTGAGTGCCTTTTATAAAGACAGTTAAAAAATGCAACCATATGTTACTAAGTTTTTTGATACAGCTTCTGTCTTTTGGCTAAAAAAAATGAAACCGTCAGCTGATTTTACTAAAATCTAATTTATACCTACTTTAATTATGCAGCCAATGACCCTCAAGGGATTATGTGGGAAACCAATGGTACATTCTTTATCATCATAAATATTGTATTACTTCAGATGTACTTTGGAAATTCTGTTCTCAGCATTTCTTAATGATATTCAGAATTCCAGAAGAGAATAGACCCTTATCACATCTAATGTTAGAACACATTCTACTGCTTGTGTATTATTTTTCAATTAGTGCAGTATCAATCTTTTGTACTTTGCTAATCCAGTAAAAGATAATATTATTATGGTAGTCAAAGGGCTAGTGAAGTTTCTATTAAAACACTTTCAATCAAAAATTCATAACATGTCGCAAAACCTTTTCCACAATAAGAAAAAGCCTTTATACAATATGTTAGGCATTACAAACAAGGTATACTTTCAGATACATATACTAACAAGTTTTTTTTCTTAATACAGTAAAATGCTACTAGGTTTTTACATGTTTACCGAGAAATCTACAAGTTGTGGAGGAATATTTTATTTCATGTCTTTGAAATAAGCATACAAATTAATTTTCCTCCTGATTTTTTTAAAAAATTTGTTTAAGTCAAATTAGGAAAAAGGCCATTACTGAATCCTGACATTAAAAATAAATGCCAGTGCAAATACCTGATGTGCACTCCCTCCCTTTCTGGCCCTCATTCCATGCAAGAACAAACAGCACGTGCATGGGCTGGTTTTTCAGTTTCAGGAACAAACACTCCAAAAGGCAAGGCTAAACACACAGCTGCTCACTAATGATGATTTACAATATACAACCTAAGAGGAAAATGTAATGAAATGTAATGTAATGAAAAAGACATTGTGCATGTGCTGCATAAATTATTATCTATGTTCATGTGGCAATAGCTTATATAGGTAAAGAAGGGTGGTGGTTGAAGGGTCACAAACTGCTCCTGAGATTGCTCTGACTTGAGCACTTGAAATCCCTCTCTTTCCATAGACAAAGAGCTGCTGATTTTCCTTCCGGTAAACAACAGGGAGAACTGCAGCTCCTGCCCATTCCTCAGAGCTCAAAGAGGGCAAGTGGTACAGGACTCTGTCTTCATCGCTGTCCTCCTACCCTGGCAGCAGATGCATTCTCCTCTGGGCTGCATGCACTACTGATAAACTCAGCTAATCCAAGTAGCCCATACCCCAAAAGCCAGGAGGAAACACAGTGCTTAAGGCTTCTAAAAAATAGGTGGTACCATTTCTGAAATGCAGAGCAGATCAATGTAAAAATAGCTTTTCTTAAAGGTTGTGCAAAAGAAGGAGTCCGACTCAAGCAAAGTTGGTGCTCAAGGCAATAACGGGCTCCCTAAATCCAGTGCAATACAAGCCTATAATCTCAAATTCAGCACTGTGTCAGAGTGACGGTTTCCAGAGATGTCTACAAATGAGGCATGCACTGTTGCTGAAATTAATTGAAGTTCCAAATGAACTTCCCAGATACTATTTTATTTACCATTTCTCATTCCTGCTCTATTTGTACCATTGTTGTTGAAGTTTTAACGAGAGCTTCAGATGATACATAGTTAAGTGTGACAACTACTATTACACAGACATAATTCAAAGTGTATGTTTTAGGTCTAGACATGCAAAGAAGATAGCAAACAAGTGTTAAGAAAAAGGAGGCAAAATGCAAATAGTTTATACAAACATAGTAGCAGGAAGAATTTCTGCTGACCCATTCCAAATTCTTTTAGAACATACTAATAAAATAACATAGATTTACATACTGCTTTGAAAACATAGGTCTCTTTAATGCCTTGTAAGAGTTGTACAACCATAGTCCGAGCTATTTATCTGTCACAGAATTGCTGATTCCACATATTAAAGTTATCTATAGGTTCTCATCATCTTTCTTGATTTGTGCTGACATTGTACTTTTCATATTACATAACTCTTTCTTTATTATATATTGATTTTTATTCCTATTAACTATACAATTGTTTTCATCTTTTTTATTTTCCTTTTTAATGTACTTATGTCACATGAATTCAAATGTCACAGCTGGAGGTGCAGTCTAATTGAATAAATTATAGTCACCTGCTAATATATGAAAACAGCAGCAGGCTGATTCAGCTTATACAAAATAAGAACACGAGTGAATTAAATCTTGAGTGCCTTTGTGTAAAGTATATTTCCAAACTGTATTCCTTTTTACTGCTTAAAGAGTCTTCTAAAAGACCAAAAACCAAAGAAGTCACATGTAAATACAAGTATTCTTAAAATCATAGCTCAGTAGGAACTGGATGCTGAGAGAGAGATAGTTTATTCATCTGGAAGAATCATTTATCAACATTTTCCTGAATGACCTATGCTGTCACATAAAAAAAAAAAAAAAAAAAGTCTTATGGCCTGGGCAGCGAGTCTTTGCAAAGTATGCACTGATGTGGGGAACACCGACATACCTTTGGTGTCCTCCTACAGCACTCCAGCTGACCAAGCACATCACAGCCACAGTGAAACACCAAATCCCAGAGAATGCAGACCTCAAGTCCTGCTCTGTATATGCCACAAGACACAAGCCTCTGCTAGTAATGTTATTGTGAGTTATTGTCACATTGTAATGAGCATAAGATATAGCAACATTTCTGAAAAGGCATAAATCACTATCACTGTCATTTAAATAACATTTAGAAATATTAGTGTATTTGGGTATTAGCTGCCACTGAAAATTACTGGATGCTAAGCTCTTAAACGTCTTTAAAATAATGCTAAACGATTGACTTTATGAGCAAGAAATTCAGAGTGATTTGGGAAGGGAATTTACAAAGAGCATAATTATTTTTACACTAATTCTATCCTGTTAGCATTTTCAGAATGCCACAAAAGAAGGAACATTTTCTGAAACGAAAAAATGAGCTAGTTCTTAGTTGCAATGCGAACACTTACAGCTTTGAATTTTGGACCATCAGCATAGACAATCCATTTATCTTTTAAAAATTGGACTGGGACACCTAGAAACACTTCTGAATGAGAGAATAAAAACCTCCTTGACATGAACAAAACACTCTGTTTTGTTATCTGCTACATGGCGCAAGGGGAATAGATCTTAAATTACTTCCAGTTTCCGAAGTCTTATCTTATTTTGCATGAACACAGAAACTGATCCTTGCATGTAGATAATCGTCTTCTCCCTCTCTTCCGTTACATGCATCACCTGAAGTCCTGAGGGGAGGCAAGTGTCCTAGTGGTCAGAAGAGCAGGTGTTCCCTCTTCCTATCATCTGACCCATGCACACGGATAATGTTGCCTCGCTAAAGAAGCTTGGGCCCCATTTTCCTAGGTGTGAAGATGAATCTTGCATCTGGAAACAGAAATGTGACACGGTCCTTTGGCCTTTGGGCATGCTTACACTCAAGACTCAACTATTCAAAACTCAGCCAAGCACTACAGTAACTGTGTTCCAAGGCTGTTTACGAAGCTAAGCTTGACGCTATGACTCTCCTAATTTTATTCTAAATTATCCAATGTTTCTATTATAATACTAAAACCTCACAAGAAATATTATTTAAATTTTGACAACACTGCATTACTATGATCATTCAATAATCACTACAATGGAAGAAGGCTCCAAGGAGATGAACAAGGGAGAAGTGCGCATGAAGCACAGGAATGGTGCAGGTGGCAACTGGCTGGTCACAGCAGTTGAACAGAGAACTGACTTTATCTCCACTCAAAGGGAGGCAGAAACTAAGCTTTATTTTAGACATGTAACCACAGACCAAGTGTAAATATTTCTTCCAGAGAACATGAATGTCTCCCTGAGATTAGCCACATGAGCATGAGGGAAATATATACACGGATCAGCCCAAAACAGAGCATAAAACTCAACAACTAACAAAGTTTTAAGGAGAGCAACAACCTTGAGCTGACTTCCTTCCCACTGACTGGGAAAGTCCAGCATTGTGGTGGTGAGTGTATTATAGAGACCAGTAATGGCAATCACACTGGTATAGCAATTGAACTGTATAAGTGTATACTTGAATTGGGACTTCAGTATATTGCAGTATGACTCTGCTAAATCAAAAATCTGGTGCAACATCAAATATATTTCAAAGTAAACTTTGATATTAAACATGGCACTCTGTGTGTGTGGAATACCTAAAGGAACCTGGTCAGAGAGTACTGGATTCTGGCAATTGCCTACCTGAGTGAAGTTTTGTATTTCACCATATATTTCTATAGTTCAAGAAACTGCAAAATCACCTAGACTAACTCAACTTGGTTAATAATCTTTCAGAAACTTAATCTTGGGCACATCATAGTCCACAAGAGAATTTTTTTGAATAGAAGTAATATGCCTTTTAAATATCTAGCTTGGACAGTAATTTTTATCAAATGTCTAGGAACATTTCTATCGCAAATGCAATTTTAACATGAGAATATGCTAAAAGTTCTCTTAAGGTCAGTATCTTTGAGGGCACTACATGGATTGACTGAAAACCAGGGGAAGGTAAAAGTCCATCAGCCTACTAACCAAAAACCTGAAAATTTTGACTCCTTTCTGCTTGCATGTGCTATTCAGATGCTATACAAAATAGTTATTTGACATCAAGGAAAAAAAAATTTTTAAAAATGGCTATTTTCAGGTTTGGTGTCAGGAAAAAGAAGTTTTCAAAACTGGAAAGGAAGGGGACATTTGCACCTTATAGCTTGCTTTTATGTTTTCCCTCTTCTCCCATTAAACACTTAAGTCATTCAGAAACCTTTCTTACTCTCACTGAAGAAAAAAACACTGAGACTGGAGCCTGATGCGCTACTGCAGCCCTTTTAAGTTACACCTGTATGAATGTATGTGTGTGTAAGTACATATCTAGCTATAAAGGGTCTGTGAATATATAATGTGTACATACATACATATATTTCATATACATATATCTTTACATACAAATAGGCACAGATACACTTATATCTATAAAGTGTACATTTACATATATGCAGACATTTTTGTATATATCTATGTGTAAATATATACACATGTATTCCTATATCAAATGACGTATATATACATATATAAGCAACCTCCCCATATATATTATATATATATTTATACAATTAACTGAGTTGTATTTTATTTTGTAGGACAAAACACTATGCTATTGGATGGAGATATTTTATGAACATCTGAATTCTGATCAAACCACATTTAGAAAGTTTAAGATTATTTTGCTGGAAGACCATCAGCTTTTTCTTACTACCAGGAGTCAAGAGCTCAAATCTTAAGACTTTGATTTTGCCTTGGGAGTTTGGATACTATCACATGCATACTTGGATATAGTCATGCAATACAGTTCCAATTTCATCTACTAATTACACTCCAGATGTACATTCCACACTGATACTTACCACTAATTGAAGATATTTAATATAATTGCTTTAATGAATGCACCATTAAGAATTTCATATGATAATTCTACTCTAGATTATTTCCAACAAAACCTCTGGAGATATAACCAATGATTGAATCTAGATTAAAATACTGTTTAATCTTCAATGTTTCATACATAAGAAGTATACTAAACCTACTGTACCAAAAAAAAAAGAGGAGTCAAATGAGGCAAATCCAACAGTGATCTACCTCTGCTAATACGATATAAAAAAGAAAGAATTTAGTTCTATTTCTCTTAAGAGCTTGATTGTTAAACACATAATGGCATGGGAGCTGTCTTTTGTTCAGCAGAGGAAAAAAGAAAAACAGCAAAAAAACAGACCCCCAGATGAGCATGTACAGTCAAGGACACTGGTTTACTGTCGCTAGATTTTAGTCTCCTTTTCATTTTCTGTAATTGCAGTAAAATAGCTGCTCTTTGGGGGCATATTAGGAAAAGAATAGTAATTAAGCTTAGGGATGTATAATCTGTATAAAAATGAATTAGAACTGAGTCAGTTTAAAAGTAATGTGTTACAGATTCAAATGAAAACCTAGCTGAACCCTGTGAATAGCTTATTCAAAAACACTTCCAGATTTCTAGATGTCAGCTCTGTCATTTTAGGCATGTTTATTATCCTCTTCAAAATCTGCAACCTTCAATGTGAAAATTGACTTCACTGAGGAGTCAACAGCCTCTCTTCCCTAAGGAGGCACACCTGGAAATCCAAATGA
Source organism: Tinamus guttatus (assembly GCF_059628265.1). NCBI lineage: Eukaryota > Metazoa > Chordata > Aves > Tinamiformes > Tinamidae > Tinamus > Tinamus guttatus. The sequence continues at coordinate 472,249 of NW_028290136.1, read as the reverse complement.
TAATCCTTCAGACAGCTATATATAAAGTTTGTGAATGAGCCTGCACAGCTTATAAACACAGCCACTTAAACCGTGCATTTTATTTTTAGCACAACACACATAGCCTATACTCCATTCTTAAAGCCACTCTCGCTAGAAAAAGAGATCTACATCATGTGCTTTTAAAAATCTAGTTTTATAGCATAGCTTTATCTCACCTGGACTGGTACAGTTTACTAAGCATAGCTATATAAATTGTTTAATAATTCATATACTTTGTTCCCAGAATGTAAGCAAACAGAAAAACAAGGACAAACGAGCTGCAAACAATTGTTTTTAGATGCTGTGCTTGATATAAAGTAAGTACAGCATTGAAATCTGGGATATGTCTTATGGGACTCAGTTTTGATATAAAAAGAAATTTGTGGACAACTGGAACATACATTATTCACTGGATCTTCATGAAATGTCACAGACATCAGTGAGAGCATTTGGAATCAGTCCAATTTCAGCTTCCACATGACACTGGTCTTCTCTGCCACCCTCTCACCTCAGGGTTAGGTCTTCCCTTACTGAAGCAGTTAGAGATACAGAGCTTATTATGTCAAGTCTAAATAATATATTTACTTTACTAATTGTTTATAATAAATAAATGATGACTACTTTAAAAATTTAAAATTATTAACATTTGCACAGAGGAAAATAAACCACATTTAACCATACCTCTTAGATTTCTTCACTAGAAATTATAAAACCAGAAATTAAACAAGGAGAACAGCTCTCCCTTTCCTGTGGTAACTGTACAAATGGATGAATTTTGGAATGCTCTCAAAGTTAAGCTGTTGAAGCATAAAGCAAATCAGCATACCATGCTCTACCCTTGAGCTAACCTCAAAGATACAGACAAAGATTTGCCGGACAAATAGATGGAGAATCAGCACGGCATCAATGAGAACAAGAAAAATATACAATTCCTTTCCTTTAATTTTGCAAAGCTCCAGGTGTTGTGTAGAAAACATAAGAAATGTTCTCCTATCATAGGAGATTAACCTTAGAAGGTACATGGAAGTTGTGTATAGAATTTAGGCGAGCAAGGAAGGTTCATAAAGTTTTATTCCCAGACTACAAATGCCAGCTTTAATTACTTAGGAATATTTATGACACAGTCATATAAAAATAAATACATTTGAAAAAAAACAATGCAACTATTATGCTCTATAGATGCACACAGCTGATGCCCAAGAGAGCAGCTCCCTGTTATACTCAATACTGATGTGCAACATGCTGGCTCCGCTCCAGTCTGACACCCACAGGGTATGTATTACTGCATGTCCTGGAAAATACACAGTGGCTTTTGAACGTGCATGGCCTAGAGAAGAACTACCTTCTGTAGCATGCTAGATCCTGGAAAAGGTTTAAAAATCTAACAAAGCAAGATTTCTGCTGTTGCAGAAAGCAGTATTTGGTAAAGTAGTATTCGTCTGACTTGAGAGAACACTTGAAAATGCAGTTCAAATGCTGGAGAGTATCACAGAATGATTTAGATCTACATCACTTGTTTTGTAGTGCAATACAAGAAGAAAAACATGCCCTAGCTCTTAGATTGCATGTTAATATTAAATCATTACATATGGCAGCTGCTTTGTGTTCTGTGTGGTTTTCAGTTTCTTGCTGACAGGTGTCCAAATCACAGAAACTATCACCACATGTAATGGCAGCTGGCAACACTGTCATCTCAGAGATACCAGACATGGAAAAACACCTCCCCTAGCCTCGAACCAAGCCAAGCTCTTCAGGAAATGGCGAATCAATTTTAAATACTTTACAAAATTATGAACGGGATGGTGAATTTTATGGGACAATCAATTGCTGGAGATACAAAAATGCTCCAAAGACAGAAATCTCACTTCCAGAGTCTCGGTGAGCTTTCTGCGCTGGTGTCATGCTCAGGTCAAGTACTCTCAGCACTCCAGGAGTTGAATGCAGCACGCAGTTAGAGCATGTCACTACTCCAACTCCTCACCTGAAACTGTGACATCCTTCTGGAGTGCTTGAGTCAGGGCTCTAGCAGCAAGGCAGAAGAGTTAAAAGATGACAGATATTTGACCTCATGTTATCTTGTGAAATAAACATCAATTGTCATGATTTTCCTTTCTTTCTTTACAGCCGGGATACAAATCTGCAATACTATGTTCAACTGCATGTTACAGTGACAGTCCACCTAACAGTACCACATACTGGCTTCCTGCTACTGCTCTCATAAAGGTAAACAAACTCAAGTGCAGAAACTGAGTGAAAGTCCTCCCTCCCAAAAAAACATAAAAGGTTTTCCTGACCCCTCCTCTAGGTCCTATGCTGTCGAAACCCCCTGTATTTTTAATGCTTTTACTGTTTAATAGGGATTGTAAAATATAAAAGATCATTCTAGAGTAATAGTGATCTATAGATACAAAGGCAGGCAACAGAGGAAGAAGACGTAACCTTTTTTGGCTTGGTTGCCAATTTCTTGTTTCATTCTCCATTTTGTTGATTTACTTGAATAGATTGAAATGGCTGACTTTTAAAGACCCTTTCAAAGAGACTTCCTATAACTCAACCAGCCACTGAAGAGGCAGAAAAGAATACTTTTTAGTTGCTTATAATGCAAGTAAATGTGTATTGAATAATAATATTTCCCCACATGGCATTTATTTACATGTGAATGTTTCTATATGGTTTTTCTTTTGCTGAAAGATTCCCAAGGCATGGGACACCATCTTAAGCATTGGTTATAGAGAGGTGAGCAAAGTGGAATCTCAACCCTTTGCATGCAGAAAGGGATTGTTAGTATATAGAGGGGTAATAAGAATTGCACTAAACGAAACAAAACAAAACAAAGCAAAAACCCACAGGAACAACAGCTTACACTCCTGCTAATGGTAGCTCCTTGCACACTGCTGTCTTCACAAAATGCCGTTCTGGAGACTGCGGGAGAGAAGTGACAGACTTACACAAACCTGGGTAATTTAAAGCCCAATGGCTGATGTGCGAATGTCAGGCGCTTCCTTGAGATTTTCCCAAAGGCTGAGTCTGCCTGACAGACTGAGATCTTAGTTTTTTCCATAGTTTCTGATCAGAATAAGCAGGCTGTGGTCAAAATGTATTCATCTCGCACTGATATTCAGTTCTTCCTGTTAACTTGCAGGCTTTAAAGGGTTTTGCTAACTATTAAGCATCTTGGTTGCAGTCTCATTCCCTTAAGAAATTCTAAACTTGATATTGCAGAAAGGCTTGGATATTTCAGCCTCACACCTGCTAACCCTGGAGGGAAATATCTTTAAAACAATCTTCTGGGAATGCTTAAGAAAAAAAAAATCCTTAGAGCACATTCCCCAGAAATTTTAGAAATCTTTAAGAAGCACTGTGCCTTTGAAAAGAAAAGGAAGTAAAAACCCCCAGCAACAAACCAAGTTAATTCAAAGCATATTTTCAAAGACTGGATGTGCTTACTGCAGGAACTTTTACTATCAAATCAAGTTGCAGCTGAGCAATGCTATTGAAATATATTCTATTAGAAAAAAACACAGTGGAAAAAATGCTTTTTGCTTTTAAATGGTTAGAAATAAAAAGTTTTTTTAAAAAATCTAATCTCACAAATAAATCTGTAAATAAGCATTGATAGATTCTGATTATCTGAATTACATTTTGAATATGGTTCACTTTGTTTAATATTGCTTTTTAAAGCATCCCATCATTTCTACAACCCATACTTGACAAAACATTTCACCTTTCCAAAGCAACTTAATATTTCATTTAGATATTAGATGCATTTATTATTCTTGAGAGTTCTTTTTTAAATTATTAAAATATACCTACATTTATATACAGTAATAGGGAAAATCCTACTGAACAGTATAGTAATGACTCCAAATTGTGCACTGTTTGTGGTTCTTTCTTTGCTAAGAAGATAAGTGAAAGAAGCTTAAAGAAAAGAAAAGGAATATCTCTCTTTTCTCTTAAGGGCTGGTGGAGCAGATGGACAACACAAGCAGGAAGCTTTTTAGAGGCATTATTTTGTTTTCTTTCACCCAACATGAGCTGCAGATATGTCATCAGTTATTCTGCAATATATTACTTAATTCAGAAATCAACATTTGTGTATGTGAATGAGGTTTATCTAGGCTACAGGAACCACAGATATGCAGTGCTTTGTGGATCTGTGCTATATGAAGTGTATATTTAGTGACCCACATAGGATAGAATGAAACAAACTCAGATGGGAATTTTCCTGATAACATAAGTCATGTACTGGTAAACAATTCAAAATTCAGATTTTGGACACATACGAAGTCAGAGAAACCAGATGCAGATCCACTAATCCAGCAATAAATCTCCCCTGCCCCCAGCATTGTGTTTTTCTTTATTGAAACGGCTCTTTTAGAAGTTCACAGCTGCCCCCTGAGCATGACCTTCAACCCTTTGCTTTACTGGGTGTTGCAAGCATTATTAACATTACATCTTTCAGTGCATGTGAGCAGCTTATTGTCTTTTTTTAAAAAAGTTACTCTTTTCTTTTGAAAACGGGAACATATCCCTTGAATGTACTGGGAAACCTAATGCAAGATACTTCTATAACTATTCAACAAATTACTGCTCCACCAATAATGCATACATCACAAGAAAGGATACTCTTTTAAGATATTGGGTACTTTTCTACGCTGTGGCTCAAGCTAAATTAGAGAGAACAGCTTTTCTCATTAATTCAGGAAGCCTATTTCTATGGCCATCCACAGCGAGACACACAGAAACAATTCAGGGTAAAATAAAAATAAGCCTTTCAAGACCACAAAAAGAAACAGGTTGTTTTTCTAATTTGAGGTGAATATTTCTTCAGTTTTTATTTTAATTCACAACAGGATACCCAGACCCAGGCTGGATTTCTTCAAAAGGGAAAGCAAATACAACAGAATATTTTCTATCTTCCTTGCTCAACCTTCACTTTGGCATGAATATAGAATTTGGGACTGATCAAACAATGAATCTCACAATTAGTTGTCCCAAACAGTCTGAGGATGTTTCAAGATCTACCTGGCCTGACCCAATCAGATTTCAGGTATGATATTTTCTTCAATACTGAGACTCCATTTTAGCTGACAAAGCTGGAGAGGTTCACAGCACTATACCATAATTAGAAACCCACTTTTTTTGCGAGTAGGATAAAGTCACATTTACTCTTTCACAAAACCAGATGCAGGTTAAATATCATTAATAACCATATGAGCATATGAAGAGAGAGACATGTGTAAATAACCTTTCTGCTTTAGCATACATTTATCTATGGTTCTGTTTATTTTCATTAAAATGCTTGGTAACCTAGTATAATTATGTATATGATTATCTATTGCCTTTCAATGCATGACACTTAGCCTAATTTTGTTTACAGTATCATAATGATCTCAGTGTGTCCCAGGATATGATCTAAAGCATACTTCTTCCCTCATACAAAAGCAGCTACTTAAGTTTCCATTTTCAATGAATCCATAATTCAACTCTGTTTGTTTGCTAAATATTTTATACTAGTGCTCTGTGACCAGGAGAAAGAAGAGATTAAGCAGCAGTACAAAGAAATTAATCTTTAGACTCCACCTGCCATTTTAAAATATCCCAATATATCTCTATTAGGACAAAGTCAAAAGTCAACAGAAGCGCAGTCTGCCTAACCTCCTTACTCCTACATTAATCATTCTCATCCTGTTTCATTTAGAAATAAAAGAAATAGGGTAGAAAAAGAAAGATGATTACACAAACATACATTTCAATAGGATGGATCCACTGCATGGAGACTATTGAAAAATATTCAGCAAAACAAGGTAAGATAATGCTTGCTTTCTGTAAAAGAAAGATCAGTCATATTAATGAAATAGCCAAATTGAACCTGCAGGCCTAATGTAGTAAATCTCCAGTAAATTCCAATTAGTACTGAAGTAATAAGTCTGGAAATGACTTTCTCCCTATAAGTAATGTGCACACTTAAAGAAAAAAAAAATGCTAATAACTTGAATGCCTTCAAGGACCAGGCCATTACATAGCTAAATTCATCATTTATACATACTACATAATTAATTGACACACAATTTTCAAGATACATGTCTTTTTCTTTTTTTTTTTCCTTTTTTTTTTTTTTTTATAGATACATCTGTAAATCAGAACCATATTGTTGTCCCTCAATACAGTACTGCCATTTTGTGGCTACTATCAGGCTGGGACTCCCTTTCACTGACTCATCGCCACAAAACATGTGTCTGAACAGAAATCTCTCTATTATAAATGGAATATGAACAAAACAGAAGACACAGGGGACCAATACTTTGTGAAATAGTATAGGAATAAACCAAAATGATGTCAAGAGGGTTTTCTTGTTTTGCCTAAAATATTTCTTGTAAAACAAACAAAAAACCCCACAACATTTAAACTGATTCTGAAATCTTCTAAATATGAATAATTTAGGACATTTAAATAGAATAAAATTCTGAACCAAAAAGAAGTGCTTATAATATTATATTTAAATGCTGCAGATTCGACAAATGCCAACATTAACATGAATTAACCAAAGTGTAAATCTAGAACCAGATCTCAACTGCATCAAAGCAATGATACAAGTGGAAGGCAGGGATAGTGATTTATGGAGATTATGGACTTTAGAAGAAGGAAGATTTCATCCCTGGACCTAGGCATCATATTCAGAAGTTCAACTCGAGACAAAGCTTATTGTTCCTGAACTTCTGTTTTCACAGTCTTGCACAACACAGCACACTTGCACACGGCATACACACTAAATAATCAATTCATCAGCTCAATACTTTGATCAATTGATAAATAGGAAAGATTCCTTATCACAGGTTGGCAGCAAAACAGAGCTAATGTAGAGAAAAGGCACCTCAGGAAAATCTGGCATTCAAATGTGACAAAGAAGAAACCATAGATTCTTCTTCAAATACCTGTGCAGCGAGGGGGCTTTTTCTTCTTTCTAGAGGATACATCACCAGAATAGACCCATTGCCAGTCAGAAGAATAAAGACTTGTTCACTTTTTTTTCCCCAACTCCTCTAATAATTTATGGTTTTATATAGGACAGATTGAAAAACACATGTTGCACTCTCTTTTCTGTCTCTGTATGCATGCCTAACGCTTTAAAAAAAGTGTTTCCAGCTTATGTTGCTCAATGACTCACATTTGCACCAGTTCGCGACAACATACCTCCAAAGAACTTGTCACTCATGGAGTGCATTTCCATGCCACTATGATTTACAAAGTGTGAGGGGGACAATTACATAACTGTTTACTTAAACTCATAATTTCTCGGAAGCCTTACACGATCCTTTTGTTACCATAATCTCTAATAGGCATATGTAGTATGAATACATCATGGCCTGAAACTGGATATTGCCGCCTTTGCCTGTCTGACTTCTGACTTAGTGAGCCCCTCATGTCTCGTGACTGAACTTCTGGGAAACAGCTGCCAGGCTCACACTGAAATTAGAACATTAGAGCTCTTCTGATTTATGTTAATTCCCATGGGAACAAGGACATGAAAAATGAACACCACTTGTAAATAAAGTACCAGTAAAGCAGAGGAGGGGCGGGGAAGGTAAAATCTATTTTGGAGTACGCTGATCTATTTACCACCTTGTTACACTGAAACATATACAGCATCTTGGTATTGCAGAATATAGAGCATTAAATATCTAACTGTACAAAGAAAAGGTCTCCTTCCCCGTCTTGCCACTATTGGAAGAATTATTTCAGTTTTGGCTGAAGAAATATTATGATACAGTGTGGCATGAGAGAGGAAAAAGTGAAGTTTATATAGAGAATGATATGACTAAGGCAAAGGGAACAACACAGTAAACTTGTCCAGAGGATCCAAATGTCAAGAAAGTTTTCCACTATGCAAAATTAAGAAACTCTTACCGTTTATCTAGTCCCGATCACTCTGCCTGACATTTCAAATACGTGAAACCTGCTTCTTCAGTGTACTGAACTCTCATGGGAGACTCCACACAACATTACACCTTCCACTAGTAAGGGTTGGGATTGATGAGAGTAAAAGGTTGGAAACGTCTCCTCAAGAATTGCATAATTTTTCTGCAGATGGAAATAAAAACATCCTTACCAATATTTTGTGCAGTCACAAATAGAGGTACAGGCAAAAGAATAATTCCTCATCACTGTGACCAGAATATAACTTAATCATCTGCTTGCCTAATTGGAATATGTCTCAGCTATGTATAGGCACCAATTGTTATGGCTTACATTCGATGAACTTCCATCATGCGGGATTTATTACCATCTTAAAGCTGTGGGAAGAATTCCTCCCTATTGGAAGAATTCCTGCACTTACCCTCTATGAGCACAGGGAAACTTTAAGCATAGGGTCTCGTGATTACGCCACTTGAAATATGTTAGATTGCAGAGTACAGGCGGGGATATTTCACAAAAAGTTACATTTTTAAAACGAACATCTCTTCATGACACTAAATCCTCTGCTTGGCTAGTTGTAAGGGCACAGTAACAGGAGGTCAGGAGAGGAAATACGCATGTTGACCGTGTTTGCAAAAGGTATAAGATGATAGGAAAACTTTGTATTACCTCATTTAAGAAAAAAAAAAAAAGGATTTGTTGAAGGGTAGGATTCAAAGAAGTCTAAATTTTTACCTCTAAAACTGCAAAGTCACAGACATCATCATCATTGTAATGTGTAAACACCGACATGCAAATAACCACTGCAGGTCAAAAAAAGAAAGTATTTCCATACAACAAGCTGATATAGTACTGCTGATAAAATACTGTTTTGAAGAGCTGCAAAATAACCTCTATATTCTGCAGCTCTCCAGATAACCTCAATTCAGTCATAGCCTGGCCTGATTTTAAAGTTTGCTATGTTCTTGAATGATATAATTTCAAAATTTATTTGACTAATCTGTAGCGATATTTGTGCAAACAGCTCCAAAAGGAGAAGAGAAAAGCATGCTTTGCAAGAGAAATAGAAAAAAGTATAAATATCAAATGACTTTAGCAAGGGCAGAGTAGCAAGATACAGCATTTTATACAGACGTTTCATTAATGACTGCCAATCCAACTGGGTCCATGCTCAATGTGCTAAAGGAGATTAAAGACTTTAATTTACTTTTAAACCCTAAAGATTGTTCTAATACGGAATGTCTCTCACTGAAAGTAGGATTTGGACTACAGCAACCAACGAAATAAATATAACGAATATGAATATAAACCAATGAAAAGAGCTAACAATATCTATTAATAAGAACTGAGATTTGGATTTTTTTCTTTTTTAAATTTTTTAAGTGACTGCACTGACTGAAGAGGATGATCTTTTCATGAGGAACAGAATGTACATGGGGAAATAAAAGCTCAGTGAAGAGGAAGGAGAGTCTGTAGTTCCTTAATGACCTAGTGTCCCAAATTTGCTCAAAAATGTGAGAGTGGTAAGACTTTTCCAACACACGGCTTGGTGATCCAAAGATGAAGAATTTAGAAATACTCTTGGGATACACCACTGTATGATTTTGAATTTTAAGATAAGTGATAGCAACTTATTACCTTAGTATTACTTTAGTAAAGTAATACTTTAATAGGGTAATTACTTTAATATTCACCCGTTCTCCCTCCTTCTACCCAGAGAGGAAATCCTTGGGAACTGCATGGGGTAAAACTCTCAATTTACTTCATACTGACCTTTTACGTTATCACTGAGTGGTTGTCACATGGCATTCCCTTATTCGCCAAATTTTCCAGGCAGCAACAAGGACGACATACACTTTATACACATATTAACTGTTAAGCTAAGCTCCTTTACTAGCAAGCCATATAATGACCCCTCAGGAACTAGTTCTCTGAAAATATAGCAATTATATGCTCAAGACCTGTACTAAGAAGTTCAAGTTTCAGTTCTTCATGGATATATTAGCTCCAAATCTGAGGAGTAAAAACAAAATTTGTTTCTCTCTTTTTTTAGAGAAAAAACACTTTTTCATCTCCCAACCTGAGGGCTGAGAGAATTGGTATTTTTTTAAACAGAGTACAGTGAAGCAATGCATTTCTGAAGAAAACATTTGAAAACATTCATATGAAACCCAGAAATGCAAGTATCAGATATGATTTATCTCAGTGTCACTAATTCAGCAGTTAATGGGTTCAGTAAAAGTCACTGATTATATCTTCACGCAGACAAATCCTGTTGCTGGACAAACAAATTTCGGGAGACCATCAGCACATTTTTTTTTTCCTAGTTTTACTTGAATACTAGACTAGCTGAATAGATGAAGGGATTAGCAAAACGAAATGAAATATAGGAAAAAAAAAAAAAAAAAACAATTTTGGGCTAGCAGACAATGCCAGCCATGAGACATTCATGCTCAGACACCGCTTACAGAATCTTGTGTTGCAAGCCATAGAGCGAAAGGCACCTCTGTAGCGATCAGGATGCTGAATTAATCATGCGATCAGAGAAGGAAAAAAACAAACATTCATTCATTCTGTATTGAAGAAATACAGGAATCGTCTGATTAATATCACACAGTGACACAAAGGGGCTGCTCTCTCCTTTTTCTTTTCTTTTTTTTTTCTTCTCCATTTGTACTCTGTAGGGTCTATTTTCCACAATATTATTGAAAATTAAGTGAACATAAAAGCAAACATTTACTTGTAGGCAGTGAGGTAAATTCTAAGGTCAAAATTTTAACAATTCAGAACATATAAACAAGCATTAATCATTAGACTAATGATCTGGGTTTTTTTATATAATTGTAAATTTACAGGTATCTGTGGTAAAAATAACATGGTTCAATATTTATGATATTTTCTTACAATATATCTTGAAACTATGCTTATTTTTTAAGGTAGTTAGGGCCGGGGTTAGTAATATTGAGGTGGCAAATTATTTTTCCTGACTGATTTTCAGATAATTTCTTTAATTTCTTCAATTTAACCGAAGACATTTTAAGCCTTTGGAATACTTCTTTGCTTACATAATAGCTTTTCCACCAATTTTGTTTGTGGCTGTTCACACAGCTTTTTGTTTGCTAAAATGAGATAGCCAGTCATGGTGGAGCGGTCTGGCCTGCCTGACACACTATCCTCCTTCCCCTCTTCTCTGCTTGGAGAGCAACTGTTTCCTCAAGACACTCCTTCCTGCAGCCACAACTAATTCTGCAGCCCAAGTCTGAGCTCTTCTACTTCAAGGAGGAGCAAAACTCATCCCTCCTTTGATTTCCCACCCAGCCCTTTCCTATTTTGCAAGTCTATGCTCCTCTTGACTTAAGAGCTAACAAAGATATCCATGAAATTTGATTAACCACACTTTTTTCATGTATTTTTCCTATCTTTAAAAGTGTTTCATCAAGAAAAAATATATAGAAAGATGCAAGTATACCTAGCTTTGAAGTACCTCTGCTTTGTCCTGACCTACTAAACCCAGTTTGGCTATTCATAACATTTAAGAACTGATTATAATCTAGTTGCCTGCAAGGAAGTAGAAGTATTTCTTGCTTCTCTGGTACCTCCCATAAACAGGCCAGTCAGAACAACCTAAAGGTGGTACAGAAGGTTCAGGGAGAGGAGTTCACAGAAACCAATTGGTAGCGAAAGGAACTTTTTTTAAAGGTGGAACATCCACTTATCCTCTCTTCTGTGAGCTTCTTGGGGCCCTGCATTTTGACTAAAACCGGCACATTTTTCCTGTGGATTAAGGACACTAAAGAATTTAACTGCTTGCAAGGCTAGTAGCATTCAAAGTACTAGCCTGTAAGGGAAAGAAATACCATAGTTCCTTAACCCTATCTCTAATTTTAACATTCAACACTTCTCAGTCATTCCTCAGACCCTTTCCATTTATAGCAGATACTAACCTCATTAACTGTTGCACTTTCAAAGGGGGCTTTTTGTCATGGCAACTCCCAAAATTGAGAAATCACTTAGGACTTATCAGGATAGATAAGAAGAGAGGATATCAGGATATGAAGAAGAGAGTCCTAATTGAAAAAGAAAATCCACACCACCATAAGAACAGCAGTTAGAAGTCTACCGTATCAGCTGAGGTCCTCCACACATATTTAATATTTTTCACTCAAGCCCACAGAGGCAAAACAAAATGCAACGGAAGGAAACTACAAAATCAAATGTTATACCCCGTGAAAACACTTGAAATATTGATGATAACTCATGTGGAAAAGAAATTAATGTTGAAGTTTATCAGTACTTGACACATGCACATTCTGAATAATTAGGAATTACTGTAAAGTGACAGACACTCTTTTGTGTCTATAGGAAGGGTCACTTTCATAGCAGCTTAATCTGTGTAGGCATATTTACAAAGAAACAAGTTACTAAGTAAGTACCCTGAATTTCTAAAATAAATAATGAATAAGATGTATACAAAATAAACTCTTGGATTTTTTTTTCTTCAGGTAGACAGCGAAGCTTGATTCATATAGGATACCAACAAGAACAGGAAAGCTTATGGGAAAGCAAAGAGAGATCAACACTGCAGCAGTTGCAGCTCAAAATTAATGAAAATTAATTTGAAGAAAAAAAAATGCTTAAAGGCCAGCAGAAGACTAGCAAATGTCTTTAGTTGAAGGATCAAACATCACTTTTGGATTTCTATCTTTGTCTAGCTTCTTCACTAACTTTTCTCTGTATGGAGAGGTTAAAAAATAGTAGTAGTTCACAGACTGCTAAGAATTCTAGAAGGGCGGCAAGTTCTGTGGAATTAAGATAAAATATCTTTTAAAATTACGTTAAATGGGTAATTTTGTAATTGTTGCAAACAGGATTTAGACTATTTTAGAAGTTGAAGATAGACAAAGAAGAAAAGAATTTCATTTTTGTAATGCTGAAGATGAAGAATATTGACTGAACAAACAGATCCTATAAGAAATCAAAATGTTTATTATGATACAAAGTAAAATAAGCAGTTAAGCTGTTATGCAAATCTGTGTATGAGATTTTTTAAATAGAACATGGAAACAGCTGCCTGTGTATTTATTCAGTGTGCTTTCAAAAGAAATTTTTGAATCTACAAATAGCTTCATCTGAAAAGTTCTTATTTTTCTTATAAATAAGCGTTCACAATTAAAAGCCATTGTTTTCCACCAGTTGGCACACATCACTGGAATTCCATCATTATCTGCTCCCTTTCTCCAAATACTCCTCTAGAGAAGTGGCAAAACACTGAAAGGTACCTGATCACTGCATGACAATGAATGTCAACTAATTCTGGAATCGGAAGGAGAACAAAGAAACTCCTTTCTATGAATAAAAATAATGGAATGTATTGTGGCAGTGATGGAGAAGCAAGACCGCACCTTTAATTTTAAATGCAATGATCTATGGCATTTCTTGAGCCGCTAGAAAAGGGGGTCACTTAAAGAATAACAGCTGGGCACCAGTGATCCTTTTAAGATCTGCTGAAAAAAGTTAGGCTTTACTAAAGAAGAGTTAGTTCATAGTCCACTTACTGAAATAGCATAAAGAAGGACATACGTAGGACTGGCACAAAGACCTCGTAGACAAAAGCAAGCTCATGTCCTGCACACTTGATTTGCAGGCTTAGCATCCCCTGGCAGCCTGTTGCCAGCTGTGCCAGAGTTATCTTGCCGGCCTCCGGCAGGAGCTGTGTTGCTGATACATGGACTCGACAACAGGAAAAATCAGAGCAAAGAGGTGATGGACTAAACCTGAGCAGCTGCCATTTCTCACAAAACGACCTCCTGCTCACTCCAATCTGTGCTGTACAGTGTCCTGGGGTGGCTGGAGTGCTGCAGAGGAAACAAAACGATGCATATTCTGACTCTCATTCTCCTGCCACACATAAGATCTCCTCTGCTATTCAAGATTTTGAAACCCATAACAAAGCCTCTAGAATACTGGATGTGGCCAGTGCAGTGGTGTGCAATGCAGTACTTTCCATCGGCCATGGCTATTGCTAAATCAGCACAAGAGTGACTCTGTATAATTATTTTCTGTCTCCCAGGTTGACTAATCCTCCTGAGTGAGTACAAAAACTGCTTCTGCAACCTTCAGAAGATAGGGAAGAGCAGAGCCTCCTGGCAGCAGATCAAAGAGTTATCATGCTAGCCTGAAATATGTAGAAGGCAGAAGAAACATAAGCTTTTATTACGGAAGTGAATGCTTTTGTTTCACTGCTTAGCTAGCCATTTAGTAGACTGTGCTAATTATTTGAGGGAGGCACAAGCAGTATAGCAGACACGCGTATGGTATGCACAAAGGAAACTGTAAAATCCTTTCCATTAACCCAAGAAAAGCATTTCCATCCCAAGATGGTTTCATGAGCAAGCTATTAATTGACACAAAGCAGGAAACACAAAGTCTGTATTTAGTTGGCTGCTACTAGGAGAACAAGTCAGAGCATTTGTATTTTGTTCCTTAAGTGTTATAAAGATATCACTTTGTAGAATAAAAAGGCTTCATAGAGGTTATGCAGGCTTCTCAAAACCAATTTTGGTGAGAAGGGAAAGAATAGAACTCCTTAGGATTATTTTTGAAGAGATCTTAAAGAAAAATACATTCTATGATATTGAAATCCCGTAGGTTAGAATTCAGCCTCTCTAAGGTAATTGCCACCTCTAATGTAAAATCTGCTAAGCAGTGCAGACTTAGATTTGGTGTCTTTCTTATTTGTGCATACATGTGCATCGTGGCTACAAGAGCATGCTAGATCAAAGAAGAACTCCACATACTTGACAACAGTAGCCACTTTCTATGCAGTTAGTGTGCATCTGGTCAATGTTGAATGATAAGCCCCACTGTCTAACAACACTTTTCATAGCAGAGATGTTTCATTGTATGGGTAGTCTTATTTGTATATATATATATATATATATGAAGAAATGAGTGAATTCAAAACTCCACATGAGAAAACAGATAAATTGGAACTGTGTATGACACACAGCCTGTGAAAATGGTATGATAATTTGTAAGACCATACATCAGTCATGCTTAAACGGAAATGGAGGGACCGCAGTCTTCTGAATGAAGCAGCAACTCTGCAGCCCTTTGATAGTGACATATCAGAGCTGGGAAATGTGGTCTCCAGTATCAGTATTGCAGATTGAGGCATGCACATATCGGGCTTTAAAAAAACCCTCTATTGTATTTTTGAGTCATGGTAGAAAAATTTAAGAGCCCTTTCCCTTACTGTATATCAAAATAAATTCTGAGCTGAAAAGCAAGTATCAAACAACCTCTCTCTCCTTATTTCTATATATTTAGTTTATTTTCATGAATCAAATACAAGCATATGCCGAAAATTCCCAAATTTTCTTTAAATTATGTTTAAATGTAACTTTTTTCTTTATTTTTTTTATTACACGACTGTCTATTTGAGCATTAACAATCTAATAAGGTACACAGCAGAGCCCAAAGAACAACTTTCCTTTTAGACCCTGCAGTGCACAGGTTCTGTATCTCTTGCAGCTTTTCAATTAGATCGTGATTATAACATGCCTCATTTGGAGCTACAGGAACCCTGACCCTGTCAGCACTACTGGACCAAAACGTGTCTGTCTTAATTAGATCTGATTAGTTCTGGGCCCAGATTTCATTGTGAGCCCTCGCGTCATTAAAAACTGCTCATCTGTTGGGCAGCTGTGGATATTGCCCAGCCTTATTCATCCTACCGCATGAGTGTGCTTTGCTCCTCCTAACCCTCCCGGGACACTGGGTGTCATAGCAGAGTATTGCTGCTCAGTGCTTAGAATACGGCAAGACTGCTAAAATAATTGCAAAGAGTGTAAGGAGTGGGCAAAAGAGAAACCTATTGTATGGACAATTTCACACTGCATCAAACTGAGCAAATACGGTGTACACTTGTGGCAGCGAGTCATACTTGGTGAAAATCAGAGGATTTTAGCAAACAAAAGGCCTCATAGATATGTTGAAACTGATGCTGCATGATAATGGAAGATCACATCTGTTATCAATGACTGACAGAAAGTTGAACAAATAAGTGTGCTTTTCACATCAAATGTAGTAAATGTTATCAGCATTACAGTTTTGGCATGTTTCTCCCCTCCGGTATTTTGAGCACATTTTAATAATCTTAAAACACATCAACCTGTACCTGTTTTACCTGTAATGTTTTTGTTTTATCTCAAGTTTTTGCAACACACAACTGACATTTGCCAAGAAAATAAATCACATGAATTTCTAATACATTTTCGCTCTTGCAACTTACAGAAAATATTTTTCATCTGCATCACAATTTTGGAGGATATTTCAAGGATAATGTGATTTTGTCTCCTTTCTGTCACAGACACTCCCACAGAGTTAGTTAACATTCTCTACTACAAGCTCTATTTGCCTGGCTGTTTCATGACTACTCATATCACTCGAAAAAGCAACCTTAGTTTAAAGAATATAGTTTATTGAGTGCTACAATTGTACTTCCAGATCTTCCTCTGCATCCAAATTATAACACTTTGCTACAAAATTTCCTTCTTTAAATATGATTCCCATATACTGCTTATAAGTACAGCACATAGAATTAAAGTATACTCAGCTTTAGAAATAGTTAAAAGCTGTCATTGTACACAACATAGCTACAAGTGCACTTTTGATTTAAAAAAATGAGACATCTCAGGATACTCAGACGGTTGCCCCTGCACATCACTTTTAAACCCCAGCTGAGCCTGAGGTTCTCAGCAATTGAAAGAAGCTCTATGTGCTGTTCTGTGTGCTAGCAAAATGTTTTAAAATGTATTCGAAATTACAGGAATACTAACTCCAATCTATCCAGATACAGTTATTTAGAATGAGTAAGGCAAATCCTGAAGTTCAAGAGTTATAGAAGTTAAGAGGATTGGAATAACATTGTTTGTAAAACCACCAAACCAGAAAACTTACTGTTCAAATCAATTTAAAAAAACTTCTGAACATTATTTTGGCAAGATATTTACAGAAGGCAGACCTAATCAATATCTACCTTCATGTTAATGCAGGAGACTGTACCTATGTAAAATTATTCTGTTCCAAAACCAAATACTAGTGCATTCATCACTATGAATATTCCTTAAAAGCATATTAATTTCAAAATTTAGTTCTATGAAGAACATTGAATAAATGTAGAAAATCCAAAGCTTCATTTTTTTCATAATACAATAAATACTATAGCAAGTACAACAATATTGAAAGTTTTCACTGCTATTCATTTTGGAGTATGGAAATCTTGAGAACAGGTATATTTAACTGCTGTCGCAGTATCTGTGCAATGAAAGAATTAAAATAAAAGCAAGCAACTTTCTAATACTTCATAACTTTAGAGAAGGTCTGAAGTAAGCCTAGCATGATAGTTTTTTTTTTTTTAAGAATATATTAGCATCCTAAATCAAACTAAACAGCTGCAGCTATCCAAAGAGCACAAGAAACCCAAGTGTCTGTGCATTTTAACAATTTTCTCAGAGTTTCCTAGAGATGATGGGCCTCAGCTTGGGACAATCTTCCACTAAAAGCTCCCTTTTCCACTCCCACAGGTTTCAGTGCTACGAAGATGCAACCTGGTCAAAAATCAGGTAAAAATATTATTATAGGCAGTCTTGGTCCTTGTATGTCATCCTTATTTAAAGTGTACTATCAGTACTGATTGTTCACTATATGACTGGATGCATTAGAACATAGCCGAGAGGAGAGCTGCACATTACCATTCATTATAGCACATTGCAAGCTGTTGTTGTATAGCTGCAGCATGAAATTGTCAAGACCCCACTTTTGACAGTAATGGGCATGCATGCAGACTTTTATGTGAGAATCCATCTACCCATAGGGTAATTCAGGTTGGAAGTGACCTCAGAAGGTCTGTAGCCTATCCTCCTGTTCAACCAGAGTCATCCAGGAAGTCAGACCAAGTTACTCAGGGTTTTATTGAGTTGGGGCTTGGAAACCTCCAGGTTGAGACTGCAAAGCTCCTCTAGACAGCCTGCTCCACCACCTGACTGTCCCCATCCTGAAGAAGTTTCCTTATATCCAATCTGAAACTCCCTTGGTTCAGCTTGCACCCACTGATTCATCCTCCTACCACAGGAGAACTCTGTCTCCTTGATGACTCCTTGTAGGCACTGCAGGCTGCCCTTAGGTCCTCCGTTGAACTTGCACCAGTTTAACAATGTTGGTTTTATACTGGGGAGCCAAAACTGGATGCACTGTCCAAATGTGTTCTAATGAGTGCACAGTAGAGGGGGAACTATCCTTTCACTCTGTCTAGCAGCTGCGCTCCTTTTAATACATCTGGCGATGCTGCTGGCTATCTCTGCTGCCAGGAGGAGCACAGCAGCCACCACCTGCTCAGGATACTGCCACCAGGAGCCCTGGTCCTTCTCCACAGAGCTACTCCCAGTCTGTTGTGTTGCCAGGTGCAAGACTTTGTGTTGATCCTTGCTGAATTTCATAAGGTGCTTGTTGGACCATTCCTCTGGCCTACGCCCACTGAACCATCTAGTTGTGCTGTAGTGGCTTAACCCGGATACATTTGGGAGACAACAATGAAAATCCTGCTAAAGTTTAGGTAAATGACACCCACTGCTTTTTATTCACCCACAAATACAGATATTTTAGCATAGAAAGTGATTAAGTTTGTGAGGCATGATTTACCCACAGTAAATCTATCTGTTCCCAATCAACCTTTGCACACCCCAAAAGTCTAAGAGGACTCATGTGGCATGTGACTGAAGGGAGCCTCTAGATGCCAGATGATTGTCTTTTTGGCCTTTTTTGAAAGTGCTGGTACAACAGTCGCTCTCTATATACTCTGGGTCTCTCTTGGCATTACTGATGGCACCCAGGTGGGCCAGCCACATGGCTCTTCACCCCAGGGATAGGCACGGAGACCCCCTAAAGCCCTGGACTGGCTGCCCCCTGAGCACCTGCAGCATCCTTTCTGGATGCAGAATCCCTGCAGGTGCTCGGTGCAGGGCCACCTCTGAGCGGTCAGCACCATGCACACAAAATACTGCCTTGTTGGCTGCACTCTTTGCAGATAAGAAAGGTAGATTATGTAGTTGTATTAGGCTTGAGGCTAGATCTATCTAACCTAGATCTCCAATTTGACTTTATCTCCTTTAGAATATGTCAGAGTTGACAAGAATCTTTCTTTAAAGGTACGAGCAATTTAATACTTGCCTGA
Organism: Tinamus guttatus; assembly: GCF_059628265.1. Lineage (NCBI taxonomy): Eukaryota > Metazoa > Chordata > Aves > Tinamiformes > Tinamidae > Tinamus > Tinamus guttatus. Next base: position 453,078 of record NW_028290136.1, on the reverse strand, counting down.
CAATCTTAACAATGCATAAATCCATTTTTGCTTCAAGTTTCCTTTGCCACACGCAGTGCTGCTTTTGACAGAATGCAAAACTAAATTGCCACTTAACCAAGCCAAATTCAGCTTGCACTTATAACACAAACAGCTCCATTATCTTCAATGGAGTCTTTATAACATAAGAACAAACGAAGCTGCCAAGCTGCAGAACCCTTGCTTTCCGGTATGTCTGCAAAGGAGCATGCAAACTACAGGGGTTGTAGACACATTAAATAGTAATTACAATTTGGCCACTGACCCAAGTGAGTTGTAAGTGCTAATTTAGGGCAAAAATTAATCCCATTTGCATTAAAGTGATCATCATTAAAGTCTTTATAAATTCCTTTGCAAGCAATTACCCCACCATAATATTTATTAGGGATCAAACACACCAAATGTTGTGGTAGTCTTTGCAGCTTTATCATGGTGAATGAATATGAATCATTGTACATACGTGCAGATTTTTGCCTGACCGTCACTCACTAATAAGTGTATGTCATTATGTTTGCAGAAAGTGAAAATTTATTATAAAATTCCATGAAGGCAGTTTGTTATAAATTAACACAAATATATTTTGTATGAGATCACCAATTTTGCAAAACATAGCAGTAAGTGTAAAAAGTTAAATAAAACACTATTTTAAAATATTGTGACCTCACCATATGAAATTTCATAAAGGAAAAAAAGAGATATTTTCTAAGTTTTTACTTATTATCATTAATCATAGAAAAATATTTGCATGAAGAGACTGATGTGCTTTGAATAATAATCAGTATAAATGAACACGTTTCTTACAAATCACTAGGAGTGAATTTATTGAATTTCTATCAGCTGGCGAAATATAGCATGAGTTGTCTTTTCAGTGCATGAATATAAACACATGTTGTATTTTGCTCATTGATACAGTTACGTTCCTTTTGATGCTATTCAAGCTGTGACAGCGCAATGTTTTTAGATTCATTCCTAATGAATCAGCTGATACTACAATGCTCAAGTATTTAATGTTCTAGTGGTACTGAAAGGATGTCAACTCATAGAAGTTAGCTTACCATTACTTTTCAACTATTATGAAAAATTAACCATATAATTTACTAAAAGGTATATTTCCAGAGATTAGTAATTCCTACCCACACGCACTCACTCAGAAGAATCGCCTGTACAGAAGCACATAGAAAACTGAACTAATGCCTCAGGAGTTCACAGAATTGCCTAATTTTAGACTAAAAGATCATTTTCTCAATTACACAAAACTGGTTACTAATGCCTTTTACTGATGTGCATAGGTGGGAATCATCAGAGCCTACAAAAATATTTTTCAAGAAAGCTGGAAAACAAGAATCTTTTCATCCACTTATATATATGTTTTAAAGAATCATATCTCAAGCTCTAAATTGTTGATTTGCATTCAAGTGGCACTATCCTTTTACTGCACATATGCAGTTCCAAACCAGGATGGGCAAGAGTTGCAATGGTGTTTTATGGAAGAATACATCCCTAATTATGCTGGGTTTTAATTAAACATTCTGGGCATGTTGGGGCCTGGGGGGAGGGGGCAGGAAAGGAGCAGGAGTTATTTATAGATAGTCAGATTTTCGGATAACTCTTGCAATTATTTCAAGGAGTTGCAACATGTTGAGCAACAGATGTCCTGGCTAATCCTGTTTGCTCTACTTGTGACTCATGTATTATTTCAAACAGAAGTAGGATTGGCAAATAGTACTAGCAACCTGGCTTTGCTGGGACATCTGTGCAGTCAGATGTGCAGGCAGCCAAGACAGCTGCTGATCTTCACCAGATACCTCAAGATCGTTGATTCTGGTGACTGGGCAATCTACTCTTGTTGAAAATAAGCTCATGATCCCTCTCGTCTTGCTTCCTTCCCCATGCCTCCCCAAATTCTTTAGTCTGCTTTTTCTGTTAAATCACTAAGGCTCCTGATGGGAATCTATAAGTTTTCCCTCCATTTCCTGATCCACTTCCTGATCTGCAGTATCCTACTGGGACTGCAAAAATTTATCATGACAGGAACAGCGACGAGAATATACCTCATCTCTTATATTAAAATGTATTAACTTTTGCCTTCTTGTTCCAAAAGGCTTGTCATCAGCAGCTTGCATTAATAATGAACCAAAATTTGCTATATGCAAGAGCACTGGATCTTTTTCAGGAAGAACTTTCAAAGCTAACTCCAAAGGCAGCATCCTGATCCCAAGCATGCTGAACACAATGGAAAAGGTGTGTTTGGAATTACTTTTTTTTTATTGGTAAATGAGCAGGTAGGACTTACTGAGATTATAATCCATTTATAATGCTTCATGAAATTCAGTGATTGAGTCCTCACCTATTCCTGTAGTAGCTGTTCTTCAGGAGCTCACTGCTGGAGATGAGAAATGGGGACAGCAGCAAAGAGTGACTTAGTCCTACAGTTTGCCTTCGCTGTTCAAAGTGTATTGAATATCCCGCTTGCATCAAGTATTCACTCAGTGGATCAAAATATTTGTCAAAATACATAGATCAAACCAGATCAAAATACAAGGGGTTTCCCCAGCAAGTAAGAATGCTTTGGCGTTCCCAAACACTTTAACATTTTGGTGGGCAGAGAGGAAGTAGTACAGGAATCAGGTATATGGAAACTCTCTCCTTTTGTTCTCTTAAAAGTAAATCAAGACTGCAACATTTAAAATTGACTATGAAATAGTGAAACAAGAACACATTCTGATAGTAAAATATATTAGAACATTTTTTTCAAATTGTCCCTGCTATTATCTTAAAGAATTCTGAATGCCACCTAATTGCCATCTCCAAGCTTTTTTCCATTATTATCATCCTTATCTCTTCCACTTCCCAAAAGAGTGCTTTTCCTCTCCTTTTCTTCCTGACTCATATGAAAATACAAAAGAAAAAGCAATGTTTTTTGTATGATATGCAGTATTTTGCATTTCCAAAATGGCAATATACATACTTGCATATTGCCACTCTAACTAGCATCACTTTCATCTAAAAAAAAAAACCCAAACCCAGTTAACCTCCTGAAAATTCCAAGCCTCATCTATGTAAAAGCATAGCCAAAATAAGCAGAGTGATCTCTCAAAATAAATTTAGTTTTCCCTAAAATAGAAAGCATCATTCTGGAAATGATGAGGAAAAGACAGTTCTGACAGTCAGATAGATTAATAGTGTGATAATAAATTAAATATAAACCACCAATCCCAGCTGTGATCTAATGGTCACTCAGGGACATTACAGAGCTTTAACATCTGGCACAAAGAGGGCAAGATTGCTATAACCTGGCCTTTCACCTTCTAAAGGCCAGGGGATTGCATATGGCACAGTTGGGTGTGTACCAGATGCTCACTTAAAACACGTACCAATCCCTTCCTAGTAAACCCAAACAGTTTTAGTGATTTTGATCCAAGTTAAATCATAATGAGTTTAAAAGAAAAATTAAAACAAACATTTATTTTTTCCATATAAGATTCTTGCCTAGAAGATTAGATTTAGCTGAAGGATATAGTTGTTTCACTTATGCATTTCCTCCAGGTCAAATGAAAGACTGGCTGTTAAATCCCCAAAAAAAGCTTTGGGAAGCTTTGTATAACAGTTGGCTCTCTTCTACGCATTATCAGTATATCCCCTTTCAAATGAAAATGGCTCTGCTTGAAAGCACAAAGTTGCAATTTAGAGAACTGATGCCACAGCATACACAAATAATGACCTCCGAAGCAATAAAAATGTAAATCCAAATTTAATGGAAGATTAAATACACAGAGAAATTACCATTAGATCAACAATTTGATCTTGCACATAGTATCATTATTTTTTTCACTCGTCTATAATATTTGGGAAAAAGGTGTATCAAGAAGATTGTCTGACTAGATTAAACATGACTGTGCCCAGCAGTATTGCAATGTTTAATCCTTATATAAAGATTTATCTCTATTCACCACCTTGTATATGCTATACATACATATATATGTATATATGTACAAATATGTACTACATCAGATGGGAAATATCTGTGTTAAGTAAGTCTGACCTTCGTTTTAAGTATTTTGTATTTTTATCTTTTTTTGTTAAAACAATAATGTTTTCTGCTTTGCTTACAGATTAATATGTCATTACCTGTTTAAGTGACTAATAAGTGAAAACTTATTTTAGTCAGGAAGAGAAGTGGAAATCAGTTGGACAACACTTGTGATAAAGTCCCAGTCGTGCTCTCCTGAGGTGGACAAACAGATGTCATTCCCAGAGGCACAGGGCAGATCAAATGTGCACTTGGGACAAGACCCCTTTAAGGAGCTTATGCATAAGTGACTTCATGCACAAGCTGATTTAAGGCCATTTAAATCCTTCCCTGAGTTGTATTAAGGCTTAATATTGTGCATTATCTTCTCTCTGTTGCCAATTTTCTTCTGATCATTCATTCAAGTATTTGCACTGCTCACTAAATGAAATGTATAATGGAAATACATTGCACATACTTAACCATTTGTAATTTAAAATCATAGAAAAACACTTTTTCTCCTGCAAACAAGCATGAGAATGTTTCCTTTAATACATCAACCTGAGACAGGCAGCTGACACTGATAGGCACATCAGCTATTGCAATCCCCATCTTACAAGGCTGTAAGATCACCGTTGACTCCTTCAGAGTAGAGATGAATAGCTTAGTTTTTATTTACTTAATTGGAAGTCCGCGGGGATCAGGAAGACAGCATCATTACATGTGGAAGATATTTATCAATTTAATACTTTGATGTTCTACTCTGTTTTTGTTTTCAGCATGATGCACAAGTACTAAGTGACTTTGAGTCTTTTAACTCTGCTCATAAAGGCATGCTCTCAAAGCCTTTCCCAACCCCAAAAGGCATATTATAACACTACAATACTATAACACTGCTCTTATTTCTGACTTTGTATATGCAAGTTGAAACCAATAAGTTCTATTTACTGTAATTAGCCACCCTTAGAGATTATGTAAACCATCTGCAAAAACACTACTTTTGTACATTACCAAAAAATAATAAAGGAATTAGTAGGGTACAATGAATTCCCCCATAATACGTGGTTGACTTTGTTTATCGTTATCCTTTCTTTGTTATACTACTGTTATATTATTAAATTCTAGTTGATTGTAATGCTTCTAGTAGAGGTTCTACAGGTAACGTGTTATGGTTCCTTGTGGTACCATATTACTATTAGAATAGTTTTGCTGACGAGTTAAACTCACAAGACAACTGGAGTTGTGAGTTTACATGTTACGTTCTAACTAATACATTTGCAGAAATGTAGATTATTTGGATGGATCTTTTGTTGTCTCTTGGAGAAAATGGGTCCACTGTATTGCTCTTTCTACTAGAAAAACAAGCTGATCAGGACAGCAAGATGAGAAGTCGCCAAGTCACTCAGGCTTTCCCACTCTGCTGACTGCATGCAACTAATTTTTACAGATTAATTTTTATGCTACTGTGCTTTTGCCACCAAGAAGCAGTGTCAACTTTGATTTTTTTCAGAAATAGTTACCTTCTGCGTGAGCTTTCATGGAGGCAAGTCATTTCCATAGCTACTATATCACACTTTGTAATCTCATTTTAAAGATTTTCAAGGGAAATACTGGAGGCAAGTAAAATTCTCTAATAGCATTCTAATTCTTTCTAATACAATCTGCTTTTTTATTTATTAAGTTTACTTTAATCTCAACATGTAGAAGCTCCCACAACAAAAACACAGATACTTGGATTTACAGAGAGGTAATTCAAGAAGTGTGTGTAATGGAGGTGAGGGAACAACCTCCTTTTGCATAAAGCAAACAAACCTAACTCTCCTCATTTTATGAGAGGAAGAAAAAGTGAACGCTCTTCTAAGAGTTGTTAGATAGTAGCCCTCCCTTGACTGTGAAAGTCTTCCATAAACTAAGAAGAAGAAACAAAATGTGGATCTACAGTCACCCACCTAATGCTAAAACTAAAACAATTAAAAAAGACAACCCAGCCAGACACCAAAAATCTATTCAGAATTGATTTTTGTGGCTATATAGGGGGAGGAAAGGGAGAAAAAAAATCACATGTCAAAGTACTGTGCCTATAAGACTGATTACTGTCCTAAGGGTAGACAGGCCCTCTTCAGCTGCAGACACGCAACCCACGTGTCCGCTACTACCCGTTCTCTATGGGAATTAATAGCTCTCACCATATGCTCTATATTTCATTAGTCTCCATGCCATAGGTGCCCACAGGGGAAGGTTCAGAAGACCCTTGGTAGGCCGCTCTGCCAGCCAATTAATTCTTAATGGCAAGGGGTGTCACTGGCACTGTTAGATGGCTCAATGAGGGTCAAGCGCCCCAGCCCAACGCTACTTTCAGTGCAGGCCTCTCAGGGCTCTGTGATTTGTCTTGATATATCAAGGAAAATCTCTGACTAAATTCATTTGCAGTCTATAAACTCAGCTTTTATCTCTCGAATCACTCACAGACCCTCTGTTTACTCAAAGAGGAAACATGTAAGCAGAGTTTTGGCAATGAAAAAAAAAAGATATCTGTAGCAAATAGAAACGAAGTTTTAAACTTTTATGAGCTACGGATACCCTTCTGGGGTTCTTGCCTTGAGGAATAAAAGAAGAAGAATATGTGGTGACTGAAATGATCTGGGAGGTGACATCAGATACATGCTGCAACTCTGACATTTTTGTAACTGAAATGTAGAGAGGCTGGATTAGTTTCAGATGTGGCAAAGGACCACATACAAACAGTGAGGCAAGGAGCACACACAAGATGACAAAAAATAGGGGGGAGAAGAAATAATATCATTTCAGATTTGACAGAAGTTTCCTCCTTTCCTGCTCTATAAGGCAATTTTCTGTTTTGATGCTACCGTTGGAACATACAGAACTATCTAGCACTTTTTCAGTCAGAGAGAGGAAGAGTCCACCAAACCCATGCATGGATACAAAAATAATTTCTATAACAGGGGGACTGTTTTGTAAATAATTGAAACATCAAGAGGTTAAGAATACAGTATGTGAACTTTGTTGTCTGCATGTCCTGTTATTTAGATACAACATTTTTACATACAATGTGATTTTCTAAGTTGACTATAGGCTCAACAATTTTTTTTTATACTGTCATTGAACATGCAAACAACCTTTGAAACTTTCAACATGTCACACTTGAGTAGAACAAGATAGCATTTGCCAAAGCTTGAAAACAAGAAACTGCACTAGCTGAAATGCATGTAAATGCCTGGACAAGAAATTCACCTACATGAACAAGGGTTGCTACATTTCAAGTGATCAGAGAGTTCCTGTGGCTTAATGCATTGTTTGCTAGCTGAGCAATAGTATCGGGGCATAAAAACACTTCCAACTTTCCCAAGCGCTAAGTGGGGCATTTTCACTGCAAAACATGCGCCAACAGGCCAGCATTCGATCCAAAACAAAAATGCTCCCTCCTGACCTCTCATATATCACTGCTATGTCTCGAATGTGCCAATGTCATTTTAGACCTTGTGTGTTTGGAGGACGTTCTAAAGGACTGGGCATCTATTCTTAAGGCACTTGATTGATTTCTAGAAGACTTCCTCCCCACTCAAATAAACAAAACCAAAACACACACATGAATCAAGTCACAAGTGTCTCAATGGTAGATATCATCTATCACATAAGGAGAAGCTTTCCAGGTAGGTAAGCGTTGGGAATGTAGTCTCCAGAAATTTCTCCTCACTCCAAGTCCATTCAAAAAAAGGAAAGGGGAACAAAACACAACTTGCCTGTATGAATACCAGTCATAAGCTCGCCCAAGGTGTTGAAAGTAAGTTTTATTTTGTGTCTTGATTTCCAATAATAACAGGAAAATTAGATATTCCAGTCTCACCTTTACGTTCTCAGACTCTTCCATTTCTCCTTTTCTGTTAATTCCCTATTTAGGTAGTTTACTTCCATGTGATCCTTTTATTTGTATATTCAAACAACAGTTTGCAATGGGTGTGGGGAAAGGTAGCGGAGGGGAAGCACTGCCAAAATTATTCTTCATTAATATTTTTACATTTCAAATTCATTTTTTTAAAATGTTCTCAATAAGCATATATATTTAAAATGCTTTATCAAAAGCAGTTTTTATTAAAGGTATTTTCAGTGAGCTTTCCTACTTATCAATACACAGATTAACTCTTTATTGTCAACTCTTCAGAAGTTGGGCACAAAATCTTGCATTTCTAAACCTCTTAATTCACAGATACCTGTGAAGATTTTCAAGCAAGTTGAGAATCCAAATGTTTCAAAGTGTTTCGCCAGTAGGCAAAGCCTAGAGGACCTGCTGCTAGCTCACAGGCCCTAGTATGAATTTAAAGTATCAACAAATAATGCTTCGGAATCTTTAATTAGTGCTTAGGATTCTCAATATTGCCAGCTTCCTGACAACTCTTTCAAACCTCCTCCATGTGAAACATGCACCATTTTTTCCAGACTAAATCCTTTTTATTCTTACTGGAATAAACTTTTGACCATTAAAAATCAGATGACCCAAAGGACTTCAAATGAGCAAATTTCACATGATGAAATGAAAAATCTCCAACCAAATTCCTTCCATTTTCCTTTCTCCCCTCCAAAATACTTTTAAGGGGCAACACTGGACACAATTCCATAGGATACATCCATATACATAGGACAGCTTTGTGATCTATAGTCATTTTTATTCAAAGGCTACCTGCTGACAGACAAATGAGTTAGGAAGGAAAACCATTCGATGTGCCACTTTCCACACAAATGAAATGAAGGGATTTCCTTGGGATTTGCAGAGTACTCCTGTAAAGTCTCAAATCAGCCCCAGTATGAGATCAGGACCTTGGGGTAAGAGAAGTTTTGAGTTTAAATGTTCAGTAACTAAGTCATAAGTACAGTAAGTGCTCAATCCTTAAACAATTAAAAAAATAGAAATGAAATAATCTTGATTAATTTTTGTCATGAATACTTAACATCTCTTCCATTGGCAGGATGGAAGAAAAAATTTAAAAAGCATACACACACACACACAAACCACAAATATGCACTGTAGATACTAATTCCAATATTTCTAATGTCAGTGATAATTTAACATAAAAAACAGCTCACAATTATTTAGGGCTGCCTTTTAACTCTAAGGGTAAATCTACATAGCAGTTATTTTTTCCTTATTGTCTCTTTTGGACTATTTTGCTCTTAAAATAAAAAGTTATAGGGCAACAGTGTTATAAGGTGTTATAGGATCATCTACATTCTTTCAGGGTTCAGGATACTGGAAGTTTTCAGTTTTCCTGTAATTTAGTCTGGACATTACAATTTGTTTTCTTTTTAAGATAATAATAATTATTTTATTAGTGACTCTCTCATTCAAAAACTTTACATGAGCCTTTTGGAGAAGGATTTGAAATGTATTTTTGCCTTCAAAGATTTATTTCACAGGAAGTCATTCAATCATTTGGCATTGTGTTAGAAATTTATATGTTTTCTTTCACACATACAGGTGTGAGTGTATATTAATTAGGTGTTAGCACAACATTTATCCTGGAATAAAGTTTTCCTGTACATATACAGGGTCATTTTATAGATATTTTTTATGTTCTAATTTATTGTAGAACTCCCTGGTCCCAGAATACCAACAATGTTTTTAAACATGCCTTGTTTTCTGAACTTTAAAACACCTTCTATAGGACAACTTCCAGGAGAAGACTTGAGAGAGAAGGACAGCCTATGCCTAAATTTGGCAGACAGCAGCAACATTCATCTTCTGGTCCTTTCACTGGCACTCTGCAAACTTTGCAGGGACAAAAGGCAAAAGGCAAGACAGAGAAAAGAAGAGCTGCTGCATAGCCGCAGCTATTCCCTCTCCTCTCAAATGTTAGGAAGGGATTGCATAGAGAAGTACCCACTCTTAGATAGGAGTTATGTGTTTTGAGGAATAATCCTGCAGAACATTAAAGCACTCCGTGCCTGGCTCTACAAGACACGAAAACTGGAGGTTTTTTCTTTGCTGAAGGAAATTGAAAGGCAATGATCTTGCAGGCCTGAAGTTATAGATAACAGCTTAAGTATATAGAGGGAGAGAGAAATCTGGCACCACTTTCTTCCTGAGCCCTGTGACCAAATAATAAATTAACCAATTCACAAACTCTGAAAGGCTACAAAACAAAACCAACAAACAAACAAAAACACACACACAAAAACCTCTAAGAATTTGATACACAGAATTTGCATTACAGCACTGTGTTTCACACATGGCTTTTCTGCCTTACCATATGACACACATACACAAAGAAAAACAAATCTTTTTTTTTTTTCCTTAATGGATACTCATTCCTAGAATGCTATGCGGATGTCCTCTAAGGTTTGGCCTCAGTCAAAACCCTCAAAAGCACCCCTTCCTCAGAGGCCTTTTTTTAGTGACATTTGGATTATTTCTTCACAGGAAAAACAGGATTTCTCTACTGGCCACCTGCATGCACACAGTTATATATATATTAAAAGAAACCACTACAGCTATTTTATATACTGCTAGATCTATAATCGATCTTCACATATAGGCATGGGCTGGTCTCAAGACTGCCTACATTTTTGCAAATGGGACATCCATGCCACGTCATCTAGCACCAGCCTATAACGAAGAAATTCTCCCAAAGCTTGTCTGTAAAGCAAACATCATTTTAGTGCTTTAATATGTCTTCATAACAAAGAAAGTATACAAGAAGCTGTCTCTTCTTGGCTATAAGTCTACTCTCTGTGCTTGAGACCATGGTTTCTGTAAGTACACTTCAGCATTACTTTAACTTTCTGTCTTGTTTCTCTGTAAGATTTCTAGAAAAAGAAATTAATCAGGAAAAGAAACAATGATATGTGAATTAAACTTATACAAACAGAAATATTTCCATTTCATACAAGCAGCCCTTACGAAGGCATTGCTCGCAACTGACTTCTAATTCAGATTTTTGCCCTGGTAAAGGCCAGCGGATCAGAGCAAAGAGCAATCAGTTCAACATATGATAGATACATAAAGGAATCAGCTGTTTTGTTTAAAATGAGTGCATTTAGCCAAGTTACTTAAAATAACAAAAACGTGTTTCTAATAGAAAGCAACAGCGTAATGTTAGATTTAAGCTCATTCCTCTTCTGTGCTCAGCTGTAATAAGTAATAGGAACTGCAGAATGATCTGTTTTCTGCAGTCATCTTAGTCCTTTTATTTCCACTTCCAGGGAGGAGCAAACAAAACACAAACTCCTACAACAGACATAAAAAATGCTGTCTATAAAGGATAAAGCCAGCTACAGGCACAAAGCATGGAGTTGTTAAGCAAATACCATCAAACATGCCTATGCTAAAGAACACTGAAATACAAGGGTATGATACAACCAGGCAAAGCCTAAAATTCTGAACAATTGTTAACAGCAAGGAAATTGTGTTTCTCTCGTAGCACGTACTTTGTAATAAAGCATAGCAATAATAATAAAAAAAACTAATTCCTGTGGAATTAAGGTGAAGAGATGCACTCACCTACTTACAAAATTTTATGAAGATTGTTTTCCTAGATCTCCTCCATAATCAGAGGAGAGAAAGACATTAAGATGTCATCTTCCAGACAGATAATCTCTAAGCCCTCTTAAGACTTGGATGAATACTACTTTTACTGCCCCTTAAATGACAAGGAATACTAAATATGTAACTTTGACCTAGAGACAAAGAGAGTCTAGAGTTAATAATTAAAGCAGAAGTTAATAAATATTATAGGGGGGGAATATAGAACACCTCAGCTCAGCTCTGTTTGTTAGAGGTTGAGGAAATTTGCATGTAAAATATAGCAATGTGCAATATATACTTGCCTATCACATGTTGTGCTAGGGAAAAAGAAAAAAAGAACATTAAATTGTACTTTGTAGTCTAATAATTGATAACCTTGTGACCACCTGAATTTGAACTGAATTTGAATGAAAAAGCAGTATCATAAAGAAAAACTGCACAATTCACAATTTATTGTCCTGCCAGGGCATACAAAATCCCCACTGTTTGCTTCACATGAAAGACCATCAGATCATTCCTCATAATCCTTTTAGCATCTTGTACATCATCAGAGACCTTGGACAGATGAGATCTCGGGTGCAAGTTCCCAAACCTCAGCCTAGTTCATTTTGCTGCTGAAATTACTGCTGTGATGGATGTTGGCAGCACCAAGTATATTTTACTGTCTTTTACAGTATGTGCTCATGGATTACTTGATTTAAAATGTGGTACAGAAATTAGAGTATAAATGTTGCTCATTGAAGTGAGGAAAAGTGACTGTGAAAATGCCTTCAGTGGTCTAAAGATCAGTCTGCTACTGATGGATTCATTTTGAGACAATGATAAAAGAGGCCTTGGTCCCATTTTGGTTATGTTCAACAGTTTTTCAGATTGGAATTTCTAATCTTTCTCAAAGCATTTATTTTATTTATTTATTTTTTAAAAAGAACAGTATTCTCCACCTGATATCAATGAGATATTGATATTACTACTATTACTAGATATTACTGATATTAAGCCTGAGAACATCATCACCCTTGGAAAAAGAATAATGCAGAAAAAAAGTTTTCTATTACAGATGCTGTCGATGGTAACACAAAGTTTTATGTAGTTTTGCTGCATGCAGTTGCCTAAATAGAGATGCGTAGTGCTGTTTTGGACGACTTATGGAGAAAATTCAGAGACTAATGAATATGCCAAAAAGCTAGTTCAAAACAAAAAGTGCTTCTTGCAAATGTCACAGTAACCCTTTGCACAATATCTAATTTTACATTTCACCTATTAGATACCAGGAGGAGTGTCTAGTCAGATGAGGACCAGTGAGCTGTTACAGAAGAGGTAAATACTTAAATTCTTAGCCCCTTCTCTATAAACCTGCCTACCGGGTTATATCCTCAGTTTAAAGGAAGATCAGGAAGGTCCTGCTTGTGCAGTGCTAAAATTGGTTGATAATAAGACAGTAACTTGTTTGCCTCTTCAACATTTTAAGAGAGATTAATCTGCTAACAGCATTTAATGGAAATTAAATCGCATGCATATTATAGCTTAATTGTGAAACATGAAAAGAGTTGCTTAACTATATTCATGCACAGCCTCTTCTTGGTTATTACAGTACCAATAAGAGATACCAGAGTATCAGAGGATTTTTTTGTTGTTGTTATTGTTGCTTTTATTTTCTCTGCAAGAATAATGCACTAGAGTTTTCTGACAAAAGTAATATTAGAAATCGACTAATAGGATTGTGATCACACATGCACACATAAAAAAAAAAAAAAAAAAAAAAAAAAAAACCAACACACATAGACAGAGGCATACAAAACCCCCACAACAATTTGCCAATTAATCCAAATCCTACCCTCCAAACCTTCTTTTATGCCCAACTCCAAGAGAAAAAGAGAGCAACTAAATCATCTAGATTTACGAGGTATTGTTTATTTTTCTTATTGTTAACTTACTATGTTATTATGATGTTGCATTTTGGACACACTTTACTGCTTTTTGCCCCTTCATAGTCCTTCAAAAAAATGAAGCAACTTGGCTCCAAGTCCATCCCTTGGAAGAGTCAAAGGTGGTTCCTTGGAAACAACTGCCAGGGCACAATATGAAAAAGTTCAAAGGATGAAGCAAAGAATAGAAATGCAAAGCAGGAGATGTGAACGTATTTTAGCATTTAAACACCTAAATGCACAACTTTATGTTCTAACAAGACTTGACTCTATAGTGTTTAAAAGCATTTTGTTCAGCTCAGCTAAAGAACCCACCACAGGTTCCCTTCACAGATGTTAACTCTTTCATGAAAAGAAGTATGCTTCTGCACAGCATGAGTGTATTTAATATACAATGTTGCTATTTGAAGTTTCTTTGTTTCTTGGAATGGGCAGTCTCTTCTGAATTTTCGCTTAGAAGAAACAGGTAGAACTACGTATTTAATTACCCACCTACTGATAATTATTTATACGGTCTCCTTAAAACACACAAATCTGTAAAATGTGTCTTTGATATCACTGCTTATTAAAACAGGGAGCAGTTTTGTTGAAACAAATCTGCGACAAGTCTTAGAGAAACCCGAGAATAAAATGAAACTCAGTTACACAAAAATTGCAGCAGAACATGAAACACTTTCCAACAGTGACTCTGGTCCCATCCTCTATTGCATGTCATTGTTTTAATACATCTTTACACACAAAACAAATTAAAATGAAATAGAGCTAATTACATCAGTGAAGACAGAATGATGATAGCTAAAGGCAGAATGAGGGAAGCTGCAGGCAAGAAAAAAATATCACAAATCTTTTTGAGGTTAACCTGATACATGGGAGAAAGGGGTGCAGCTGGAGGTATGACTCTTTCTCTGCATGCATGAGGCCTGGCTCAGGGCTAGGAGCAGGTGATGGGTACAAATCTCCTTCCTTGATGGCAATACCCAAGCAAGATACATTTGTGACTCTTGGATAGGATGTTTAAGAACCTTTGAGATCAGACAGACAGGTGAGAACAGGTGAAAGTGGTGCTGCTCTAGTATTTTTTTGCAGTGCATTAGCAGTGACTATTTTCCCCTTGTGATTCAAAGGGATCCTTATCTCCACTCATTATCTGGCTGCAAACAACTTGTAAACCCAAATCTCACTCCCGGGCAAAACTTAAATGACAAAAACAACTGCACTTCACTTTAAGGAGGAACAAGAATAAAGTTTGCAGGCTGCCTACAATTGATTTGCCTTTTACCCTCAAAATACTGATTGCAAACTGGAGTTAACACAGGAAGATTTGTTCTGCCTTTACCTTAACACAAGCAGCACAGTTCTGGACAGCCATCAGTTGAACACCATATGTACAAGGAGGGGAGTTACAGGTCAGGAATGCTGTGCATTGGCAAGACTGTGTGGGAAAATGCATATAGCACCTGCTGACACCCTACAGGCACTTTCCAATGCCTTACTCCTTCAAGAACACTAAATAAACAAGCTAAATTCCTGATCCAGAGATTTACAATGTATGGGTGGGCAGATTGCTGTGCCTACATGGTGCCTTATTGAAGTCAGTGGGGCTCCATGCAGGTGCAGCTGTCCATATGCACATAGTAAACCACAGGCTTAGAGCTTACTACTGTAAAAATCAAAAACAGGCAAAGGAGAACAAAAAATAAAAAAGCAATATATTTCATGCTTTCTTTGAATTCTAACTAAATTAATACTTTGGAGGGAATTAAGGAAATTTAATACAGTTCAGTTTCTGTTTCCCCCATAGACACAGGAAATTGAAGCACTTTCCAAAGGTAGCTCGGGAAAAACAGTAGCATGTATTTTTGCTTATGAGGGGAGGATGTCAGAGTCATGATTATCTCATCAGAGTGACCTATAAGACAGCACAATTCTTGTGATTCACTAACTCTGAGTTTATTCTGACTTCTTTGCATAGATATTAATGCTTAAAAGGAAAGGATATTGTCTGCAACACGCCGGCTTTGTCAAGTCCTCAGAGTTTGGCTCCTGGAATGTGTGGCAGTAGCATAAAGCAGACAGCTGGTCCTCTCATCTTCCCTAACCTCCTGTTTTGTAACTGCTAGGTCATATTATAGGGAAAGCATGCTGTAGTTTTGCCCTGTATTGCCTTTCAAAGCAACTCGGACTATACAGTTGTTGCTACAAGGATACTACGTGGTAGCATATGGGAGGATAAGCTGAGTTTCAGAAGCATAAAGAAAGAAAGAAAAAGGGCAAGAATCACCCTCTCTTCTAAAATTTGATATTTTTGGTCTCATTTGGTATGAGAATAATACAAGCCACTTAAGTTATCTGAATGTCTGGTTCTGAGGCTGTAAATTCCAGATTACAGACCCAATAAATCATATTTTTTCAGTATGTAGTTCATTTTGTATCATGCCAGATCACTTCAGCTTTAGTTCAGAAGCCCCTTCAAATGAACCAGCAGAAACACTTGCATAATTTATTTGTTCAGTTTTTGTATTTAATTACTTAATCATATTTGCTGCTTGGCATTTAAGAAACTGCAGGAAACACAGTAAGGCTTAGTGTCATGATAGCTGACACCTTCAAAGCATTTTTTTTTTCTCCCCCATTTCACTCTTATTAGATCTAATTCCTGGTTTTAAAATGAAGAAAAAAAGCAAACAAAAGCCCACCCAATTACAAGTTAGGCTAAAGTTCAATCCTTAACACTAAGGATGCATAATTATTCTCACCTCCTCTCTCCCCTTCTCATTATTATTATTTAGACCTTTGAGAAAGACATCTTCTGGATTTTCCCCAGTAATATCTACCAAGATACTTGCATGCCCATATAGCAAACTTACGTGGCCATCTTGGCAGCTTCTTGAACATTTTCATTTTTGTGGCACATGCTATGTAATCAGACAACATTTCCGCAATGCATTTCAAATTAAGATGATGGGAAATTTGTTTCCCCAACATATGCATGGCAGATTTTGTAGGGACAGCGTACACACAGCAACAAAGAAAGACTTTACACAACTCTCCTGCCACCTTGTGTAGCCAATGTATGTGGGCCAACAAAACTAGGTTGAGGGCTCTGGAGGTCTAAGGCTCCTAGTCTAAAAGTATTGTTCAGGCCAGTAGAAGACAGCACAGCCTTTGCGGCAACAGTACAGCAGAGAGCACAGACCACAAGGCTGCATGCTGCTCAAACCAGCATTCATCTTTCTTGGCAGAAGATAAAGCTGTTATGACAGTTTGATTTACATAACACAGAACATTTCAAAAATATGGTGGAATATTTTCCAGTCAGCTGGTTGAAACAGAGTATTTCCCAGGGAAAAACAAAAAACAAAAAAAAAACAAGCAAGCAAGCAAGCAAGCAAGCAAGAAACAAAAACAAAAAACTTGGAGCAGTTCATGTTAGAATCTAGGCCTAGCCCATTCCTTAGGGACTGCATTTCAAACCCTGCACTTCTTCATTTTCCAGAGTAGTGCCACATGTAGCAGGTTGCAATCATGTCTATCCTTCCCAATATTTTAAAGTATGACTTCATAAAAATAGGCACTTCAAAAAAAAAAAAAAAAAAAGAAAAAAAAAAGCACTACACTACACAGAAAACACTATAAAAACTTACACTGAGTTTGTCTTTCTAGACATTTTTAAAAAGTTACAGCTTCAAGAAATTGTTCAGTGGTTCATCATGTAAAAAATTAAAATACTTGAGAGTGTGGAATTTCAGATGCTTTTTCTGTCAGATATTGACTGAATTACAAGGTGAGGAAAATCCACACTACCTTTTTCCCTACTTATTTCTTTTTCTTTTTCCCCAAATAAAGCAAAAGGCTTTCTTTTTCGCTTCTGCAATTACCGCTCTTACGATCTTATGATGCACACGGGTATCAAATCATCCACTAAAATTCACTAACCAAAGAGAAAAGAATCTAATCTGTTTTTGTCCTTTCTTCCTAGAAAGGAGATGTTATTCCTCTTAAAGGTTTTTGTTTTTTTGTTAAATAATGAATAAAGTAGTTCCTAGATTGCATTCATGTTAAAAATGCAGTAATTTGCAGGCCTATGTTAGATACAAACAAATTTATGCATGTTACTGTATGTGTCCCTCTTTGAAAATTCAGCCTAGATTACCAATACCTATAAGCAAATCCAATAATACTTGAAGACTTTCGAGCTCAGAACTTTTGAATTTATTTTTGAACATATATTGTAGCCAAATATCTGAAAAACTACAGAGGTGCATGAAAAATAGTGGTCTGGTTAAATCCCTCCACACTCATTAAGGTCTTCATAAATGGGGTGTACTGTGTTTCCAATATAAACAACAGCCAAAAAAAGCAAAAATTCTTTAAGCACATTGCTCATCTGTTATATTGGTCTGCCATCTGTAGGTCACAGAGAAAAATCTTTATTCCTTGCATTTCAGAGCACTTCTTTGTTTATTACTATGCATTTCTGAGTAGGTATCAACGAGAAGTATTACCATCAGTGGTATCTCATACACCTCACATACGGTTGACTTGAAACTCATTCAGACAGGTGATCATCATTCGAAACTTAAAAACAAGAAAAACACCCACCCTTTTCCCGACACACAAACACATCCCCCCAAACACATCCCAGATTCAGTCCCGCCCTAGAAGCATTATGAGATTAATCAGGTGCAAAGATAGCATTATGCATCTATAAGAGCATTCCCAAAGCTAGGACTTCTCATCCTTATATTTTCAGGCCTCTTATCTCTGGTATGCCATATGGTAACTATATTTTTAAGTCTTTTTTTTTTTTTAATACACACACACGCACCCCTTTTATATATGCACCTCTCTACATATACACATACACACAGACACACACTCTTGCATCTCACAATTTCTCTGCAACTTCCTTTCACATAAAGCACACAAATTTGTTTTTCTTCATGGGTCACCCTTGAAAACCATCTGACAATTTAAAGATGCAAAATGCAGTCTTTCCGCTGGAGTGTCCTCAGCCAACCCCTGCTGCAGCTCGCTTTGCGCATCCTGATTCTGCAGAGAACAGAAGTGCTGTGTCTGTGTGTTGAGCTCACAGATGCCACTCAGACTGCTCAGCTGGAACAAGTGTTCCTTTAGAGATTACTTCTTTTGTATCTACTACAATAGGAGAAGATAAAATAACTCAGAAGTAGTTGAGACAACGTACAGATAGAGAGCTTGATTCCAGCATCTTCCAGATTTGGGTAGGTTGTCTCACACATTTCAGAGTGTAAATTAAGTTATGGTCCATTGGGATTGTTTTGTATCACACAAGCACAGATGTCCACAAATTCTCCTTAGACCCACATGTTCCACATTATGGTGATGAGCCCTTTATAAAGGATAAATTGCTTGGAAAGACTTTCCTTTCATATTTTCAGAGTTTCAGAGTCATGTAATCCTTCCTGGAACTAAAGGGAAAGATTCTTAAGGAGTATGTAGACTTTACAATCCATAAACCTATTCACAGATTTTAGATTTTTTTTTTTTTTTTTAAGCAAGGATATGAAGCATCTGTAGTGATCACGTTCCTGAACTAAATATGTACTGATATTCATATGCATATAGCTTCTGTCTTTGAAATCACATATTCTTAACTCTGACATTGGTGAAGTGACAAAGATCTCTTTTTATTCAAAAAGCTTCAGAGCAAAGTAAAGACTATTCCACACGGTCTTGCCAAATTTCATACAGAAAAAGACATCTGCCGTGCACCATATCTTATTGATCTATTTGCTGAAGTATCTTTGCTAGCTCTGAAAAAAAATGCTAGAGACCTAGAAGCAGCTGAGAGGCCCCTGCTCACACCAGCTGCAGTGGGACTTGGGTGCTTCCAACACTCTGGCTGCTACTGCAGGAAACTGCATTGACATACCCACATTTGCCTGGAATAGCTGATATTTTCATCATACAGCTGTTTTGTACATTGTAAGCATGCAAAAAATGGTAGTAAAAGCACAGTTAGTTTATGTGCTCACCCCACTAGAATTTGTGTGCAAGTCTGAAAGAAATTATAGACCACGAACTATAACAACATAGTAAATTCAAAAGTAAGCAATGTAACAAGGAACACCAAATTATATCATTCCCTGTCATCCTCAAATGTATTAAATATAGTTCATTACTATATAAATATAGTACATTAGAAAGCATAGACCATTTCAAAAAAATGAAAAAAAAAACAAAAATGAAACAATGTATTCTACCAAAGTAAATTTTATTGAAATTAACTTAAATGCTCAGTTCTGCCCTGGATGGCGGCAAAGCTACAGCTCTGTCTTATTTGCAAGGCAACACAAAAGGATGTTTTCTGCACATCCAAAAAAAGAGAAAGCAGCGCCATAAAGAAGTGGAAAAGCATTCTGAACTGAAACTCTTCAAGTGATTATTACTTTCATTAGCAAAAAACAGCTGTAGGCAGCCCACATCTATCCAATAGGCCTCCTTCTTTAAGTTCCCCTCGGTTCACTGTTTGTCACAAGTCTCTTCCATATAAATCACTACCTATGACTTCCTCATCCTACAAGTGCACCTGAACCACAAGATAGACTGTTAATTTAAAATTAAATTAGTGGAAAAAAAAAAAAAAGAAATCTTCCTATGTTTGCACAGTTTCAAAAGAGTAAATATCACGGACATCATGGGGCAAGTAACTAGTACCCTGTAAGTCAAACCAAAGGTATGACAGTAGCCAGTGGTTCACTACGCTACTGCAGATGCCCAAGAAAATGTTTGGGCATAGAACTGATGCTAGCTCTGGATATTCGCCCAGTACATGGGTGATATGTTGTACAAGCATTTCCTTAGTCAGAGATTTTTTTTTAATAAATAATTCTAAAAGAAATCTTTCATATTACAGATATTTTTGCAGAATCTTTTTGGGTCCTTGCAGTTCTCCACTCTCTCCTCCAGTGGAGGATTGCAACTACATATAGTGTTAAACTTCTTTTGTGTTAAATGTCTTCTGCATACTTTAAAAAGAAGTCCTCTGACATCTGCTAAATCTTGATCTGAAAGATCACACTATAGAGGTAATTGATCATCCAGTGATTTCCACACTTTTTTAAAAAAAAAACTAATCGTAAATTTCCTTAGGAATGAGGAACACAGTTCATGGCCCTTTTTCAAATATATATCCATATATACATACATATATGGCTGTTACCAACACACAAATTTATTTTTTATGTTGAGAAATGTTAAATCCAGAGGCGGACTTCCTACTGTGCAGCCTGCAGCTGTGGGCAGAAGTATTCCAGTGAGGGAAGCAGCATGTGTTCAGTCTGCATCTCCGACAGCAACTTCACTCATGTAGGGGCCAGTGAAGAAATTCCTAACTATCCTGTAACCACCACATGATCATAACTGTCACACATAGCAAAACTCACAGGAGAAAAATCTGTGGCTGGAAACTTGAACTATTGTTCTCAACATGAGACAGAGAGGTATGTTTCAGATTAGTATACTTTTCAAATGACTTTTTTAAAAAATGTAAAAGCCTGTCTATGGCAAATAAATTGGAAACAAATCTGGGAACTTATACAATTACACATCTGCGAGGTAAGTGATCCACTTGGAGTCTATTCTCACAGTTTGAAAACTGAGAGTGCACATAAAACTGGTATGATCTCAGGTGAGATGAAGTGACCTCAGATGAGGGACCAATTGGATTATTATAAACAACTTGCAGTTAAGACTAAACGTTTACTTAAATAGCCATTATAAATACAAGTTATTAGGTTCGATGCTGGGATAACTCTATAGTTTGCATCATAGAAGTCTGGCTAAGTTACTTAATTACTGATTTGAAATGAAAGCCCTCCTATAATTGCAGCTGTAGTTAAGAAAATATTCCTGTGGATCCAAACAGGTGTCTTGCAAACTAAGTAAAAACACTTCATGATGAGAAGGAAGATAATAGCTGCCTTAATTTTATGAAGAGGGTAAAAAATTATTTGAATTCTAATTCTAATTCTAATTTCTCTGGCCACAAAAGTGACAGACGGCAACGTATTCAGATACTTGGCTGTTCCAGCTGTGAAAACAAACTTTTCAAAGTTCCCAACCAGCAGGCTTTCACATTTCTGGGAAATGAAACACTACTACTGTTTTATTTATGGTACCATTGCTTTATGACAGTTAATGAGCTGTAGTTTTATAAAAGAGAACAAAAACAATGCTTTGTGCCATCACAAATAGCCATCAGCATTATTTATTGCAGATGTTTTAATCTATTGTGGTAATAATGAAACATTCATTGTTTTGCTACCCTGAGCAATCTGTGAGAAATTTAAAGTTACAAAAGCTCCCACTTCTCCCCTGAAGATTTTGCTCCTTTCCAGAAGGCTCTGTTGTGGAATAGATAATGAGGTACATGGCAAAAGCATAGCTGAGGAGAGAGCAAACGTACAGAAATAGTTTTACGATGAAGCTTAATCGATGCCTTCTGCAGAATGGAACTGTTTTGTAGACAGAGAAATTACAGGAGTGATTAAGTGTCAATTGTTTATGTTCTGGACTTGGTACATTCATGTAGAAGAAGTTTCACAGTATTCAGGCTATGCCTAATATCGCATCTTGAAGATGAAGAAAAACAAGCTAAAGGCTGTAGATTCAGATCCATGGGATACTGTTTCAATATTTCAATTATGAACCACCATGGAACTTAGGATTCTCAGCAAAGTCACACAGATGGGGGGGCTTGAACTTTCAAGAAAATCCCTGTTAGAAGAAATTATTTTGACAGAGTCTTCCCCAAACCCAACTGACTGCTTGGCACTGCAACCCATCCTTCATCAGAGAAGCATCATGCTGAAACCTGCGGGGCTTCTTTTAAGAGGATACTTTGGTTCCTCATTTATATAGCTCGCCTCATTTGTAAGCAGGGCAAGGGAAAGGAAATGGAACCACTTGAGCCACTAAGGTCAGGGTTAGCATGACAGTGAGTATTTCATATTCCTTCTCCTATGTTTCCCTTTAATTCAACTATGGATTAAGACAGCCCACTCACCTAGTGAAACAACTAGACAGCTCAATTTGTAGACAGTCTAACATTGCCAGGCAAGCCACAAGAGTGTCATTCACAAAGTTTGGTACTGAGAGAATGGACAAATACTCACCAGTCTGGAAAAGACAGAAGAAAAACTGAAAAGTTTGCAGTGTGGTGATGTCATGTTCCAGAGGTGGACTTACTGTAATAACACTGAAGAAAGACTCCAAGTCGCACAGGTTTCCACCAGTATTTGCCAATGCTATAAGCTCACTTATTTAATCCTGGGCTTAATCACAGCAGAAATAGGGATGTGTTGAGGAAGCAAACCTATTTTTTTGCACCTCATTTTCTATATCTAAGCGGCAAATAAGATCATCATTTCGTTCTTTTTAAAAAGAAAGCAGAGGAATAATTGTGAGGAATAATTTAGCTCAAAGAAAGTCAAGAGTCTCATGCAAGGAGACTGCATTTACAGATCATATGTTATTATCTTAAGAACTGTTTCCTATATTCTCTCAATTTTTGTATGAACTAAAGATAGACTACAAGCATGCACTGATCATAAGTAAAATAAAAAAGACAGTTAAAAATGGCATTAACATAGTTGAACTGCACTGCTTTCCTTAAAATATTTTCAGGGCCATCAGGTACTATTTCATATAATTTCTTCCATACTAGCCATAGCGCACATCGTGTCTGATGATGGGTCAACTTATTAATTTGCCTCTAAGTGCATTAAGAGCCATAAAAAGCAGTTCACCCAGCAACTTAGACTGTTGCAATTCCTTGATCAAGCCAAGTCCCATGTAAGCCCTCAAACTCTTTCTGTTCTTATCTACCTTCATGATAGCCTTATCTTCATAACTTCACTGAGCTAATTAAAAGAGAAAACTGAGAGCTATCTGCTTCAGAAATATATGCTCTCTCTAGCCTAACATTTCATAGAACTAACACAAAAGTCATAGCAGAGATTTGGGTCTTGCTGTTTGATTTACAGCTTGTTGACCAGTTAAGCAATTTGCCTCAGTTTTAAACACACTATCTGCACAGCAGTTTTTCCACTCATTGTTTTCAACAGGTATCCTTTTAAAAATAAAATATACAACAATAGAGGAAAAAGAGAAAGAAACAACCAGTGAACCAACCAACAATAACCTTAAATACCAAGTGAAACTCCTGGGGCTTTGAGACAATTACAATACTGACGAGATCAGAAGGCAAAGTAGCATTCAGAATTGACCTTAAAATAACTATGACACAGTGAATGTAAACAGCACTCACCACTCATTGTATCTGTGGCAAACTGTTTATGTTATTAACTCTGTATTTTTTTATTTAAAAAATATCAAGGAACCCATGCTCCTACCAGTGAGCAAATCTCACAGACCAAAAAGTATAAAGATTTGGATGTAATATAGATTTTGTATATGTAAATACTTTACTGAGAAAGTCAATCTATTAAAGCCAATAGAGCTAGGATATATGTTATTTAAAAAGCTGACAGCCAGCCAGAGTAAGATATCCACAGTATTAAATACATCAGAGTTAAAGAACACAGCATCTTTAATTCTTTATTTAATTAGTAGTACCTTTAATTGAGATACTACTATTATTTGCTTTGAGAGCTGGTAGGAACTAAGCATGTTTTTAGACTTGAACTTCAGTGCCCAAACGCTTAGCTGCACACCTGCACTGCAGAACTTCATGGGGCAAGAGCGCTGCAGAACAAAACCCCGTTGACAAGAACACCGCATAGCGCAAAAGACACCAGTGATTCTAAATATAAACATGAAGTGAAAACCAAGTGTGAGCATTTTGGCTCCTAAGGGTAATCGTACACTTCACAAGTCTCTGATGATCATTTATAGAGATACGAGAAAGCTTTTTGAGTCAGATGTTGGCAGCAAAAAGTGATACAAAACACCAACAAGTCATCCCAAGTTACAGCTAGGGGAAGAAAACTGCTAAGGACATACTCAAAATTTTTCTTTTCAGAGTGTAAAACCCTGCAGTGCACTTCCACCCTTTGGGATCAAAAGAATTTCTCTGCTTTTAAGAAACCTCTCACTTCAGTGAGATTTTTAAGATTCAAACCCAGGTAGGCACCACTTTCCTGGATCTCAGTGGTAAAAGCACTGGAAAAAGATGAGCCATTTCAGAATATTGAACTTGTTAACAAGAAATGCTCTGACTCTAGATTGCTAAAACTAGAACTTGGCATGTTCCACCTACTGCGTTAAGCTATCAGCCTCACCACAGCTAAAACCCTCCAATCAACACAGCACTGCAGTAACAAGAAAAAAAAAATCAGTCTAGCAAGTAAACATTAACCGCAAATTTGGAACATTGCGAAGAAAAATACTTGATGAAAAATAATACAAAAAAGCCTTGAACTGACAGAGAAGACAAAGCTTGAGTTGCCTACTCAAGACCCAAGTCCCCTCTCACACTATTACTTCCCAGAAACAGGCAGCCTAGTTTCTTTCTCATTGGATGTTTCATTTTGCCTCTTAAAGGGAACACATATCAAGGTGTGCTCCTTCTCAATATATTTGATCAGTTTACCTTGGAAATTCAAGAGCAACCATTCCAGAGAATATATAAACATCTATCAAATGAATTTCACCACCAGAGCTACAAAACTTACCAAAGACCTGCACAAGGCCAAGCAGAGCTTAGAAACTTAAGAGAATAATCTACAAAATCAAAAAGAAAAATATATCTTATGACATGAATAACATATCTCTGTATTACACAGAAACATTGTATAGCGCCTACCTGCAGCTCCTATAAAACTCCAAATTCTTGAGTCCAATAAGAACAAATAGCTAATGGGCTGTTGTCTTTGATCCCACCCTTCTCTAACAGAAGGACAGATGCACAGCTGGCATGAATCAATCTCATCACTAAATTCATTTCTGTCAGATGAAAAAGGGGCCTCTTTTTACTGTTGCCGAGAATACAGTCCATTTATTCTATCATTTGTCATCTCACATGCAGCAGAATGAGCATGGAAATGGTTTACGTTTCTGAGAGAAAGCTGCCCTCCTTGCTTTAAACAGCACTTGACCTTACACGTTTCCAATTAAATACTTCACAACAAAAACAGCTTAAACACCTATGACAATATATTAAACAGTTGGTGAAATCAGATATAAGCTTTGTGTATTACAAATGTAGGTTTATTATTTCAGTCTAAGGGTATTTTTACATAGTTTTTTCACAACAGAATGACTCAAATGTAGTTCACAGCAGTGAACTGAAACATGCAAGTCTGGTTAACAGCATTCTTTTTTTTTTTTTTTTTCCTCTTTCTTTAAATAGGTTTGCACCGGGTGTCTGGTTGTTTATACCTCAGAGTCCTCACAGCTAACTATCAAAAAGCATGCAAATTCCTAAGCTGTTCCTTTCACCGCTTGGGGCTTCACGATCTTGCGAGTATATCGTATTAGATAAAAAAATCATTTTGAAAGTACAAGCACTGTCTTAAGCTCACTAATTACCAATATTCATCTCACTAAATGTACTGCTTGCATTTCCCATGACATGAAAACACAGTAAGATGTTTCCTGCAGCAGGATTCTGGAATACTTTTTGCTTTCTGGAAGTCTTTTAGTTTCAGATGTTTAAACTGAGCTGTCTAAATAAATATCCTGTATGACATGAGATTTGTACAGTAACTTTATACTACATGTGAATAATTATGCTAAAAGAATTAATGCATGAATTGAGCTTATCTACATTATTTTGATCATCTCTCTGAAATTCAAACTCATATCTATGCATTCACATTTTGCAAATGAAGCAAAATTTATTGTCACCTGTGAAGCATGAAGAGTTGATATCAAGTCACAGAAAAAACAACCGTAGCCGACATTTACGTAGCTTTCATGGCTCAGGTCCATGTTGAAATCTTTTATCACTTAAAAATTCAGTATTAGGAGCTTTTTAAACTTTTGCATGTGCATTTTAATACAAAGTAAACAAAACACTAAGTTTGAGTTCAAAGGAAAAAAATAAGCTTTCTAACAGTACTGGAAGTACCTTATTGAAACAAAGCTTACATTATTCCAAGAATCTCAAAGTTCTTAAATGCTCTTTAAATATTTCACAATAAACCTTTCAGTCTCATCTTTCTACTTTCTAACTCTTATGTGAGAAATTTGCTAGTTGTCAAAAATGTGTGAATTACATCAATGAGAAAAAAATGTAGTAGATGAGAGGCAAAACTGCACAACTGTTCCCTTTTAGTACCTTGTTTTGAATACCTAATATTTTTCTTAAACTTTTACTGAGATTCTGACATTCTTTCCATGTTGCTGTCCTGTAACAAAGTGGCTGTTTTGAATTAAGAAAAAGTGGCTCCATTCACTTTGAGTGAAACTATTTTTCTGTGTATAGTTGTGTAATTACAATAGATACGGCCTGGAAGACAAGATCTAGTATCACTCATCACTCACGTCATACTCACCTGGCTCTGGAAGGTACTGTTCTATTCATCTATGAATTGCACATTGCACGTTAAATACACAGAATATGTTTCTTTCCCTAAACTTGCAAGTTATACCCTAAGAATGTGCTAGGCAAACGTACAGAGTTAATTGGATTGAACTGGCGTGAACTGTCAGGTTGCCATAGGCCTACTGCACATAATGTAGCAAGGTGTGAAAGGGCTGGGGAAGTGCAAAAGGCTTGTAAAAGCTTTAGAAAATACAGATGTGGAATATGAGCCACGAAGATTTTGCTGGGGATCGAGATTGCCACAATCAACTGAGAAAAGCAAGCATTTAAAAATACTAAAGAGGATTTATTCTATGAATGCTTAAAGATTCCTCAAGCAGCTCCTAGCTTTTCTTCACCATTCCAGGACTGGAGCCTGGGTCTATAACTGCTGTACTAAAGTATTATATTAATAACACAGTGGCAAGTAAAAAGTGGGAACGTACCTTTCTGAATATGAAGAAAGCAGAGAAAGTATAGTATGATCAAAGCTATCTGGATAATGCAAATGACAACAAAATTCTGGATTTTCAATCTGAAATCCAGCATTTTCTTAAGAGTGCTCACCAATGACTTTATGTGGAAGCATTTTGAAAACTTCAGCATGATATCACATTCAATGTAGTTGGCATCTTTGTAGTTGGCATCCCGATAATTTCTTATTTTATTTCAGATGTTAGTTTTTTGAAGTAAGTGCAAAGATATTGAAATTTTTATTTGAAATATCATAACTATATGAATTCTATGTATCTTCCAAGAGATCTAGAAATAATCAGCAGTGCATTCTAAGGCTGAACATAGCGGATATTGTTTATATTCGCCAGCTCTGTGTAAACATATTGGAAACTTTGGGCTTTATTTGACTTTTTCTATATCAGATCGAAGCTCGGAGGTGAGTATATATAGCAGTCCAATTTCATGGAAAAAGTAGAATTGCAGGTCCAATCAGGAAAACTCAAGGTCAGATCTGCTAAGCTGTGGAGGTTATGGAAGAGATTTTTGTTAACTAGAACAAAGGGTAGTGTAACAGTGTGTTGCTTAAAGCAGCTGCAACACTTCTCTGCTGAATGAGATATTTCTATTCTGCCTGCTGGAGCCTTCCATTGAGGCTTAATTCTGTGAGTGATATGAAACATGTCACATAAGAACCTGGAATCTGGGTTACTTTGGAAACAGTGACATTGACCTTGCTGCCTCCTCTAACAAAAAAAAAAAAAATTCTATTGTCCTGATACAATAGTGAAAACTGAGCTGTTATGCCTGCTTCCTGTTTGTAGAAGTTAGTTGTTGCACAATTCAACCACTTTATCAGAAAATTTATCTTATAATTCAAAATCCAATAATCAAGTATAACTAGGGAGGAAAACAAATAGCAGCAAGGGTGATATCACAATTCTAAGCACTGTGCAGATGTATGGGTATTTTATTTATTTATTTTTTCTTTGCTTAATTCTTGCTGAATTGCAGGGTTTAATCCTAACACTTAACATAGCATGTTTTGGAATAAATACATTCAGCTCTTCTGTAATAAACCAATGAGATGTTTCCTACTTCTTTTTATTTCAATTCCCCATTTCATTATGTTAAAATAAGTTAATTTTACAACTCATTACATCCTTTATCTAGAGAAAACGGGAGTTTTCCATGTTCCAGGTATATGTGAGGAACATGTATAATGCTCTTCACAAGAACTACAAGTTTGTAGTCCACCTCTATCACAATAGAGCTTTTGCTCCTAGTAGTTACCCCTCATCGTGTAGTAGATTTTACCTGGCAGACTACTTAACACCAGAGTTCTACCTTTTTAATTCTTCCTGGTCTATGTAAGTGGCCGAGAGATTAAGGAGATGATTGCCAGAAGTAATGTCAAGTCTGACATATAGTGCTTACCTCAGTGACAACCAGGTGGACTTGTAGATATCATTATTACACGGTAAGGTGTTTGGTCGCACCTTATTTTGCTTAGCAAGCAAATCTATCAATTAAATATTGAAAAGCATTAGTCATATGTGTGTATATATATATATATATATATATATATTTTTTTTTTCCCCGGAGTTGGAATTTCCAATTTTCCATGTCAATGAGATTGACCTGATTCTAAGCATTCAGTTCATTAAGAAACATGCGTTATAACATTTTTTCTCAGTAGCTGCTACTTATCTTCCTGGTGGCATTCAAATTATGTATCCGTAGTTAAGTTCTTGGTTTCTAAGACATTTTTTTTATTGAGGAGCCCCAGCTCACAGCTGAGATTTGTTGCCAAAAAATGCTGTTGTACTTTCAATGGTGCAGTTGTCCAAGTATTGGACTCTTGTCTAATAAGGCTACTGTCCTAGGCTTCCCATACAGGTTTTTCCAAAGCAATCTTTTTTTTTTTTTTTGCCACAGAGAAGCTTTTGGATAGGCTTTATACCTTTATCTTTATTTGGTTGCTCTCTTGACTCATTGATACACCTGGCCTCTCGTACTCCTAACCAAAATATTAAATCATTTGATTCTACTATAGCCGAGAGAAAAGACCTTTTCCTTCCTCTATTTGGCCTTTTTTTTTTTTCCTGTAGACTTTTCAGAGCCATTAAAGCCAGAAGCTGTAACTCCAAGGTTTGTTCTCTTGCTTTGTTGTTGTGAACTATCTTTGTGAGAAAAGCTAAGTATCAAAAAGCAATGCAGGAGAGAATGTTGCTTGCTATATAGGTGCACTACATCTATGCAGAATTTTTACCAGAATCTGCCCCCTGTCTCATCAATACAGATAATCCAGAAGTACATTTTCTACCTCTGCTGCAACATCCTCAAAAGAGCCTGTCAGCCCACATATTTCTGGAGCAGTAGCTCTTTCAATAGGTGCTCATAGCATATGGCAACATTGTAAGTAATTAGCACAAAAAATGTCTAGAGCCAAAGCCTGTAAGTAGACACTTCATTATATGCAGATGCACCAACATATTATTTGCTTGTAACAACAGCATTTTTTCATGAGTTCAGAACTTCAAGATAAGAATCTACAAAACCAGAATTTTTCTGTGTGACTTACAAATTGTTGCAAATGCTGTGTCTACCATCCTTTGTGCACTCTGACTTTATCCATAAAGTAAGGATAGTATGCACAGTACTGCTTATAGAACCTAGTAGTGATGTGAATAAAATGGATTAATTAATATCGTATTTGAATACTGCAATTGATACAAGGTTTCTGGATGGTATTTCTTGAGATGAAACCTCTCAGGAATTGAAATACACCCCACAAAATATCAGTCTAAAAGGTTGAAGAATGGACTAACTCTTCAAATTGCATTTTGATGCAGTATTGTTCATTGACTTTTGGTGATTTCCCTAGTTAAGTATGGAGTGTCAGCAAGTCAGAAAAGGGAAAAACATTTTATTCTGATCATACTTGTTTTCACAGAACAGGAGGTGCTGCAGCTGCAAGAGCACTGCAGGTACTGCATTATTTTCTTCTTGATTTTGTGTCACAAAACAGATAACAACATTCGCTCTTCTACAGATACAACTGGCATCCCAAAAAATAAGATTTAATATAGACTAAAACATCTATGGACAGGATTTATAACATGATCCTAGAAAAAATATATATGGAAAGTCAGATGTAACCTTACCAGACTCATAGTTTGAGATTTGAATACTTAAGATGAAAAAAAAAAAAAAAAGTGTGAACCTTATAATCTGGATGGGATAAAATGCCTGTCAAAAATTTGCTTTGGCACCTGCCTCATCATTTTCATATTTCTCTAACAGTTCATATCAAAAGGGTTTCTGAAATACAGCAGACACTCCTGGGAGACAATCTGACAACACAGGCTAAAGTCTGCATCCACCAGCACAATAACATCATTGCTTCTTGGTCCACAATTTCCACATTATCTGGTAGGTGCTTATGTACACAGAATATCAGATATCCAATTAAAGCTTAAAGGTGCTGCATATAAAATGCTAACTAAAATGTTTACAGTCAGTAAAAAGAAGACTTTTATGTCATAGTGTTATATGAAACTGCGCAGGCTTGGCTAAAAAAAAAAAAAAAAACACACTACTATTCAGGGCCATGTGATTTTTAAATCAAATACTGGATATAAAACCATTAACAGCTGACATGTAAAACTATAATATTCCCAATGGTCTTTATGAAAAAAATAAATAAAAAAAAAGAAAAGTTAAGTGAGTCAGACGTTGTTTTCAAGTGAACATGTAGTTAGAGTCTTCTTATGTTGTTGAACAGAAAAAAAGGAAAAATGTATCTTTAATTGCTACCTGAACACTAATAAATCACATCAACAGATGTTAAAGCAATCAAAAATTGACTGTGAGAAAAATATTATCTTTAGACATTGTTGTAGAGAGAGAAACAGTGTCTTGAAATAAAAATAGTATGTTTGTAAAATGATATTGAAAGAACTAAAACCAAAATTACTTGGAAGAGTATGTTTATTAGCTTCTATGGCTTTTTTATTAAGATATACACAACAACTGTATCTTGGATAGTTTAGAAGATGTATTATGTTAAGCAAGATATAAAACTACTTGCAATATCCCATAAGCTACATGGTTTTTGTTCCAATGTTATGTTGGCTTCTCTTTATAAAAAACAGTAGTCTTTCCTCGTTAACAACATACAGGCCTCATCTGTTTCTCATTAAATACCTTACTCTTTCTGTGGTGCATTGTGTGTCTGTCAGAGAAAACTCTGAGAAAATGGGCTCCATAGCTACAGATTTATGTAAATTCTCTAAGCCTCCTTAACTCTGATTCAGCACAGCTAATATGAAGTGTCAGTAACTGGGAGACATTTCTTCCTCACTGACACTTTCTGCTTAGACAGTCCACATGGCTAGGAAAAGATAACTGAGGCAGCCCCCAAAGCGTGCAGCAGCTTTCTCTGTTCACTGTTTGGCAATCCAGAATCGTCTCAGCAGAGGAAGAATCAAGAGACCAAATAGAGTAAGACCTCCAAAAGGTAACTTCTATCAGCAAGGTCTGTTGAAAGGAAAACACAAATAAAATGCAAGGAACACAGAAAAGTCCATTTTCCTTAGCTGCAATACCTTGGCAGAAACATTCCACAGGGTAATTTCCCAGCCTGACAATACAGTCCATTGGGTAGGCAGAATCTATAAAAAGCTTGATGAAAGGCAGTGTAACTAAGGGCAAAGAACTGATTGATTCTGAACTGCTGCAGCTTGGAGTGGGTCAGGAATGCCAGACATCAACTTCATAGAAGCTGGAACTGACTTCATTTATTTCGCGTTACGTATCACAATATATAGCAATTTGCATAGCAACATCTCAGTAGAGCATCAGTAATTGGTTAAAAGCATTAACTTAGCCCAGTCAAGGACTGGTCAAGAACACCCCCATGTCCTTGTCCTCCACACTGAACATATGTAAAAGAATAATAACTAAATGTATTTTTCTGCCGTGACTGCATCTGCCAGCTCAGTTCATCAGAGATGAAGATTTTTCACAAATTTCCTACCCAGTATGGACAAATATTCATTTCTGTAGATTTTACTATCAATGCAACCTTCACATTAATTACTCCAATCAAAATTTGTAATATGGTATATGTGGTCAGTGGCTTTCTCCACTCAAGGATGTGGTTTGTGAATGAAAAAAACGTATGTTGTAAAAATCTCTATTCTATACCGCCAAAAGGCCTACCTAGCCCTGTAGGCCAGCAGCACAGATACTGTGATACACAGATGACACACAGATATCTCAAAGACACTAAAATCTTGCATGAATCATGAAATCAGGAAGATGGGTATATACCCATAGAGATGCACCCTAAGACTATTTTGATGCAGGAAAGATTGGCGTTTAATGCAGAAATTGGTGCTACAAATGTGAAGAGGGAAAGAAGATTAGAAAAATGTCTTCAGAGATGCTAAACTAAGCATCAAATGTGAAATGCTCTTAAAAGCTTCATCCAAAAACTTCTGCTCTTTGAATTTATCCATTTTTTCTTGTTTCTGTTTGTTTGTTTTTTGTTTTTGTTTTTTATCATGTTCAATCTTGAGTAAAACCAGCCTGACATACTGAATGCTACAGCACACAAGTCCTGTTTCATGGTATTTTGCCTTAATGTTTTTTTATGACAGAAAAACATGTAATGATCTTGCACCACAGTACCGTGTAAAAGTCACTGTGGCAAATAATAGATTTCATGCATTCTTTCATTATTTAAGAAGTGGTTTGGATTTTTACAAATATATTCCTTGTATGTAGAGGCAATACACTCTGGATGAAGAAATTCAATTTAGTCACTTTTAAATCCATGTTATTTTATAAAGTTATTTTATGTAGTATACAACTGGTCCCTGAACCCACATACTATTGCTTCTGTTACCTAATTGGATGCAAAACTTTTTTAAAAAAGGAGAACAGTTGAAAAATGTGCTATTTATTACCTGCAAGAATGCAAATAGCTTAGTTTTATGAAGTTGTAGGTAATTATATAAAGAATAGTCATTCCCTAATATTTGTGAACAAATCCAGTTTTGAAAAAAAACAGCAAATCATGAATGACAGGTCTGCTTGAACAGCCATTTAGAAAATAAACTCATATTCATAAACTCTTCTTGAGCGTTTGCACCAACCATCATCATGAGTTTTCTTTCCTTGTAGTTT
This sequence comes from Tinamus guttatus, assembly GCF_059628265.1. Classification (NCBI taxonomy): domain Eukaryota; kingdom Metazoa; phylum Chordata; class Aves; order Tinamiformes; family Tinamidae; genus Tinamus; species Tinamus guttatus. The sequence goes on along the minus strand of NW_028290136.1, from coordinate 419,410 downwards.
TGGCTCCAGAAAGCTGGAAGGAACTACAGTTTCAAAATCCTGGAAGAAAATCCAAAGGAAGCTCAAGAAACATAAAATAAATATTATCTTTGAGGTGTTCTCTATATAGCAAGCTTCATGTTCACTATTTTTTTTTCATTTTTTTTTTCCTTCATACATTCTTTCAGGATATAAAAATATCTCCTGGGAGACACAAGGTGCACAGTTCATATGCTAAAAATTCATTCATTTTTCTGGATTGCGGTATCTTTATTCATTAATCCCTTGCACAGAAATAACTATTGCTGTGAGTATTTGCTGCGATAAGGACTTTTTCAAGTGTGACAAGAGGGTCAGATTTATCACTTCAGTGGTCCAGTGCTGTGTCATTATAGAGCAATAATTCCACTGGAGGGCAGACCTGAAGCAGGACAGTGATGAATCAGGCAATGATTTACTTTTACGAATTTACAAATAACCAAGCAAAATGGTAGATCATAAAATTATTTACTATTATGTTATAATAAGTAAAAGATGAATTAACAATTACATTTATACTTGCTTTCTAGAAAAAAAAGAAAATTACATAAAAAACAAAGCCAAAATGAAAAATACTCCTTTATAATAAAAGACAAAATATTTGCAGTAAGAAAGTGTTGTAAGTGCCAGTGTATTCTGATATTTGGCACTATTCTGAAGCTTTGACACATGTATGCAGAAGCATCATCACATACAGTATCTATGTAAATGAAGTAGCCTCCTATTGAACCACATAGGTGTAGCTCATAGTACAGAAATCAGGATTTTCTTTAAAAATTTAAACAAAAGCTTCCTATTTGGGTAAAACATCTTTTCTAGCTAACACAAGTAGACCTGAAATGAGTTCTGGCACCTTCCACTGTGTTTTAACCTGAACATGCAAAAGGAAGACAGATTTTCTGATCCTTCAACTTGCAACCCAGACCCTCATCTACCCCAAATTCAACAAGTACTTTAGAGAGCCATGTTAAGTGGTAGAAATCCCAGTAGGGTCCCCAGCTCTCTACTGTGCACTCAGTGGAATCCCAAGGATCATCTGGAATATTGATCATGGCAGTAACAGGTCTCTTATTTCCACATGGAATCAGGTTATCCGAGGCTCACTGTCTCATCAGTTGGTGACTCTCACACAAGATCCGTTCCTGGGTAGCTATGATGGACATGTAGCTTAAGAATCCCAACTGGATCACACAAGTATGGGATAAGGAATGAGGCATCAGGAAAGGGCAGAGTTGAAACGAATGCTAGTGATTAAGTGACAAAGATATTCCCAAATACATGCACAGGCAAAACCATGTGCATTTGCACACAAAACAGCATGCTGTATTCCCAGTCACTGCCGTGGAGAGAAGGGAGGAACTGGGAATCCCTGTCTGCCCTCCCCTCATTGTCTGAGGAATGAGAAGCTGGCAGAAGGATTTCACATTCACAAGAGGAGAAAGGTCAACAAAAACTCCCCCAATGAAAAAAAGGAATCCATAAGGTCTTGTGTTGGAAAGACATCTTCCTCTATTAGGCAGCAATGCACCTGTGTCTGATATAGCCGGCCACATCTTGCAATTTCATTAGCAGTAGGATGTAAGACTGTGACCAGATAAAGCTCCAGGCCCTCAAGACAAGTGATGGCTACTTGAGTCTCTTCTGTGTTGGGAAACAACCTGAAAATGAGAGTTAATGCAAGTGGGAGCCTCAGATATTTTAAGATGAATGAGAGGGTTCTTTAATGTTCTTTTCTGTATCTCGTGACTTTTAAATCATGGCTTTAGATATGTGGAGTTAATAACACTATCTTGGCAGGAGAGCGGTTTAGAGCACCAAAAACTACTTATCTAGGCACTGGGTGGTCCTCATATTCCTACCTAAGATATCCCTGCCTAATGATTTCCTATCACCAAGAGAAAAGGCAGAAGGATCCTGAACTACCTAAGATAAGGATTAAAAAAAAAAAAAAAAAAAAAAAAAAAAGGAGGAGATGCATTCACAGAGGATTTTAGTGGAATTCACACAGGGAATGGTGTTAACACTTGCATAACCCTTGCACAACAACTAACATCAAACACAATTGCAAGTTAAAAAGTAAAAGCTTTACCCAGGTGCTAGGTAACACACTTAACTCTTTTATTACAGAGTAATTCTAAATAAACTATTGCCAATTATATTTTAAGCAGAATATACATAACCCTCCTTTAACAGATGGTTAAAAACAGATGGACCCTCAAAAAGAAACAGACATTTATCTCTCCACATCGGTAAGTTACAAATATTTTTGCTCCAAAATAATATGTAAGAAATAAAGTTGCTAAAAAAGTATCATCATAGAATCATAGACTTGTTTTGGTTGGAAAAGACCTTTGAGATCAAGTCCAACTGCAAGCCCTTCAACACCACACCTACACGTTTCTTGAACACTACCATGGATGGCAGTGTTGACTACTCTTTCTGTGTAGAAATTTTTCCTAGTATTTAACCTGAACGCAACTTCAGACCATTTCCTACTAAATCATTTTAGACAAAAGCAGAATAGGCTCATAGAAACTATTCTTTTTTTTTTTTTTTTCCATGTAAATGATTCAAAATTATATAAGGGTTTTATTGTAGCTGTAGAATGTCTTACAGAAATGTAATATCTGAGAAGCTTCATTGACTATCTATCATCTGGTACTCTGTACATTGAAATTCAGTTCAATCCCACTCAAATTTATTAAAGGTCAAAAGTTCCAGGGCACCGAATACTTCAAATTTTAATTACTCTGTAATCTTTGGGCTTTTTGAATCAATGTCAACTTATTATAGTTCTGTTTGAAGATCTTACTGAAGCAATTTTAAACTAAAATTGTTCATTTTATTCTATAACTTAGACAAATTAATGTTCTAAGTAAAATTATTTCAAGATATAAGAGGTTATTTCCTAGATCGTACAGATATCTGTGATGGAAGTGGAGCACAGAGTAGGCATCTGGCATAAGGAACTGCAAATTGGTAAAATGATAACCTCAGTAGATTGCTTTACACCCTTTTGTATTCTTCTTTCCTTCTCTTTCCCTTTGTTTCTCCTTCCACTCTCTAGGCCTTTTTCTTTACTTTCCTCAGTCTTCAGCTACTCAAAACTCACATTTCTGTTGACTTCCAATTTTCTCTTCATTTTCTCTCTTTTTTCTCTCCTTTTTTTAATCATCTCCTTTTCCATTGTTCTTCTAAGTTTCTTATCAGTCCCATCTATTCCAAAAGAAAGTCTCTAGCATTTAAAGAGAACTATCCTTTCTGTTCAGAGTTCTTAGATACCATAAAATGTTGTCCATTTTTAATGATCGAAAGCAGGTGTACCGAACCTACAGTTTATTACAACACACCAAGAGAGTTCATCTCTTGGCAGCTGAACTAATTTATTACCAATAGCCTGCTCCCAGTCACGTTTTGTCTGGGGAGCCCAGTGTTTGCTCCCACACTGAAAAATGGGCGCACAGCCAGTGTTATTTTTGAGCTCTGTTATGCTAGCTAAGACTAAGGGCTCCCAGCTAAAACAGTGCATGGGAACAACCTGTTACTTACAGAGCAATCCATCTGCCTCTAAATATGCCCTCCAAGAAAACAGGCTTGGGACTATCATAGTACATGATGTACTGCATCACAACCGTGGCCCTGGCAGAAGCAAGTTGCCCTTAGCTGTCCCCTGCCCTGCCAACATGTCAGGTAGATTTGACATGTTACCAATGCTGCACAGAAGGTCTCTTGTAGGATTTTTAGCCATAAGATATATCTTTTTCAAACTTACTTCAGTACTGGCTTTGATCCTTCTCTATTCAAGTCTATTGGCAGCAACATGATAGCTAAACACTGAAAGAGGTTTTGTGAGGGAAAGCTGGACTTTATTACTTATTTCTTTTCCTTCTTACAAAATCTATTGAAAGGATGTATTTATCTGATACTAAAATATAAACCATGGAATAAGTATTTACCCCTAGTGCACTCTTCAGCCTGCCTCAAAAATAACGAGTCTGAGAAACTTGAAAGTAACGGCTAGATTTTTAACTAACTGAATGAATTTGGATTTGCCAAAAAAAGCATAAAACCAAAAATCCAATAAATTCACAACCAACCAAGCAAAATTTTCAGAACAAACTATGTAGACAACTTCAGTTTATTTGCTCTACCTAGAAAACAGTGGACTAGGATTAACTGAAAAATGAATACCATCCTGCTGTAACAGCATGATAACAGCAAAATGTCCTAAAGCTTTTAACAAGGTTGAGCGGTTCTGGATGGAGCTACACTGAAAGTTAGACTCACTGGGCACTTGCTGAGTCATATTCAAATACAAAGCAGGCTTCAGCTATCAATGTGTATCCTGAACAAAACAAAATATCACTAGATTAAAAGCTAAATTATGGTTGCCAACATCCTTTTTAAGTAAATGGCTTATGTAACCAGTGATAGTAACTAGAGGAAATGATTTTTATTCTTGCCACACATTGCAGGAATTTTAAAGCTTTCTGTCCTTATAAATCTCTCAGTGGACTGAAAGTTTTAGTTATTGCCTATTTCTAAGTAAATCCAAAGTATGACATACATTCACTGTTTTTTAGAACCGATGACAGTTTATTTCTTGCCCAGAGGAAAAGGGTGATGGCTTTCACTGCCTTTTTTTTTTTTTTTAAGCAGTACACAGCAGTATAAAAATGTCATCATTATTTACTGATATTTTCCCCTGCTTTTGTATACATAAGTGTATGTGTTTGTATGTGTGTATATATATACACATACACTTATGCAGACACTGACCATTTCTCCATATTCTTCCATAATTTCACTCATTTTGGTTACGGAGGATCAGAAAAAAGGAAAATCCCTGCTCCAAGACTCTTAGATGAGAAGGAGAAGAACAAAGCTTCTTACAAGGTGGTGTAAGCTCAGGTGAATCAAAATCCACTCATAGAAATGACAGTTGCATTACGGTCCTTGCCCTTGAGATGCACAGCTGGAACTTGGATTTCTAGGCAACTCATGAGATCTCTGAACATACCACTATCCCTGTAAATAAAGGAGTTGGAGGAGCATTGCAGACAATCAAAAGAAATGCAAAGTTATTTGTTCAAACCACCTGGAACAGAAGTATTTTGAAATTTATATATTTTTTAAATTTAGGAGACTTTCCAAGCACCTCTTAATTGCTAAAGTTGAAAGCTTTAGTGGAAATTCCTATATTAAGAGCTGCATTTTAAAGAAACTTTTGGCTTGGGTTATACAATTTAATCAATGAAACAAACATCTACATTATATAATCACACAATTTTTGGACTAGTTATTAGTACTTTTATTTAGATAAATAAAGTAAAAATAAGCAAAAGAAAATCCTCAAGTAAAAAACTTGATTTACATACTAAGGAATCTGACAGGCAGATGTACAATCTTAATGGCAACTGACAAGCAAAATAACTGCTGTAATTGCATAACATTTTGGCTTTCTCCTTCCTCAGAAAGCGGGAGATGTCCACTTGTCTACTTCTTGTGACCTCCAGCTCTGCCATGATACGTGCGCATTCTGCTGCTAGAGAAATTTTAGCATTTTGGGTATCATAACTAAAGGATATTCATTGCAAATAACATTCCTGTGAAATGTCTCTTGCCAAATAGATGTTATTAGTGAAAAAAATCTAATATTTAAATAAAAGAAACAGTAGGGTCTGATCCAAACATCTTCTCCTGAATTAGGCGCATAAAAGTCTTATTTATCCCTCAGCTGATCTCTCCAAGCAAGGATTATAGTATGGACATGATATAAAAACTAATTTACACACTTGTTTTTCTTTTAACCGTTTACTAGAAATTTCCTAAAATGTATTGGATTGAGAGTGCTTTGTAATCAGAATAGAAAAAAAGACTTTGAATCCAGAAAATATAATTACCAATTCCTGATGACATTAAATGACCTACAACAGTTGTATTACAAATTCCAAAGGTGTGGTTCTCCTGAGCTCCTGAATCTCTGTGTAACATACTCATTTGGCTAAATGTCATCCCAAACTGATTAGCTTTTCCTCAGAAAACTTTTGCGAGAAATTAATATCTGCATCTGCATCTATACCAGCTCTTCATGTAAAAATCTAACTACTCTAGCTTTTAAAGATCTGAAAACTAATGAGTCAAAAGTGACCACACAGTACCCCAGGAAATAGCTTTTTCAACAAAACTAGATACACAGACACACACACATACATGCATATTTTAAAAGATATTTTTATTCAGCAAGAATTATGCCTTGGAAAAATTTAAATCAACATATTTTAGGCCTTATCAGATATGTGCCTCAGTTTCCACATGCATTAAATTAAAGGGCTCTTTTAGGCACAGTTATTTAATGTGCTTGAATATTTATAAGTCATAGGATGCTATTTATATATGTGCAGCACTTATGCACATATTAACAGCCTGGTACTGCATTTCAGGCAGCGTATTATTTAGATGTAAATTGCTTGCGAACGGATGACTCAGTCTTCAGTTTCATTCAATCCAGGACCTCTTTCTTTAAGAGCGATGACTTGGCAGGACCAAGTGAAGCAGTAGATTTACTGGTATATAAGTTCATACTTCAGGATATACTCAAGCTGAAGACCAACTTTCAGATAACAAGACTGTCAAGATAATATCCAGCCCCGGGATATCAACAGTCACTCCTCCAAGTTCTGGGTATTTTAGAGACTTCTATCACATCTATTTTTGAATCAATCATGTCATATTCAGCTGAATTACACTGAAGATCTCCTTTCCATTTTAAGTACTCCTTGTTTAGTTGTTGTTTTTTTTTCCTTTTCCTTTCTAGATATCTCTAGAAGTACAGCAAAAATGCACATGCGTAATGCTAATGGTTTATTGTCCATAATCACCATGCTTATTCATATTGCTAGACAGGAATAAAGAATTATCTCAGAAAGAACTGAGTTGTCCTTTGAATGAAAAAAAAAATCATCTGGATATTTCAATAATCCAGTGTATCAGTAAGAAATCCTGCAGCTCTCACTCCCAAGTATGATCATGACTCATCTACTTTCCTTTTTAATAGCAATGTTCATTTCTCTTTTTAAGTGCAACATGGATAAATACTGCACAATCTGCAATGCTCTGTTAACCTCTTTTTCTAAATCTACAGATTTTAGACTGCAGCTATACCATTTGTATCAATAAAGTTACCTAGCATCATCACAATGGTTACACAATTCTTTTATGTAAACAGTGCCCTTAAAAAAAATGCTGCCTTTTTCAATGTCAACATTTGCAGCAGTCTACAAAACAGTAAGATTATAAATAGAAAAAGCTCAGCTGATTATGCCCTGGAACAACTCTTACAGCTCTCTGGATATATAAGAGTTAATCAGAACAGACTGTTAAAAAACCTTCCAGTGAAATACAGAACTGTACTGCAGATGTGTGGAGCTTACAGAAGGTGTGGCCCATGCTTTCTACATGCATATTTAAATATATAATTTTATATGGCCTTAAGGTTGTTATTAAAGAAAAACAACCTTGGAATTGGAGAGAAGAAGGAAGAATTACACAGCAAATGAGGCCTACCACATTTATTCAAATAAAGAGCAGAGGAGAAGAGAAGGAAAAGCCCAGGTTACTCACGATTCTTTTCACCTCTCCACCTTGACCCCGCTTTTATTCTAGGCGAGATGTCCACTGCAGCAGTAATTTCTACTAGCCAAACCAGCAGCAGCAATGACAGCACATCCATGTCAGGCGAAAAAACAAAACAAAACAAACCAAACCAAAACAAAACAAAATCCTCTCTACCTGGAGGACTGCTAAAGACGAATTAGAATACTTTCCTTCATTAGGAATGAATAACTGGAAGTAGCAGCATCTACTCAGCAGAGGCAGAGGAAGATGTAAAATATTATATCAATTAGAAATGTTTATTAAAATTATGTTTTCAATGCATTGTTTATTTCCTATATCCAGAAAATGTAAAACCAGAAGAGATGTCAAAGCTTCCTCTAAGCAGAAGAATCTGGGATTCAGATGCAGGAGGAGATGAACTGACAGCTTGCTTTGGTCTATGAGAAGCCACCAGTTCCCAACCTGCCTCTGCCACCTCTCAGCTCTTCCAAATGTTTATCAACATTCCCCACAGCACTGTAGCACAGGACACTGCCAAGCTGAAAGCGAAGGGTTTTTTTTTCTCCTTGACTTGCATATTTCACTGCAGTTTCAAAGAACTGATGACACAGAACACTTGATGTTGACACTCAAAACTCATTATACTTATCAACGGGAGCAAAAGTAGAGCTTGTAGAGCTTCCTCTCCTGCTCACAAAGGGTGGCAAGGGGAGGGAGAGAGGAGGAAAAAGAAAGTATCTAGTAGAAGAGGGAAAGGTTTAAAAAAGAAACATTTTTAAGATGCTCAATAACTTCTATTTAGTATAATGTCTTCTATACTCGGGGAAAATAATATAAACAGTGCTACCTCTCATCCAAATTTCTGTCAGCAGAAACTGGAACAGTTCACTAACAGTGAAATAAATAGGAAGAAAAGCTCTCAGAGTGTGTGTTGCCCTTGTTTGTATATAGTGTATGCTATGTAACAAATCTCTACCTTGCCAGCAAGCCAAAAGCAGCCTCTGAGAAACCAGCATTCTTTGCAGACTTCGGTGTTTTCAGAATTAACTCTATTATGGCTAAAGCTATTTAACAAAGTCTCTGAGAATGCTAGGCAGCTGGAGCATAGAGGTCTCCATGATGATCTAAATAGTCACAAAGTAGAACTGCAGCAATAATTACCTACTAACCCTTTCACCACAGCTATGAAATCATTCCTAACTTGTGGAGGCCTTCTAAAGCCTAAGCCTGTGAGTTGAAAATCATTATAATAAGATCAGAGTGTTTTTTGCTCATTACTGTGGCTGAGAGCTTTAGACTAAATGCTTTGCCTCCCTGCCCGGTACCCTGGGTGGATGAAATGTACATTTATATTCAGTAAAATAAATTACTGCTAAACAAGTGATTTTTTTAGCATCACACACATCAGCCTCAGGAATGCTTATGACTAGCTTATTTATGCAGGGGTAATTCTCATTTTCTTAATAGAGCATTAATGAATTAGCATTCTACAAGCTGATCTTCTGCATCACACGTTGCATATTATGTGTTGAGTAGATGCCATGCCTGTAGTTGATCCTTAGAATTAATGATTCTTTTTTTTTTAAGTAAAGCACCAGGACTACATTTCTAGATATAATTTCAAAATATAGAGAAGGAATGCCAAAGTACACTATTTGAGTCCTAATAATATACCTACCTATTCATTTATAGTTTTCATAGACCCTGCTCTTTACAAAATTCAAACTCAGAATGATTAGCACTATTGATATATTGCACGGCAACCACTTTAAATATGAACACCTGAAGCCATTCACCTCTAGATCACCTTGTATTAAGGGTAATAACTTCGTGAAAGAGCCAAGGTAAAATCTTTTTTACCATAGTTGGTAGACTTCAGATGACAGAAGAGAAAATCTATTAGAGTGTTTCCCATGATTATTAAAAAGTTATCCACAAATCCTTCAAAAGGAGAAAATGTACACCGGGAACTGGGAAAGGAACATCTTGTAATTTCATTGTGATCTGTTAAACGAACAGCAGCTATCTACATTTGGGTATGCTCAGCACAATAAAATGAAGACATTTACAGCACGTAATATAAAGAACCTAGCAAACCCGGCAAATCTTAAAGGTAGTCTTTACTTTCCATGTGACCCCAGCAAGCCTCCTCACGGCTGCTCCCCAGGTGCAGAAGACCAAATTGCAGAGGTGTTCAGCATAGGCGCCTGCACACGGGCAGGTTACTGACAAAAAGTCCTCTGCCCACCTATGGGCAAAAGAAAATTGGGAAGCAGTGCTAGAGTCTGCTGTTGGGCCTCTGTCCCATAGTAAAAATACCCTCTATGGTAGCATAAAGAGTTAAAAGCCATTTTTCACATCAGATAAAGAATGTCAGATTCCCCTCCTTTTTTTAAAGTATATTCTAAATTTACTTTGCTTGTCAACTTATCTCATGCCAGAGAAGCATGTCTATAGTCACGCACTCGCAGATGACTCATCATGCTGCTAGTTATGTAAGACACCTAAACAGACGAAATTGCTTACTGCATCAGAAGAATGTACAGAAAAAAACAACAAAACAAAACAACAACAAAAAAAAACCCCAGTTAACACAAGGTGGTCCTTTTGGCGTACACGAGCTGTAATATGCAATGGTTTAGTATATTATGAATGCAGATATATTACCTTTTAAAATGATGGTTACATTTCTAAGCACCAAAACCGAAAGGTTTCCAGTTTTGTGGTTTGCAGTGCACTGTTTGAGCGACAGAAGGTTTTCAAGTAAAATAACTAATGTGTGGAATTCCAGGATGAGTCAGACTGAAATCCAAGCCAAAAGCTTGAGCTGCCTCATAGATGAAAATCAAACCTTATAGTTTATAATTGCCATCATTAATGTGGTCCCAGATCCAAATCTCATTGGATTTAGCCCTGCACGAAAGTAAAACAGTGCATCAAGAACTGTCTTATTTTAATAGATATCTGCTGAGTTCTTAAACCACAGGACTGTTTCGTTTGGTATACAGGCTTAAACAGACTGAATCAAAAGTTTCAGAACTAAGGGCCAGGCTGCTTTTTACTTTGCAAGAATAATGAATGTGTACCTTTAAGGTTACAAAAACTGTACAGAGATTTTTGCACAAGTCCCATCCATTTATTCTGTGAAAGGAGAACAAGCTGTGGCCTGCAGAAAAGCCACGCCGTAGCCTGATGGATGTGAAGGGATGCCAGAAAAACAGTATCTCATTCACCTCTTCATTCACACCAAAGACACAATCAGACTGCATAAAATATATCATCAAGAAAAATTTTATATCACCTTTTCTAGCTGAATACCTCGCACACTGGTTAGCAGGATAGCGAGAAGTTATTGTCCTAAGTGCAATGCCAATCTGCTACCATCCCTTTGGAAAAAATATCAGGTAAAACTGAAGAATAATTCTGAGGTGTGAAGCTCATTAGGTTGCCTGTTCCTAAGTAATGCAGTGTTTTATAGGTCATGTAACTAATTTCCCTTTCTGCAGTATAATTTCTGCTCATCTGAGTTCCTTAGCAATTTAGAAGCTTACTCAAAAGCAAGGTAAATCAGTTTGGAATTTGCTACGGGGGCAACATTTTCAGAGATGTGGTGGACGATCCGAAGCTGTTATGGCAAGACTGGATGTCTTTCTAACTTTCATGTTGCAGCTCAGCCAGAAGTTAAGATAAAACTAGCAAATCAATTCCAGGCCTCCGCTATGCAGTGGGTCAGACTGTATAGTTGTATCTAGCTTCAATATAGATTATTCTCTACAATCGTAGGACATACTTAATGTTTTTTTTCCTCAGCTTTCATCATGACACAGACTTTTGATTTTTGTTGCACTAGGTCAGAGATCAAAGTTTCTAGCAATTTGCTGTACAGTTCTCTCGTAGGACCAGGCATTTTTCGAAGAGGGTGTTTTTTTTTTTTTTTTTTTTTTTTTTTACCCCCTAAAGATAATTTTATTCAATTATGTGAAGAGTTTTTAAAACTTTTTTCTAAAGCTCCCTCTCTCTTCACTAAAGACTTCACTCTTACCTTCTTCTCAGGATATCAGATCTCTCTCTAGCATTCTGGCAAAGCATTCTAGGAAAGTCTTAAAACACCTTTGCTCTCATTGCAAGAATACATTATTCGCTGAGACAGTATGAAAGCTACAGCCCCTCATCCTCAGAGTCTATGCAATAGTGAGGCCAGCCCTCATGGGCACAGAAGTCCTACTTCACTCTTCTCAAAGTCAAAGCCACTTCCTTAGCTAGGAAGCCACTTCCTTACCTACCTTCTAACGAACAACCACTGATTGTACTAGAAACTGTTGGTCTAGGAAAGCTTTTTTAAAAGGCTCACATGCAGACTTACTAGTGAGGGAGAACAGAACGACAAGGAACAGCAAAGCATCAGCTCCTAAGCCATCCCCTCCTGAAAGTCTGATTAGTATTGCGTTAACTGCTACCTAAAGTACTTGTCTTACCACAGAGTGTAATGAGAGGCTCACTTCCAGGTCACAGAAGTCTTGATTTTAAAGCATCTTTATCAGGTTTGCGCAACAAGGCAGGTCTCTATCTCTGCAGTATAAGCAGTACTTAAAACTCCTGACACATAGGACAACAGCTGTTGTCTTTAATGAACTTCTGTGACATTCTCACACTTTAAAAGAAAGCCAAAACTTGATGACTACTAGACAGCCTCCATGAGCCCAGGACACAACAGGACAAGATTTACAGAACTCAGTGAAGTTAAATATGTCCTGAGTTTTATCTTGCAGGCCCAATGATTCTAATACTGGGGTGGTCAACTCACATGCAACTGTAATTGCCAAGAAAAAAAAAAAGTGCAGTTCTGCAAAACGAATGGTATATTCATGTAATTCAGCAGTGCACAAGAAACAGATTCTGGTGTTTTACTCCTCCAAATTTGGGGAAATGGTAGAACTCTCAGATCAGCCTTGTAGTTTTTTGTTGTTGTTGTAGTTTGTTTGCTTGTAATATAGAACTATTAAACAGAACCACCAAGCAAATGATTTTGAGTCTTTCCATAGATCAGCTAGGGTGAAAATTACTCCTTATGATCTCTTATTATCAAGATTATCATTTACTTGCTCTTTTATTGTCAAGACAATAAACTACAAACACATTAAGATCTGAAAGCATAAAAATATGTAAAATTTACTATCCAACTAACATAACCTTTACAGTTACAGTTTACTTACTGAACTCCAATAGTGCATTGAGCACTGTATAAACATATAAAATAACATCACCTCTCCCCTAAAAAGTTTATGATCTAGCACAACTATGTCTTAAAACTCAACATTTCTGTGAGTTAATATGCTTTACTATTTTGTTAATTTCATCATTTTTTAACATTTGAATTCTGAACTATAATATTATATATTTTGCTGTCACCTTTGCATCCTTGGTAGTATAGGAAAACAAATATATTCTGCATAGACAGGTGTATAAAAATTAACTGCATATATATGTATATGTTTACATACATATGTATGTTCCTATTAATAGCTTCACACAGAAACATAGCAAGATTTGTAGTGTTCAAAAATAGTTTTGAAATACAGTATTTCATCTTGATTAAAGTAATATTTAATTAAATTAACCTTGGTTTAGGTCAACCAGCTTTGCATATATACATACTTACTTTATAAAACTAGCACTGAATAAAGTTCTCAATAAAAATCTTTAAAGATTTGGTCTGTTTTATGAAGGAAAAAATAATATAAGCAAAGTTTGCCATCTATTTTTACTCTTTCAAGATAACACAGATTATTTTAAAGTGCAAGGGTCTGGGGCCATCAGCTATAAGACAGACTTCAAAACACATATGAAGATCAAAGAATATTATGTGACTCTTATTTTTCCAACTGACTGTAGAAGAGCGGCATTAGACAATATCTATAAAGTTAGGTTAGCAGCTACTGAGAGTTTTAAGAGAAATTGTACATTGTTGGCCCAAGCAGCCTGAGAGAGCAAGATTTATGACTGCTTTCTTGATTGTTATGACTGTAATACATAACATACTCCCTCTCCTTGCAACAGATACCCTTTAAGTTCATCAGGATGTAAAGAAAAAAGCACTTATTTGTAAACTGGCAGTAAACGAGCTTTGCTTGTTTGCTGTTATTAAGAACATGAAATAAGTTTCTACACGACAACTTCAAAATGGCAGGCAGTAAAAAAAATAATTCGAGAGCCTTGCTAACTGACCTAGACATTTGCGACACTGTAACGGCCTAAAACCTACATGGGAAAATGCTTCTTACAGGCTGCCTGTATCCAGCTCAGTGAGGGCATTTCCTCTACAGTGTTTCCATACTAATCAGACAGAACAAGAATGAAGGTCAATGACTTAGTCTAATAAAAAGAAATTCAGGTTCAAGAATGACTTTAACAGGCCATTGCACTGGTGTTAATGACTGGATTTTTTTTCAAAAATGCTTTTTCTTTTTCCATTATAGCTGAGAAAACTTAATTCTTAGAGTTGAATTTTATGATTAGGAACAAAGTAACTTATAATCACATTAGTAATGATTGGGTTTGTGTCTCAAACGATGAAAAAAATCACTGACTGCAGTGGAACTACAGTGAACTATGAGCATCTGGCCTCCATGCCTTTGATGAACATTTTCAAAGCCTTGTTGATACTCATTGGGTGGATGGATACTCATTAAAATAACAAGGGGAATTGGGTTTCCTTTTATTCAGACAAAAGGCAGTAATAGAATTTTCAGTACTCAATGGAGTTAATGATCTGACTTCTATTTGTGCCTTTGAAAATCTCCCCAGTGAGTTTTTTGGGTGAATTAGAGCTATGGGGTAATCTCATAAATTGGAACAGATTCAATAAGCTAAATCAAAACATTTACCTTAAATGCTAATTTAAGCCATTAACTGATGGAACCATGCTAAAAAATCTGCACCCCTTAACAGTGTATTGAAATTAAAAAATATAAAAAAAAACTATCATAAAAAACGTGCTAATTTTATGTTCCAGTGAAATATAACGTAAATACTTTTTTTTTTTTTCAGTGGGTTTGGACATACAGATATTCAGAACAAAGACCCCTGTAACTAACTTTTATTTACATATCAAAAAAACCCTATTTTCTTGTTTGATTCAGGGTAGCATTTTACCTGAAGTTGCATGCTCTTACACCTTATACACGCATGTTAATGGCAATGCTCATGCTCAGTGGCAAAAGTATGTGTGTCTAATGATTTCCACATTTTCTAATATAGAAAGTCACCAGCACACTGTATTGGTGTTTAGAATAATACCAAAATAATAAGACATAGGATAATAAACATTCCAAAGTATATGAGCTCCTTGTTATAAAATTATATTTTCTCCTAGAGTTTAATAACTGCTTCCAGTATAAACTCTGATTAAATTATGTATTAGAGATTTTTGCTATTCATTAGATGAAATTACTTATATGTCACCATAAGACTTCCTTTAGACTTGAGATCATGTTATCATTTTTATCTGTTATGAACAGAAGCATTATTTTTGGAAATCATTAAAAAAAGCACATGTGAAAATAACCACGTAATATCCAAGTTACATTGGATACACATTACCAATGTAATAATCAAATTGTCTTTACTAATGCAGGGATGAAGCATGTTTAAATTGTGCTATGAAAAAGATGATTTTTTGAGGGACAGAGCTCTGTATTAACATAAGCTTCCAGGAAGTTTTTTACAGATAAGAGTTTTATTTTGGATAGCATAAAAATAACCAATAATTATCTAAATAAAAAAGAAGTAACCTTAATAATGGAAGGATAATACATGGTATGTTCAGCACTAATAGTTACAAGATGAGAGAGTGATTATCATACTTTCTCAAAAGAGAGGGATTATAATTGCCACCTTTTGAATGTATCAATATATTTCCTGTATATGAAAAAGAATGCCCCCTGAAGGCTGCAAAATTGTTTCAATGCCTGCAGGTGCTGCCTCCAACAGAAAGCCTGGTCTTTTTTTCTAGGTATTAGAACTTTTAACTAGTTATTGAGGACTTAATGACAGAAAAAAAATAAAGACCAGCAATGTCATGAAGGAAATGAGTTAAATGCCAAGTATGAGTGGCAGTCCTTGGGACTGGCAGGCACCAGTGCAAGCTCCAGGCTGACATGGGGCAGCAGATGTTCTGATGGGAGCTCCCACTATGAAAAGGATGAATATGCATTTTTAACAATGCCCTGAGGGCAGACGATGGAGTTCCTGGTAGAATCTCATTTTGATCTTCCTTCTGCACAGCACAGACACTGCACTGCACAGTACAGACTGGTGAGCAGTTTCCCAGAGAAGGCCCTGAGCCCTGAGCATCCTGAACAGCAAGAGGGACATGAACCAGCAAGATGCCCTCACTGAAGAGGCAGCCAACCTGGGCTACATTACGCAGAGCATTGCCAGCAGGTTGAGGGAGATGATCCTCCTCTACTCAGCCCCAGTGAGGTCACGGCTGATGTGCTGGGTCCAGTACTGGACTCCCCAGTACAAGGCAGACATGGACCTACTGGAGCAAGTCCAGCAAAGGTCCATGAAGGTGATTACGGGACTGCAACGTCTCTCCCACAAGGAGCAGCTGCAAGAGCTAGCACTGTTCAATCTGTAGAAGGGTCTGGAAAAGTCTTACAAATTTTTATAAATAGCTGAAGAGAGGGCATAAAGAAGTCAGGGACTTTACAGTTGTGGCCAGGACGAGGTACGATGGGCACAGTTTCAAACACAGAAAACTCTGAACATATGGAAGTACTTCTGCACTGTGAGGGGGATCAAATGCTTGAAATGGTTACCCAGAGAGGCTTGGAGTCTCTATCCTTGCAGACAGTCCAAATTTGACTGAATATGGATTTGGGCCACCTGCTGTAGATGACCATGTTGTAATAGGGAGGTGGGCCAGATCCCTAGTGATGGCTTCCAATCTCTGCTATTTTGTGACTGTTAGACAGCTATAATTTGGCTCAAAATATCTAATCTAATAATAGATGGTATAATATCTAATATGTAATAAACTGATGGATGGCTTGAAGGTATTTTTTTTTGATTTTAGATACACTCACTTATCATATAAATGAATGTAAACTTTTGCTGATCAAGAACATGAGTAACACGCACAATGGCTTTGGAGTGAAGTCCTGTCTCCAAAAGTGTTTTTTCTTCTATCACTCATTAGGACCCATCAACAGCTTTTCTTCTAAGACCAATCATTAGCTTTTTCCACAGAGTGGATTTCCACTTCCTGGGTGAGAGGCCCTGACCTCTATTCCTTCATCGCATTTTCGCATACCTCATGACCACATTCTGGCATCCATTACTTCACTTAAATTCTCTTAAACCAAATACATGTTTAACTATAAGCATCTCTCTACTTCCTATTTGGTCTTTGCCTCTAGGCCTACTATTCAGTTACTTCATCAATTCCCAGATTTTCAGAATGAGATAATGTGATATTCAGTTACTGAAAGTTATTTTTCAGTTATTTAAAGGCCTAATAGATAAAAGCAGACGATTTTCCAAAGTGTCTAAATGGCTAAATTATACCTTTCTTCAAAAAATGTTATCCATGAAATGGAAAGGATGGCTTTTTTGCCACTCAGGATAGAAACATCCCAAAATTCAGAACTAATTTAAAAAATAAGTCTAAGAAAAGCCAGTTAATTTTGATTGAAACGAACTCCAGTGAAAACAAAAACATTATTACAGGATAGATTTTAGTCCCACATAAATCTCTCCTCTCTATCCTCTACACTTCTTCCCAAAACACACAAAATATAGTACGGTTTGACAAATCACATGTCAGCTTGTTTCCCAATTAGGTTTATTTGAAATAGTTCATTCATTTAATGTGAAGTTGATTGTTTATCAAAGTAAACATTTAAAATATCTTTTTACAGAAAAGGTAGTCCACAATGGAATTAACCAACATATTCGCTTTGCTCTAGATTCCTAGAAATTCTTCAACAATTTAGTTTTGTTTTCTCCTAATGTGATTTATGCAACACTGTTTTTTCATAATAAGGAAATACATGGATAATAAAATAAAGAAAACACCTAAAATCTTATTTTCGGAGGTGATAACTTATTCTCTAAGTAGCTGCTACACTTTGTAATCGGCACTGTAAGGCCATGTGGGGATCCATTACCATTTATCTGCAATACAGGCTATTAGTTTTAGTACTGCATGACATAATTCCCTGTATACAACATGTGTTGGCAGTTTCACTCTGTGAGGTCCATTTACTGAAGCTAAAGTGTTAGCATACAGCAAAACATA
This sequence comes from Tinamus guttatus, assembly GCF_059628265.1. Taxonomy (NCBI): domain Eukaryota; kingdom Metazoa; phylum Chordata; class Aves; order Tinamiformes; family Tinamidae; genus Tinamus; species Tinamus guttatus. The sequence goes on along the minus strand of NW_028290136.1, from coordinate 401,472 downwards.
CACACACACAAGTCCCTAGAGTACTTTACATTTGGAGTCTGATTCTGAGATGGATGTAATATGTCAACTGCTTCATAAGTGAACGTTTATTGTGTTCTTCATGTAATACTATGGAGCTCAGAAATTAGGAACTGCAACTTGCTCTGTGATATATTAAAAATGATAAGGAGAGTAAGAAAAAAAGCCTTGGAAGCAGAAGTGGGAAAAAGCCACTCTCAAAATAATTGGTATTAGAACCAAAGCATATGTTGCTCAATGTTTAACAGTATAATGGAGCAGTATATTAAGTTTGCAGCTACTAGGAACTGTCTGTATTTTATTCCCTGAGCAACTCAACTGAGTTTATCATACTGTCTTTTAAAATTAACAACAACAACAACAAAAGTCTGGAAAAAATAATCAAAAAATATATTTTTAAAACACTTTGAGGAGTTGTTAGTTTTTTTATGCATTGATTAAAATACTAAGGCTACATATATCACTACACAAAATCACAATATAAAATATTGTGAATTCAAACAGAAGAAATTATAAAGGACACAATATAACAAGATGGATTTTAAGTAAAGGAATTTTAACATAAATACTAAATAATTTTCATCAATATTTACTTTTAATAATCCAGTTATTCTTAAATTCTTTTAATAATCAAGCCAGCCGAGATGAAGGTGGTAAGCACTGACTACAGATCGTATGAAGACCATATTTCATACCTAATATGAAACATTTTTTTCACACTAAAGTGCTGAGATGTGAAAGGCTTAAGGTACACGTTCTAACTCCCTTGCTATGAAATACAGACTTGGCTATATCCATTTGAATTCCAGAGGTGAAGATTCACCAGGTCTACAAGTAATGCATTGATATATAGGTACATTTTGTTCTTGTGTAGCATGGAACAATTCATAATTATTATTTGAAAAAGTATTGATTTAGGTCTTTAGATAAAATTTGTTCCGATACAGAATGTGCATTTGAACTTGAATCACCACAGGTCGATGAATAAATATTTGGCCTTGAATTAACTTGTGAAGTTCTGCATCAGCATTTTATAATTGTAACACATAGATCATTTCTATTGGCAGTCCCCCATTCACTTTATTGCAAGAATAAAAGTCTGATTTAAACAGGGTCAAATGATATGATTTGTCAAATAGGAACATATGCACCTGGTAACAGTCAATCATTCCCAGTATTTCCAACCACTGAAAGGGAAACCTAATGTTTTTTAAAATTTTCTGGATACTTTTAAATTTTCTTTCATGTGAAAAGCACCAGGATTCAAATATTTTATTCTGTATTTCTGTGCCAACAGGTAGTTCCTTCAAAATCACCCTCCTAGTTTTTACTCAAGATTTCTGATTTGGTATATTGTATAAAAAGACATTGCAGAAGTTTAAGCTTAAGTCTGTTAAGGTTTTTCATCACTATGACCTCACTGCACATTTTATTCTGAAAATGACATTTATTTTCTTAAAAAAAAAAATGGTAAATTTGTTTTTATTCCAGAGTAAAGTTCTGGATCTGCAGTCATTTTTATTCCAGAGCACAGTTAAGTAATCCCTGCTTAGCTATGAGATAGGATACCAGCAACTATGAAGACTGCAAAACTTACATGTTGCCCATTTTCATTAGCGTAAAAGTACTAGGAACTAACATCTAAGTATATATTGAACAAGATACATTATTGCAGCTAACACAAACTCCAGTGAATTCTCTACAAAATATTTCTCTAACTTAATTTTATAAGAATATCATATATGCTGAATAATGTTGATTGTGACTAGTTCTATTCTTTGGCTCTAGTCATGCAATGAAAGTTGGGTCATCAACCTTTTTTCTGTAGAATGGGAAGACAGCAAATCTTGAGTTAGGCTGCTGCTAGACCCATAACCACTAAAACAAAACCAGACGTCAGAGATCTGCAGAGTTGATATGACATCTTATGGTGCTCAGGCACATAATAAAAACTCTAGTGACATTTTTAGATGAGATAGTAGGATTTAAATATCACAAAATGTTCAAATGTCATATTTTAAGCTGTTTATACCTCATGTAATGTAAAAAGCAATTCAATCAGCCTCCAAAATAATACTCTTCCAGGTTTTCTTCTCATTCTCTCTCTCTTTTTCTTTATAAATTAAAGAAATTAGAGTTATAAACTCAAAAAAAGGAACTATGTCAAAATTCCAAAATTATGGAATCAGATGCAGATTTTTTTCCTGTTAAAGAAAATCTTGTTTTGTTTCAGTTATCCTTTTCTTGTTTAAAAGGTGTTAGACAAACATTATGAAAGTAGAGGCTGTATTACCATCATGGTACAAAGCTGTGAAGTCCCATACCTAATTATGTAGCCCACAATCACAAAAATACCCTTACAAAATAGTATGCCTTAGATCTGATTTATCTTTGCTGAAGTCAATGGGAAATTTTCCCTTAGTTTTTACAGAAAGTAGACACAGCTCTTAAGAAAAAGAAAAAAAAAAGAGTCAGTGATTTAAAAAGATATTTTACATTGGATGACTGGAGAAAAAAATGAAACCAAGTTCTGCTTAAAATAAGTTCCAGAAAATAAATGTGCAACAGAAATTCTCGCTAGTGCTGAAGTGTTAATATAAACATATACAATGCTACCAGAATCCTAACATATTTCTTAAAAAAAATAATTTTCTTTGATAAGCTTAAGTAATGTATAAAAAGGTGTTCTCTATTTTCATTTTTCTAATCTAAATGAAGATACCTAGAAGTTTATGTAATCTCTATTCGTTTTGAGAGATCCAGTAATGAAACTAAAGCATTAGAAAATTGCATCATGGAATTTATAAGTTTATAAATTAAATGATATTACACTATAATGTATTCAACAATTTAGTGTTTGTTAGATTAATTCATTTATTGTACTTTGTAAAGAATTATAAAAACAGCACCATAATTACAGAAAGGATTGCAACACATTATTAATTGCATTGTAAGTATCTTTTGCTTCAAGCAGGGTAGTTCTACAATAGTTTTTTTTTTCTCATTAATGTGCATGCTAAGTGCAGCTTTTTTAAATATAATTTTGTTAGACATATTACAATGGAATATATTTCTGAAATATTCTTATGCCTTATATGCAAATAAAGGAATCTTATTAAATAATTTATAATAATCTAATATCTATAGCTTATTTACCAAGAAACTTTTAAAAGCAACATTATTTAGTTGAACTGTTGAATATTTACTATGTACTCAGACTAATTTTTCTACCAGGAGTTTTACCTTTGCTTCTTGTTAATGATAACTCCCTTCCCCAACTAGTTTAACACAGGGTAAGGTGTTACAACCTAAAGCAAATTCCAGTTCCAATTTAGTAAAGTGTACAATGAACAATACAGGAACAAAGCACACTACTATTACAACTATATTAAATATCCCCTTCGGAGTTTGAGTTCTCTTTCATTACGAATTCTATTATAGATAAATATAATCCTTATACATGATTCCATGAAGAGGTGAGAAGTAGGCTGTTTAATTCCTATAGTAAAGTTACCAAATGCCTGTTTTACACCAAATCATTTAAAATATCTTTCCAGAAACAAAATAGAGTACATACAGTACATTCAGTCCTCAGACAATTATAAACAGAAACTTAGGGTAGATTGGTAAAAGTCAGCTGTGAAAAAAATCTCAAATCTCACAAAACGCCTAGTGTATATCTGATCTAATGTCCAACAAACAATGAAATAAAAACGCTGGAAATAAACTTATATCCTATAGAATAAAATTTCTGTTTCCAATATAATTTACAAAGCAGAATAGATAAGATGGTAAAGGGCCAGTAAGGTAATTAAAGCATAGCTGATTAGGAGAAATGATCTCTCTCATGCTACCACATACCATTAACACAGTCAAGGTGCTTTTGGACTGACATGTTGCACAAGTCAAAGATGTAAAATATTTATTTTCTAAGAGTTTGTTGTGAAATGTAACTGGTATTGAAATTAATCTTCATGCTCTACAGAAATTACATTACAATGCATAGCTTGAGGGTATAGTGAACTAGACAACATCGGTCTGTAGAACGCAGAAGTGTCTTTGTCCACTCATTAGTCAACTTGGACAAGAAAATGCCCAGGAATTCTATGAGTGAAGATGGCTTAGTGATAAGCTTACCAGCTAATTTCCCATGAACTTCATACATGTCTTCTGCCTGTCATGTAAACTGAAAATGATTCAGATCCGGACTGCCACTGCTTATGGTCCAGTGCTTCCATATAAAACTGAGTAGTAAGCAGTCCAGTAGCTGTTTAACATTCAGCTAATCAAGCTTCACAAGAGTACACTGAAGACTGAAGATGGTAGAAATTCCTCTGCTAGCTGGTTGCAATGTTTTTTTTTTAATTATTATTATTTGCATATTTTTATTTTTTTATGATAAATAAACTCTATGACCACTTTGCTTAGTCATCTTCAGTCAGTCACTTCTGTCAGGATTCATGCTTGAGCCCAGGTTATCCCACCACTCCCATATATGTACCAAGGAAGAGAAACCTCTGGAGGATGAATTATACTTCCTTACACCTTAAGGGGTATTCTCATTCCTCCATCTTGGGAAGAGACCACCCCACTTCATTTTTCCTAATTACTTTGTGCAGTTTTGGGCTAAAGCAAACAAGCAAAAGAGCTGAGAGTTTACACCTTATCCGTGCTTAACTACACTGCACAAAATACCTCGACATTCAAAATGTTCCTGTCCTGAATGGTATCCATCCTGGCCCCCACTCTTCCCTAGACATTCCTAATAATTAAAAACAACAACAACAAAAAACAGGTCTTTGCCTGTGAGTGATGCAGTTGCAGCTACATGATATAGGTCATGTATGCAAGTAGTCCTTATATAGGTCCTTAGACCTTAGTAGACCTTAACAGGTCCTTATGCAAGTAGTGAAGTGGAAATTTTTTCCAATACTCACATCCAGAATTTTGAAAGTTGTGAATATATCATATCACAGCAAATAGAAACCAAGGTAAATGTTATATTTGCACAAATAGGAAACAAAAAGAATAATCGTAAGCCAGTAAATCTGTCAGACATGCACCACAGAAATACTGCCTGTCAGTATAACCTACTAGGAGTAGGGTTATTAAGCTCTATCCTTCTAAGCACGTGGGAAAGAGAAGTCATTGCTGCAGTGCGAGGCGACTATACACTATTTTAAGGTCAGAGAGGTGAGTGTGATTTACTGGCAAAAGGCCTCCTTAAAGCACGATGTGATCAAAGGGACAATCAAGGATAAAGCCAAGGCACGACTGCTTTGCTGCGGTTCACTAATGTCACATTCACTTCAGTGAATATTAAAGTAAAACAGTATTAGACAGCACAATATCTACCCGCTTTGTCCATGCAAAATACTTTGGTAGGAATACTAAAGTAGCACTGCTGTTGTTCTTGTGATATGTACTACCAGAAGTGAGAAGTATGAGGAGTCTTTTTGCAGACATGGTCTTGTATACATAACATGCAACACATTAAAAATGGAATTGAACAACTGCTGACAGGACAGCAAAAAGAGAAGAGGAAGAAGGACAGGGAGAGAGGAAAAAAAAAAAAAAAAGAGAGAGAGAGAGAAGAAAAAGGAGTCAGGGAAACGTAGATCCCCAGGCACACAGCAACAATTTATTCAACCTGCCTGTTAGCTGTCAGACTGCTTCAAGTGCACTGGAATATGTTCCACTGCTGATAAAAAACGTGTCACACAGTGGTAGAGGAAAAATAGAAAGGTGTTCTGAAATTTGCAGCCAGAATCTCTAAACCCTATTCAGTAATGGCCAGCAAATGAAAAAAGAATGAGCAGCAGTAAATAAATTTTGTTCGACCTCCAGCTAACATTTTTGTTTTTGTAGCTACTTTGAGGTACTTTGATTGAGATACCCCTTTATTTAACATCTGTAGCTCTTTTCCCCTGTTTGTGTGTGTGCATGTGTATGTGCATGTGTCATGTTTTGCCGAATGATTTCTCCTATTTTCAGGAAATTTTCTGTAAACTGGCAGTGTTCACATAAGATAGTTATTATAAAAGCACTATTTCCTTTATGAATTGTTGGCAGCCATAATGTATCTTTAAGTATTTTGTATCCAATTTTTTTTTGTATCCAAATTTGCTTGGTACTGTTTGTGTGCCTCAGGGGAATTTTTAAATAGGAGAAGGGAGGAAAAAATAGGAGTTACGCACAAAGATATCTGGTAGAAATATTCAAACCAATATATGTTTGCGCAAGAATTTGTAAAATTTTCATTTTTGAAAATAATTTTCTGAAAAAATATCTTTAGAAAATCTAGAAATGGAAATGTTCAGCACACCAAGAACAAAACTCTTACTGATCTATAGCTACAGGCTTGTAATTTAGACAGTGTCCCTAAAAAATGGCTGTGTTTTTTCTCAGGTAACATTTTCATTCTCCACTTTAAAGTCTAAACATCTATCCACAGTCAGTGTTCGCTAATCATGTTTCTTTACATTATAAGGAGAAAATGTTTTGGTGTAAAGGTTCCTTTTTTTAACCTGCCTAGTACAAGCAGTGTCTTACAAAAAATGCCAGTCATTTCTTCTGGGTAAGTTTTTTTCTGACTTTTTTGATGGAACTGCTGAATAAAATATGGAATGGATTGATGGGAATGAGTAGAGAAAAGTAATACTTCAGGAAAAGCAAAGGTGGATTTGACTGTTATGGTTTGTGGTGAATGAAGAAAATAATTGGAAAGGATAAGTTTTACAGTCTGCCTTTGCAGTTCCTCTTAGGAGATCCTATTCCCAAGTGCTGGATGACAACTTAAAAGGGATCTTGACGGCTTAAAGCTCTCAGTGCTACATTACAATTCTCCTGTTACAATGAATCTAAGAAAAGACGATAGTGAAAAAAAATGGAATCCTTTCATTCCTCTTGCAGAAAACAGGAAAAGCTGAACAATTAAAAGATAAAGCATCATACACATAAATATTAATTTAACTATGGAAAATTAAAGCCTAATGTTTTAAAATTGATTTTTTAAAAAAGCTCACAAGAGCATTAAGTGTTGGAGACTTTGACTTGAACAGATCTGGTAGGTTTAAGCAGATGCATCTAGAACATTTAAAATAGAATTTTCAGAGGCACTCAGTGTGAAATCAGCAGGAATTAAAGTTGGCTGAAAAAAAGGCCTATTTTAGGTGAGGTGATACCCTGAAATCAAGGGAAACAAACTATGTTAACAAAGAATTCTGGGACTTTTTCCCTCTGTGAGAGCTCATGCCTAGGGGAATGCTAAATCAGTGCTCTAGGCAGATCTACACTGGTGTCAGAGGTTTGGGGTTTAGTTTAAAAAGTTTTAAATGCTTTAGGATGTGTGTAAAGGAGAAATTGCTTTTGTCTGTATGGTATATATCTATAGCTACTTCCACATAAACAGAAGTGGTCTCTTAGTGTTCCCTGGTTGAAGAGAATTCTTCAACAGAAAACATCATTCTTGGTGTGGACCCTTGTTCTTATCTGTATCCCTGCTTTCCAAGGAAATGGTAAAAGAGGCAGCTGGCAGTCAGAGTTCAGTGTGAATCAGGCAGTGTGATTATGATTTTCTTTTGTGGGCTTTATTTTATACTTGTAATTCTTTTTATTTTTTTTTTCTTTTGTGAACCACAGTTATATAATTTCAGCAAAAAGCGTTCTCACTTGGGCTGACATCTTTGTGGCTAGGGGCACCTCACTGAGCTGGATTTTATTTCTCATCTTAATGATCATGCTAACTTATGACACAAAGGGTTTTATTTTTAAGAAGAAAGTGATGTATCTTGCAGTGAAGCATCTTTAGCAGAATAAATATGCCCTAAAGTTTTAGTTTTAAGATTTAACAATACATTTGAGGAATCAGATAGTGTGCAACACTTAACATTAATCTTTTTTTTTCCGTAAAATTAATGCAATTAATTGTAAATTAGATGATCTACCTACTTTACCTTTTTTTTTTTTTTTCCTAATTTTTGTGAGACTAGTCAACCCCCCCGACTCCCCTCCAAAAAAAAAAAAAAAAGTTGAGGTAAAATTTCAAAGCTGAAAAGGAAAGCAGATGTGCTAAAATGTCTCACTAATTAGAAATAATTTTAAAAGGAGGTTATTAAATACAATATGTTCCATGTTTCATGTCAGTGAAATACCTTTCAACATTTAAAGTCTTTCTCCATCTTTTTTCTTTTAATCACTAGTTCCTAAACTGTCACAGCTTGGGAATCCCAATGAATAGTTTTTGCAAGTGCACACATCTGCATGAAAAAGTGATTATTCAATTTGTATCATCATCGCTACATCCTATCATTGTTCCCACCAGTGAACAAAATGTTCTGTCAACATGATGATAGATGGCCTGAAGTAAGAACAGTGCAATTAACCTTTCTTAGGCTGATTCTCTTTTAAGTGGTATAATAGCATCTGATTTTTCTTTTCATGGAGTTATCAAATTAATTAGCAGCATGTAGAACCTAAACACTTTCTATGCTTATGAAAATAAAATACCATTTTGGACTAAAATTTTGTCTGTCAACAGAAACATAAATCTAGTGATAATTATTCTATAATGTACAACACTAAATAACCAGACCTCCTTAATAACAAGGCTTTAAAACACAGTTCAGATGTGATTTAATATGTTTTCTGGTTTCTATGCCTTTACAATGCATGCTCTTGAAGTTTTTAGGCTTTCCTCTACAAGCAAGAGACCTAAAAACTTATTTTAAACAAACATTTCTAATACTAATATAGCCTAGGAACTGATGGGAATTTCAAGACTTGAAACAGAAGCACTAGAGGTGGAAACCTTGATCAGCATACACAAACCTTTTCCTGTACGTAACAGAGTCAGTTGTCTGACTCTATTTTGTGGAGTCCAGTTGTCACAGCTACTATTCAAAAAGGTTAAGTGACTTTTCAAAGTCACAGAGGGATGACTTTGCCATCTGATTTTTGTTCCTTTTCTCCACTAGATCTACACAGTGCTCCACATGCATACTGACAGTACAGGCTAATCATGACTGACAGTTTGCTCTAATGTCATCACTACCTCAGAAACATTAAAAGAAAGAAACTTCAGACTACAAAGCAGGTTGTACATAATCCTGAAATATTACTTCCCAAGAGTGTGACTACTTCACAAGACCATAGAAAGGTATTATGAGGGGCAGGGGAAGAAACATCTCTATTTCATACTTATTTTTTTGTCATATTGAGAAGGGGAAACAATTAAGCATCTTCCAGGACAAGAACTCATAAAACTCTGCTCTTGTGAAAAGTTTGCTTTAACTGTAAGCTAACCCTCTGATACCACATTTCACAAGATTATATATCACAGAATAAAATTGCATCCCATAACTTCTTCAGATGAATACTCAAATGAGCATGCACTGGTCAGAGCACTTGCAGTGTGTGTTACAGTGTGTGCTGTATTGATTAGCCTGCCTTTAGCTCACTAGAAAGCAATGATGTGCTGTATTTCACAGCGAATAGGAGAGACGTGATAATATTATCCTATTCTCAGTATCATCTACCTTTTGAAGATCATGGAAGTCATAAAAAAGTAGTTACCACTATGAATAAGGAAGGATTTCAATGAAGCTGAGTTCTTCAGAAGATCTGACATCTACAGTTTCAAAAAACTGTCTATTGATTGATACAGCGCAGTCAGCATGGAGAAAAAAAAAACAGCAAAACAAAACAAAACAAACAAAAACAACAACAATGACAAGAAAGAGGTAATCTCTCTGCAAGAACCTAATAGGATATGGGAACAAAACAGCTTAGCAACTGATCCAGTGATGCTAACATGAGCCTCTCTCCAGACTCACGCTCAAAGGCACCGCTGGCTGCTGGAACTGCAGATTTGCACTTCCCCCAGAACGGGATAGGGGAGAATCTGAACTCCCTCCTGGACAGCTAGTTGCAGAAACTGTGCTAACCTAAGGCCCCTCCTCATCCAGGCAGCAGGAGGAATCATGGGCTGCCCAAGGGGATTAGGGGTGGGAATTAAGTAGAAATGCATAAAGTGGATCCTTAAGAAATGATTATTAGTCCTCATACCTTCACCCTCTTAAATAAATATTAAATGAACAAATAAATCATCATTTACTGTTGTGATCCATCCATTTGCATCAAGCAGATAAAAGTGACACAGAAGTATTCCAGTAAACACATTTCTTTCATGCTACTTTTTGCAGGAGAACGACTATCATTCTTTTCCTCACAAAGAAAGCTTGCATTAGCAATGATCTCTGCAGGTCCCTTCCAACCTTAACCATTCTGTTAATCTGTGATTCTGTGATTTAGCACTTGCTTGCAATGACTGAGCATGAATACTGGATAATCTCATATAACTTTGTGCCCAGTAACACCTAAAATACATATCATTTTTTTCTTGCCTTCAGTAAATGCTAGCTTTTCACATTTAGGATCTGAGTTTTTTTTATGATCACTCTCCTAATTTTACAATTCTTTTTTCCTTGCACTGCTGAAATATTCAATTAAAGAATCATTATGAAAAACGCAAAATATAGAAAAACACAAAAAGCATTATCTGACTTTTCTCCCTTGAAAAAGTAAAAATAAAAGGATGCTTAGCACACTTTTTACCTTCAAAGGGCTCCCTTTTTATTAGGCCCCCTTCCTATGGCTTGATAGTTGAGATAGAGTTGAAAAACCTTCACATATTGCAGCTTCCTGCACAATTTAATTAATCCTTCACACTGCCATGAGTAAAGTAATGCATAATCCAATAGAACTTCATTTGCAATTTATCATCAATTATTGTCCTTCATTGTAGTGTTAAATAATACCAGCCTCATTTAATGTGTGAAATGAGTCCTATTGATTTCTTTGTCTTTGTAATTGAAAGGGACAGACCCATCAGTTTCATTAGAGGTTATTTGTCCTCTCATACATCAAACAAGACTTACAGCTTAAATATTAAAAAAAAAAATCCATTACAAAACACAAATAAATCCAAAGATAAAAACATGTAAGGTCAGTGAAATGCTAATACTAAGCTCAGCTATCCAAAACATCTTGCAGACAGCATATTAACAGATATCATGTGATTTCTCTGTGAAAACTAATAAAAGAAATGATTGTCATTTAAAATCAATGGTAATACAGAGAAGTACAACAACAAACACTGCAGGCCAATGTGTGTTTCTGAAAAATATATTTTCATAACTGCTGTATTGGTACCTATGCCAGCCACACTCGTATCATGCTCTGCTCTAGGTCCTACAGAATGCTGGTGTAGCAGAAGCTTCACTGCACAATCGTATTATGTTTGGCTTAGGAAGAGAATGTATTTTAAGCAAGCAACCCAAGCCCTAGATAAAAATCAGTGCTCCTTAATAAGTACTGGAATTGCCAAAGGGGCTTACAAAAATGAACACATTTACTACTGGTAAGGGCAGTTAACTGTTTTTATGCTGGAAGGTCACAAGGCATATATCAGGAGCTAGGTGCATGTTCAAGAGCCATATCAGGCTGTAAATATTCGAGCAATTATCAATTTTATAGTCAGAGGGTTGGTTTGTTACTATCTGTTGTTTTTATAATATTTTAGTCATGTATTTTTCAACAATATGATATACTATCTTGACTATGAAGCACAAAGCAGAAAAACAATAGCGCTTGGCTACCTTGCAGAAACCAATCTGAGCATCCACTGGGTTCAATATTATTATTCATGCATGAAAGAGCTACTTGTGACAAGTGGTTATGGATTAGAATTGATTCTTCATGTTAGGCTTTCAGAATGAACCTTTGGCTTTAACGTGTTACATATTTCCCTGGTGTAAGAGTCCAGTTTCAATCTCTTTCAATGTAGAGAACCAAGACAAAACTGTATCTGTCCTGTCATGTTAGCTTGGGACTCAAGCCTGCACTGCAGCCCTAACCTCCAGGGTATCTTCACTCCACATGCTGCCTCTCATTGCGGCTTGCTTGGCAAGAAAATTCAGGTACAGGAATGGGACTGGCTGACACATGAGTTTTGCCTTTATGAGAAAGAGTTCAAACGGTTCAGGCCCAGCTATCTATCTCAGGCAATGCATATACACTCCCTTTAATTTCAGAAGAGGGAAAAAAGAAAGTAAAAGACAATAAAGCAAATAGCACATCATAATCAAGATATAAGCTGAAATTTGACTTGGTTTATCACCAAGTTAAGGAAATAAATAAGTTTGTAAGACTTATGTTACAAAAGTAAGATATTCTGTTTCCAGTTGAAAGTCTGTTTTAGTTAGTGTCCCCAAAAGCAATCAGCTTAGTAGTATGGGCTCTACCTAGTTACCTAGAGCTCTTTCCCCTTCATAGTTTGCTCTGTCTTAAAACCTCTTGCTGAAAGATCAATATGTAGTTAACATTTATATAACCTAAGGCTTAGCTTGAGAACTTTATACTTGAATACCGTTTTATCTTACTTGTGTTTTATTTTCTCCATAAACATTTCAAGCACATGTTTCCATAAATAATGGTTCTCATTTGCCTAAATGTTCTTTCATATCTTCAGAATGGACTTTTTTTTCCCTCCAAAACATCAATCACAAAGTTTTCCAAGTCAATTTAATACACAAATGATATGTCTCAAGAGATGACTTTTCCTTTATGAAATAAGAACTTAGCTTCATTTACTAACTCAAACAAAATTATCAATGGTTGTGAGCCTTACAGAATAACTCAACAAGTCAGGTTGTTTCATTAGCTTTATCTGAAATAATATAGGTCCTCTATTTCATGTTTTGGGCCTTCTTGCCAAAATTTTAGAAGAACATAAACACAAACATCTCTAAGAGAAGCAAAACATCTACAGCAAGATTGTATCACAGACTCAAGATGTTCCCACCTCTTAGAAAACTGAGAAAAGATCTCTTCTATATATACACATGCACACCCAAATCCTCGGTTTCCCTGTCCTCTATGAATATCAAATCAAGAGAGTGTGTTTTGCAACAGTACAGAAAGGGTAATGGTCTTGGGCTACTTCAAGAATTTCAAATAAGAAGCTTTTTTTTGCAATCCAAGAGCACTCTGGCATGAACCTCCCTGCCTGACAGATCACCTCTCTTGTCATAACTCCAGTATCATATTGACAGGATGCAATCAGTCACTTTAGTTTCCCCTGTAGAGTTGTGAGGAGAGAGAAAATCTCAGGTAAAGGTCTCTAGGTTTTTGCACAGAACAACTGCTATAGTTTCCATCTGGAAACTATATGTTTAACAAAAAGCTCTCCCCAAAATTCCACAAGTTGTTTTATAAATCAAATCTCAGGTGCAATGATAACAAGAAAAAAAGTCAAAGGCAGCAGCAGATCAAGGTCATTTAAAGATAAGCTAATAAATAATGACAAAAGAGAGAAAAGGAACAAAGGAAAGGTGAGAAGTGAAAGTATAACTAGTTAAGATTCTGTAATGTTCACTTCAACTTCTTCTTCGTCATATTTTGATATTATTACTTATTACGGAAGTGTTTACCATGTTCCTATCACACTTTCTAAGTTTGAACTTTGTGACTGCCTAAGTCTTTAACCGTTCTTATAAATACTGGCCCTATTTTCATTTTGGTGTCATTATGATGTTCATGGCACTCTCTGATTTGTGCTATAGTACTCTTGCACTAACTGGAAAAAAAGATTGCTTCTGGTGCTGCTTTAATCAGAAATGAATCTTAGAAATGATTTAGAGAAATTTTTAAGTCACAAGACCTGTCTTTATAGAACAGACTTCCACTAATCTCAAAATAAGCACATCTTGATTAGCTTAGAAAGATTGCTATCATCCCTTGACTAATATGAGGTATTTTGTTTTCTTGCTTAGTGTGCTACTTTGGAAAATTATTGAGTCTATGCAAGATCTTCCCACACAATAAATTAAATTGTGAATTTACAGAATATTACATATTTTTCAATAATTCCCTTTGTGGGCAATCTAGCTGACAGAGGTCAAGATATTATCAAGTAAACTATATTGTCTTCATGTGTACTAGAACTGGATATCCAACTATAAATTCACATCTTACATTATTGAATAGTATTATCCCTGTCCTCCTCAGGAATATAAAAAAATGGAGAGTGAGGGATGTATTGCAATTGGAATCTGGATGAGGCTTTGTGTTTATGTTTGCTATTTCTCTTTTTAATGCCTCAGTGTCCCAGTATGGTTTGTCTTTTATATCAGGTCAGCATTTTGAATTCCAAATTTGCACTGGAATATAGTAGAAAATATAAAACTATATAAGTTTATATATACCTATTATATATATATATATGTAAGCTCTGTATTATCTATTGTATCTGTTGTACATGTTTAACTGCTTTAGAAGGGCAACCTGTGTATCAAAAGGATTAATTACTGGGAAATCTTTCAGCTATGTCCAAGCAAAAGTATGTAATAATACAATAACAGAAAAGGTCTTGGGAGAAACAAACAAAATTTCTGCTCTGGCTATGGAATTTAGCCAACTTTTTTTGCAACTCTTTGAAAAGGATTCAACCTCATTAATATTCTTTTTCATTTATGTCCAGAATCTTATGGTTAACTAAAATTAAAAAAAATGTCTTTTTAAATGGAACTATGTGAATGCTTTTTTTTCCCACTTCACTGGTAATATTGAAATGACAACATTAGACACTATGAGTGTTTTCACTTGACTCAAAACAAATAGTTTTTTTATATTAAAAAATAGTAAAGTCTAGTTCCATGGACAGTGGTTTCAAACCAATCATAAACTTTGATATTATACACTTAAATACTTACTAATAACTACTGCTGAATGCCTGAATTAGAATCACAAAATATATTTCAAAATTTTTTAAATATGCACAAATAAAATATGTAAAAATGTTTAGCTGACATTTCTATAGCATTCTGAATTTCAAATTGTTCTGTCTCTTTTACATTACTAAGTACTATCTCAATTATAGAGCATATTCTTTGAGGTAAATACTTTATACAATCCCACAGTTTATCTACTTTAAATTAAACCAGCCCTAGAAGCTTAACATTTAAATCAGGATTACCTCTCAACTAAACCAACACAGTCTGCACTTGAATATTCCAAATCAATAACTAACAGGATTTTTTCTACTACAGACTAGCTAAATTCAAACATAACCTTAGCTACTGCTTCCTTTCTGCTGATTATAGTCAAGGATGCAGCAACCTTTGCTGCTTGGGTGAACCCTTTCTGCTATCTTAATGCAATTTACAGTACACCCTGGGATAATCCTTTGTTCAATATTGCTGAAGTGGAGTTTTCACTGACTGATGGTTTTGGGAAAAGCTCAGAAAACATTATCAGTTAGTAATCTTTAATTAAATTTGTTTTTATTTTGAAACTCATTTTAATACATAGAGCTGAACAAATAGCTTTAAATATTTCATGCTGGGATTGTATATATTTTTTAATTTCTTAAAATATTTTACTGCATCCAGATTTAGTTAAATGCCATTATCATATATAAAAAATGGAAACCTAGTCAAATGTACATACAAATATATCTAGGTACAAATGGACACTGTTATTTGGCCTTTTCAAAAAAAATATTGGTATTGATATCTCCTTTTGATATTAATAGAAATATCCTTCAATTTTATCATGAGATGAAAGACTTAATTACAGTGCAAATCACAATTAGGGAGAAGACTCTCTTATGAAGCATCTTTCCTTTCTGATAGCTCTTCCGTTCCCCTGGTTGTGTGAGGGGAACTGGCTTTTCCTAAAATATAGGTATTGGCTCTAATATTTTGACTACAACCAAAGTGCCCTTCTTCTGTACTGCAGTATAAAATCAACATTTGCAGGATGCTCCAGATTTTACTGAAGGACCTTTTACTGAGGGAACCATGCTGGCTTCATAGGGTGTCAAAATTGACAAAGACTTGGTTAACGCTTTCACCTTTCTCAGAACATGTAGCACAGGTAGGTAACAAATCACACTTTGAATGTGAATGTCCTGTTTGTTCCCATTTTTGTGTGATATCGAAACAAAGTAAAGCAGGCCAGGTAGCTGTGCAATTTCACTAGAGGATCTTTTGTTATTTAAGGAAGGGGGAATCATATAGCATTCATCCCTCTCATACTGAACTGAATTCCTCAGGGAGGATGGATAACAGTTATTGTCTCAGAGCTCCTGCTCTAGACAGCTGAAGTAAATTCATCAAATTAAAGCTTACTCCCTTTTGTCTATTTTCAGTCATCTGTGCGTCTTGACCAAATAACACATTCTTTCACCCCAAGATAATGTTTTGCATGCGCCTTCATTCTTTCTGGGTTTGGGGACAATTCCTATTCAGGAGAATGCTCCAACAGGTGACTGCATCCTGGAGAGCACTGACTGGTAAACTGCCACTATGCCACTGTTTTGCTGTGGAAGAGCAGCACGAAGCAGTTAGAGAAGATTCTTGAGAATATTTCTTTATCCTTCCCTCTACCTAGAATTCTACTTACCTATTTTCCCTTATTTCAGAGGTCCTTTTTCCACAGTATCTAAGCACTACATCACCTTTCTTTTTTCAATGTACTTTTAACACAATGTGTTAAAGATTTCATTCTCTTTGCACTGACCTGGACTTGAGGTAGCTAAATGGAGGAAAACCCATGGCTGACAGGGAATTCCGTAGTCCTTGGCCAATCCTGTAAATTCTTCAGTGCACTAAAAACTGAGGAAATACAACTGCCCATTGTATCTCTTTCGGCAAATCACAAGTATACCTTACAGGTAATACCAAACTGCTTTCAGGGTAGGAGCATCAGATGATATTAAATTCTACGTTTCTATTTCATCAAAGCCAACATAAGAAACAAAGTTGCAAGTAGAGGACATTTGTGTTCAAAAACTTAAAACTGAGAAATTACTGTATTCTGAAATGTTTCGGTGCTTTTCCTGAAAACACAGAAAAATCCTCTTTTGTGTTTTGGACAGAAAAAAAAAAGTAATATAAGTGATTCATTTGACGACATTTGGAGTAGAAACAGCACAATAAAATAGCCAGAAGAGTTGTAACTGCATTTTCCAAAGTAATTTAGGACTATGCCATGCTCTAACTTTTTATTTTCTCTTGCACATATGGGAGTTTCCTTCCCATTCTCTTGCAGTGTAGCTGAAGAAGGTCATAAGTTCCCAGGTGGCCATCTTTTGAAGACAGCTTCTACTCTTGTTCCTCAGAGCTTCTCTGTATCAACACATACCAATGTCAAGTAAAATTGCTGAACACTTGAAATTTCCTAATAGGATGACAACACCAAAAAATGAATTAAATTGGTGGAACTACAAGATTAACTGAATATTCCTCAGTATAGGAAATGGTCTAGAAAATATGCCACAAGACAGATTGATTTGAGTTACAAGGAGAAAATCCAAGTTCATTTCTGCCAGACTACAATTTAATCTGTTCCAAGGGAGAAAAATAGAGTGGAGATTACCAATATAGCAAAATCTTAAGCCACTTTTAAGAGGCTTCTGTTTGCCTTGCTTCTGTGGACATTTTTGTAACAGTAATTCATAACTTTAAAACAAATTAACTTAAAGTTATTACATATCAAATAGCCAAAGTGGCCGGATGTCGCAGCACAAAGTTTTTAGACTGAAAGAAAGAAAGACCCTGAAACTTCATTTTAGTTCTTATCTGTTAGTATAATTGAAAGAGTGGGATGGATTGTTAATCAAGCAATGATACAAGTAACCTACAGGTGGAGGCAGGTAGGGAGAAAGCAGCTGTGTGCAGTGAATGCACTTAACTACAGTACTGCAACTTAATTGCAAATACAGAAATTAAAGACATTTAAAGCCACAAAAAGACACTTTAGCCAGATGATAATTTTTTTGTCATGCGAAAATCACCCAAGTTCTGATAATCAGGACAGGAAGTCAGAATACATTAAGCAAAGATAAGCTGAAAAATTCAGTCCAAATTGTAATGACATTTAAAGAACTCCTGTTAGTCTGTAGATACCCGCTTAAGCATTTTCACACAAAGAACCCTGAAAGACCTTTCAGCCAATATTCATAGTCAGTACTGATATTCAGTAAAGCCAGAAGTGGATCAGTCCTTTGTTTAGTCAGCAAAGTGAAAGGAGAGCTAGGCAAGCTGGAAAATATTTTTTTCCAGTTGTTTTTCCTTTTATTAGACAATTTCTGAGTCCATAAGTTCAACAAACTACAGAGTTTTTATCTGTGGGAATCAAACTTACAGCTGATCAAGTTCCATTCCATAAATGCATGACCTAAGCAACCAAAGCAGATGCTACCAAATTTAAGGATAAAAGATTGACTATGAAGGGACTTATCACTTAAACACTAGCAAAATATAAGACATTTAATACAAACGCATACTTAATTTTTATCTGTTCAACAGATTGCTGTGAAAACTATGTTGAGAAGTATCCCATATGTCATTATTGAGGACAAATAGCATTTTCATTACATGCAGATGTGATGATAAACATTAATCAGCAATGAATAGGGACTCAATTGAATACAGGCTATGAGAATTTGCTTAAAATAAATTATCTGTATTTTTATAAGGTCAGGACATGTAGCCCACTGGAGAGACAAACAGGGAGAATTACTCCTCTGGCAGCCAAGGTCCAAGTAACTGTCCCATTCAGAAACACAAATACAATCAGATACTAGGTTTTCCCAAACGTTTCAGACCTTTCTAAGAGAAACTTGCTGAGGCAAGAGCGAGGATGGCTGTCCAGACAAAAGTCTTCAAGCTTTCTCTGTGTTCTGATGTGCACGAAGAATTAGTATTGCCACCCATAATCTGGAGTAAGGGAAGTTTTGCCACAGAACATGACTTATATTAATAACCAATTAGCTATGCCTCAGGGTTATTAGCTGATGCTGGATAAGGTTTTGCCTACTATGGGAATAAAAGCTAAAAAAATACAATCTGCAAAGGTAAATGTTCACTACTCTGACAGATAACAAACCACTTGTAGAACATTTTGATGAAATGCAAGTGGGTGTTAGTCATGGCATCTGTTCAGCGAGGCCCTTGGTTTATAATATAGCTGTGAATCCAGGATAATCAATTAGGCAGGGTGTCAGTGTGCCAGCACAGATGTCCTCAGTCAATTGCAGATAATCTCGTTCTTTGAAATTTCCAGGGGAGATTGTATTACTCCTGGGACACCCGTGACCTGTCGCCGGGAAAGGTTTCTGAGATAAGAAAAATAAAAGGATCATATCCTTCCCTAGTGCAGCAATATATATTGCAGGCTGTCTATAACCTTGAAAGGGTTAGTGATGCACTGAGAGCTGGAAGCATTCTGCAGGATACAGGAGCAGTTGCTCCCTCTCCAGTATGAATCCAAGGTTTTACAGGATGATATGAAACACATTCAGGCACTTCTTACAGTCTATCAATGGGGAATAAACAGTAAGGAGTCAATGGCATCAGTGATATGAGCAGATGATTCCTTTTATGCTCTTTATCTAGGTGGACCAGCAGCTTTGCAGATATGTTAACTTTTTCAAGGCCACAGGAAGAGGGTTTTAATTTCACCGTATGCTTACTCAAGATGACACTTGGAGTGCATAGAATGTGTGTGAAAAAGTGAACAGAACTTTGTCATACATGGACAACAAGAAGCACTTTTCCTAGCAATGGATAAATTTTACTAGCACTGGCTTTAAAAACTTCCTAAGTTAGAATAAAACAAACCTAATAGAGTTTCTCCACATAATCCTGCTTCCAGTGTTGTTAGAAATTCTATAGCCCTGGTAAAAAAACATTCCTGATGATAGTTTGGAAACAGACCTATCTTGATTTTCTAGAAGTTACAAAAGAACTTATTGGAAGACCAGCTTATTGGGAAAAGACAAATTTTGACTTTTGACTTTTATCTGTCACAGGAGAACGGAGAATTAGCACAGAAACAAAACCTGAAGCCACCTATGTGACCAAAGAAAGGAAGTTGGATCCAGAGGACTATTTAGATTTATTTTCACCCACATTCTTATTCTGAGCAATATTATAAAGGCAGACTTTATAGCAATGGTATCAAAAACTTGTGAAAGGGTATGATAAAGATAATGCAGTCTTTTACTCAGCTGAGGCATATGTGGAAGACCTACAGATAGAAGTCATCCCACTTTTGCTAAGATCGCTGTTAGGAATTGCTGGCTGGGCCAACAGCAGGTATTTGCCACTTGAAAGAACCCTTAGTACCATGGATTCACACTACCATAAAGCGAAGGAAAAAAAGATTAAAATTTAAAAAAAGAAAAAGTTTATATCAAGATGTTCTGTAGTCAAAGATAAATATAATAAAACAAGTATACTAGAGTTGAAATCATGTCTCCACAGTAGTCACTGCTCCATAACATGGAGTTAAGTAGTCCATCTTTATCTGGTTTAATTGTCAGTAGAGTCGTCAAAGCCTATATATATAGGCTAATATATATATTCTTATAGATATATATGAATAACTTCCGTGACTGCCATTGAAGTATATACTGGCATATTCAGGTATGCACCGCCTCTCCTGTTCCATGGCGAGACTTTTCACAGTGCCCTTCCTTTTCCTGTTTTATGACATGGTTGATTAAAGTTGCCACTTCCTAGCATACTGAATAATGCAGAAATTATTACTGTTCAATAAAGCACTACTTAAATAAATAAATAAAAAGGCAGTATTCTTTGTATCCTGTTCTAGGCACTTGCACCATCTGCCCTCCCGCCCCAAACAAAAAAAAAGAAAAAAAATTGCTCTCTTCATTGACACTACTATAGAGAATATAGAGAAGGAAGAAATCACTTTGAGTGTCTTCTGGCTGAAGCGCAGAAGACAGTGCCTGGTAATCTCTACTCCTAAGAACATGTTTAAAGTATCAGACATTCCCTAAAGTTATAGAAATTTGTTCAGGCTGAAGAGATAAATATGTGAAAAAAAGGAATTATCCCACATTCATTTGAAAAATGCTTAGTTTGAATGTTCTGTGATATTGATTGGGCTCTATGATGATTCAGTACAACTTCATTTCGACACTGAAATATCGATGTATCAATTTCTCTAAAACAAAAACACTTCAAAGTTAGATTACTGTGCAGCATTCACAGACATTTGAGAAGCTTAACTAACTTCTTCATTCTTTGAAATTAAAGAAATACAAATGCCTAGACTGGAGCTTTGCAAGTCTCAGGAAACTGATGAGACTGTGAGTTTTATGATGATGCCATTGATCAGATGTCACTGCTGACCGAACTGATTTAATTATTTTGCGCTAAGTTGGACCACCCTTTCTCCATGGAGAGTCTAATTGATTTAACTCTGATTGTTTGCAGAGAAAAGTCCTATCCAGTGTGTATAAGAAATGCAAACTCTAGTTTTGCTAAGGAAGATGACTATTCTGATTAAAATTATGCTTCTGCCTTTACAAGCTATTTTTTTCTATATATTTATCAAAAACCTTCAGCTGTGTGACACGATACTGCTTTTTTTCTTCCAATCAAGAAACATCCCAACACCGTCTTTAACCAAACCTCTAATATGGTTATTTACCTATACTTTGCTAATGTATGACCTTCTAAAGAGGCACTATGAGTTTCTGTTAGCCATGAAGGCATTTTGAATAAAACAATCCTTCTGTTAAGACAGTCAGAGTGATAAATGAAAAGCAAATTAAACCTTAATTGTAATTAATTTGAAGTATACATGACAACACCCATGTTCAGTACCGTATAAAACAGGATTGCTTTCTATTAACACTTATCAATGTGCAAGGTTTAGATAACAGTACAAATTAATACTGAAGAATGTGAAATACAAAATCAATGAACTCCATCCAACTCTCTTGAATAATGAAGGGATTTTTGTAATACTGTTGTAGTTAAAAGCCTGGTACATGTTGCCCTCTTGTGGAAACCATGATAAAGTACAATTTACCTTTTATTTATTCCATGATTTTTTGCAGTTATATTTTAATGTCTGGAGTGTAATGACTTATTAAATTTACTATGTGAATAATTTATCAAGAGGAACACTGAATATGTTCTGCATATATCTAGATCTGAAAAATAAACCAAGGTAATTGACTGTAGTTAATTACGCCAAAGTACTGCAAAGAGTAAAAGGCTTTAAGGTATTAGTCAATGATTTAATGTCCATTTGAGGGGCAGAAGAGAACTACTATATTTTCCTAATTTTCCTAATGTTTGAAATCCTGTCATAGCTAAATGGTAACTCTGCACAAATATTATCTTAGAATGCATATTTTAATAAACCAAAAATGATTAAAGTCAAAAGAAAAATCACAAAAAGCTGATGTGACTTTGTTCAGAGTTTATGCATCCATTCATTCAGTGCAAAAAATGCCTTTCTTTTTCTGCTCAGTTGTGTGTCACTGTATCTGTCAAGTTGAAAGCAACCCTTTGAATGTTTGTTCACATTGTATTTAACCTTAGCCAGCCAAAATGAAACTACCAGTATGTTAAATTTTTAGACCCCTATCATGACTATGGCTTCTTTAAATCCTTTAGGTCTCTTGGTTTTAGAAGAAACCATTTTCAAAAATGTAAAAAGCCCAATTTTGAAAATGTTGCTTAATTAGAAAATTACCTTAAAATATTACCTTAAAACATGAAAATTGCAGCGTGAAGTACAGTTAGGACATCCCTTAATTAAGGCTGCCCTTTCTGCTTTATAGCAGTTTCTTCTTTCACTCATATCCTTTGTATTCAGAGTAACTGAGATAGTCATCTTCATTTAACAGATTTTTAAGAGACAAATATTTTTGTTAAGAACCGGGAAGTCTGTATTAATCAGACATTAAAGAACTAGCAAATAGTTTTTAATGAAACTAAAGAGAAGAATAAAGAACTTCAAAGACTGTTTAATACACTATCGGGATATTTTCAGAAGAGTTAAAAACTGTACTGAATCTGGTTGCATAAAAGTACAAATCTTTTAACTGCTTTAGAACTTCCTCTAGCAAAAGGATACCTATATTTAACGTGCTTATATTGTATTTATTTTCAGGTAAAGTTTGGATACCTCTGACTTTTTTATCTTTTCTGTTTAATATCAGACGTGAGTCCATTTAATACATTTCTACCCTTGATCAAAGATTTCCACCAGCAGTGGACAAAGGTCAGGTGTCCATATTAATGTTATCAATGGCCTCCGATACTGCTGACAGTTAGGTGTTACTGATATGTCTGCAGAATCTGATGGATTTGGTGTGATTGCTCTATTCTACACACACTCAGGTTCTATTTAGTTTAGGAAAAAAACGCTGAAGGGAGGTTGTGATTAGCTAGCACATTTCAGTTCACCCTGTCCTGTGACCCTTTTCCTAGGGCTGGCACAAACTATCACACTTTACCTTGATTTGCCTCTATGAAATCGATCCAAGGGGCAAGGGGTTCAAAGTTTAGGTGGTTGGTATCTGTGGATCATCTTACAAAAATGTAAATGTACAGGATGTTCAAATTATTTCAATAGATTGGATTAATGAAAACTATGAAGTAATTCGAGCAACAATGTCCTTACTAACAAGAACTGGATGAATTAAGTCCTCAAACTTTGTTTTGTTTCCCTCCTCCTCTTACATCTGCAGTTTTTGGCTGCATCTTCTGCCAACAACAGGAAAACAATGATTAATGATCATCCTGTAAATTGAGATTAGGTTGACTGATAAAGTCCTAAAGAATTGACTAGCATCCCCAGATGTCTATCTTGCTTTTCTTGTAGTTCAGTTTTCTTAGGAGAGTTCAGTTATTGATTTTTTTTATTTTAGTATTTTACCTATAGCACCCCTTAAATCCAGTTTCTGTGTCTTTATGTAATTGAATGTATATGTGTATGTATGCATGTCTATAAGTATATATAAATAAGTGTGTATTTACTATACACACTTACATATATTCTAACATGTACCCATAAAAACACACATGCTTCTTGGACTTAAATTCTCAAGGTATCCCATTTTCAGAAAGTGCATTAAATGCACATAGCACCCACAAATTTTGAGATATTTTGACTTTTCCATCAGCAAATGTATAATAAAACACACTCTCGATGCTTTTAAAATAGAAATAAAATATTGTGTAAGGCTAATGCCTGTATGAGATAAGCTAACTGAAAGGCTGGAGTATTTTGGTTGCTGGGGGAAGTAGAATTTGTTTGTAGGCTACTCTGATCAATTCTTCGAGCTGGCTGGCCATGTATTTTCACAAATATTAGTGCTGGCTCAAGGGAAGAAGAGGAGATGCTTGACAGAGAATGCTGAAGAGAACAGAACTATCTCTTTAGTCAACAGTGGCAATTTACTTTGACTTGATTGAGATGTGAAGCAATACCAGTTAGATGACCTGGGTGAATTGAGGCTTTAGTGGTTTGAGGTCAGCAATGTCCAGACTTTAAACCCCAAACCACCTACATATATCACAAAGCATTAGGCTCATGTGCTCACAAAGAACAGTAGTACTGAAATAGCCCCTGCCCTTTTGACTAGCTACTGTAAGTTTATTCATGAAGGAGCATCATGTAGCAGAACTAATCTACAGACCAGAAAGGTATGGATCATGAAACTTTAGGAGCAATTATTGTAACATCCGAACTGAGAACAAATGAAAACATATATTCAGGTGACTGCTTTTTTACTGTTGCTTAAAGCAAGACATAAATACAGGAATAGTAACTCTAAAATTGAGGCAACCGGAAATGAGGCCATTTCTCCCATTTGGCATAACATATTTCCCCACCTTTTTTTTTTCTCTCTCGTTTTGCCATTTATACCTTTTTCTTATGTACCTGCTAAATGAAGCACCATTAGCACTCCTGTAAATGGGAAGCACCATTTACAATCCAGACTCATAAAAGCCACGGTATCTGATATTTCTGATGATTCAGATAAACGATTTATACAGAAATTAAAATAATCAGTGAGAAGCATTTTGTCCATGAAAAAGCAGCAGATACCCAGAGGAAAAACAACAACAAAACAAGTGCAACCTAGTTCTCCATATACAGCACCTCAATGTGGGTCTTCGTAAGAAAAAAACAGTTGTCTAAAATAACCTTTGTGTCTTCTGGAAGCCTGGAATGCATACAGATCTGAATGAGTGGACTAACACTGATTAAACATGTTAGTAGTTTGGGTCCTGACCAGCCTGACAGTTTGATCAGCCAAAAGATTTGTGGCTCTAGCACAGTTATTACTTCCTGGAGGGGATACCATGCCAGGGGGCCACTGTTGCAGAGGAGATTTAGACACCTATTTCTGCAGAAAACAAGGGTTGAAGAAATCTAGTCTTCTACCACAGATATGTGGAATGCTCAAAGGAAAATTACTCAGACATTACTCAATACTGCTGTCAATCTTGGGAGAGGATGTTAACCTCCAGCATTCCTGGTGCCTCCTTTATTTCCTCACAACTTTTAGTGACAAACATATGAGATGGTCACTACATCAGTTTCCTGAATTCATTACAGTTGTCTCAGAAGAAAAGTGTAAATCTTGGAAAACTTGTCTTGCACTTGTATGCAAAGAGAAGTAAAAAAGATGGCATTCAATTCTGAAACTCATATTTAGAAAATAAATAGTTGGGATTAAGCCTACTGTAGACAGGAGTAAAGAGAGAAGTCATATAAAATCTGACTTACACCACTACAGTTCAGTGCAGAAGTAACTCTAGTGTGGCTTGCAAAATTTTCCCTTGACTTTCACTGATGATTATGTAAGTAATTGATGAAGTGTTGAAGAAGTGATGACTGAGTGAAACAGATAAAAACATTTCCTGCTTTGCTCTTATAACACTTCCTTAGCATCTTATATCTTAAAAAAAAAAAAAAAAAGGTTTTCAAACACATCAAGTAAACGTGCTTTCTGTTTTCTGTGTCACTTCAGCTACACAAGCTGTTACTTGCAATCCCCTTTTATAAACACAATGAGCAGCCTCATGGTCTATGAAGAAAGACTGTAAACAGCCCCTTTGAGGAACAAATAAAAGCTATTCTGTGTTCACGAAGTACTTTCAGTTGGAGAAAAGATTTTATGGGTCATGATCAATGTTTCATACCCTGGTAAATTTAGATTAGCAGCTATACTCTTTTACAAAAGCCGGGTTGAAAAAGCTCCTAGTTCAGTACAGCTTCTAAGGGTTGGATGTTTTAAAAAGCCTTTAAAATAGCATTTTTTTTCCTAAGCAAAAATCAATAGCTTTAAAACATTTTGACTCCAAGAGCTATTGCACTTAAAAATACATCTATCTGTCTGTCTGTCTGTCTGTCTATCTATCTATCTATCTATCTATCTATCTATCTATCTATCTATTTCAAATAGTTTTTATATATATACATATCTGTGTATATGTCTATATATATGCAGGACTCTTCTTCCAAATAAGTTGTAATCTACATTCCAAAAATACAATGATATACTATGCCAAAATATTTGATATTTAAAACATGCAGTTTTATATCATATTTTTGACATATCATATTTTTGACATGCAAAACTCAAAGTGTTTTTACTTGGCATACTTCATGAGAGGTATGAAGGGAAAAGAGGCCACTGACATTCTTTGTACCTTTCTGGCTAGTGAAAGATTTATGTGGTACCTGTGCTAACTTTGTTTCATAATGAATGTGAATGCATAGTAAATTTGTAGCTAAAATCAATGTTTGTTAGTCTGTTAAAGTAAAACCCTTCTTTGCAGGAACATCTTGTAGAGCAATACAACAGTTATCTACATAGGCCCCAGAATGTAAATGCTAAAATAATTATGTAAGATGTGATAAGTTCTATCCAGTCATACCAAGAAAGATCCAAAAGTGACAGAAAAGTGCATATCTGGTCTATCTCTTCCTCTCCCTGGCAAGAATGGAAGTGGTCCTGTTGACTCATTAGCCTTTTTACACTGCTGGGAAATTAGATTACGTGTTAGTTAAAGGCAGAAGTTAGGCTAAGTACTGGTAGTGGATACGGTTGGCAAGATGCTTCCCTCCTTCTCTCTACCTGCCACAGAACGAGGTGCTACCCATACGCCTTTTGTCCACCTCATCGCTGCTGGCATGGCCAGCCTAAACCTATAGATTTCTCTGTACAGAAATACAGAGATTTCTCCATTCTCCTCAGCCAGCACTCTGCCAAAGCTCTACTCCTAAGATGCTGGGACAGCATAATTTATTTTTGCCTATATTGCTGAGAAGCCCTGAGTCAGCTCTGCTAGAATGATCTCTCATGATGAAAAAATTACATCTTTTGCACTATCTCCCTGTATCTCTCTTTTCCTTCCTCCCCTTGAATGTCATTCCTCACTCACCACTATGTTTTTCCTGAATGGATTTCATAACCTCCCAAAATCCTGCTCAGCATCCTCTGTCATTGCTCTCAAAAGATATGTATCTAGTATAATGACTTTATTTCTAGACCTCTATTAAATATTTTTAGGCCACTGACTTTTAAAGTACCAGGCAAACCACTGAATGGTTTAAATCAAGTGTTTCTTTAATGGGAGCAAAGTCACAATTTGTGAAGGAGGAAGTTGTATAAGATAGCACCACCAGCTGAGAACACCTAGAGATGTTGAAATGTGGACAATCAGGTAAAAAAAATGCATAGAAATTGTCTCTGAAATAAGAAAGGAAATCAAGCAATACCCCCTGAAGCCACAGGAGGCTGGGTATCAACAAATTGTGGCTGACGATATAACAGCTATACAGATCAGAGAACAGAGCTTTGCATCAGCACTGTCTTTGCAAGAGCTCTACATGGTTGGAGGAGAGAAGGGTCAGCCACACAACATATTTCCTGGCAGGTAAAACCAGCCCTAATGAAGTCAGTGACAAAACTTCAACTAGGTTCATTTTAGAATTTTGTGGGCTTAATGTATAAGGAAATTTTGCATTCTGGTAGCATTAAAGAAATATTTAAAATAAATTGTTTGTTCTAGCACAATATCCTAGAAATACCTTCATAAAACAGATGCAAATATTTTATTCAGTTTTCCTAGAGACTTCTCTGTATTTCATTTTGATCTCTGTACTTTTCCCTTTCAAGAATAATTAAAAAACAAAAACAATGACAAAAACTTTGTGATCTCTGAGATCTAAGCAGAACAGAAGAAAAACTGATCTAAATAGCAACATATTTCTAAATCTTACTATCAATTTCTGCTTAAATATGTTACTTGTTCATGAGTAGCACAAAGAATATAGAAAGTAATTCACCATTCACCTCTCTTTGCCTTTGGAATCTGGGAACTCTAGATCAATGCCCAGGTGACACCAGACGCTCCTCTGAGATGATATAAAAGTTAATAGCAGTCAGGACAGTCCTTTAGATTCCTGCTTTTTTTTTTTTTTGCTAAAACTCCACTAGCCACAGTCAAAATAAAACGGTATATCAGAATTATCCAAAATTACATGCAGATATTGAAGGCCGGTGAAATACTCATTCCAAAGGAATACGTCATATTCCAAAATAGCCTCTTGTGAAATTTCAAATTGCTCTGCAATTAGCAGATTATGTCTGCTAAAAATAGCAAAGCAAATTCAGGTTCACTCTCTCGTTTCTCCTTAAAAATGCATGTAAAATCTTTAATGAACAAATCCCAAGCTCACTCCTACTTCTGTGACATTTGTTTTATGAGAGTTTTCAGTGTTGCACTGTACATGTGATTCACCTGGGTGAGAACCCCTGGAAGAAAGCAGGGAAGGAGGGCACAGCAGGTGAGAAAGACACATTGGGAAGCCCATGAGTGAGCCTGCAGCTTTTGCAAGAGGACAGCGAGAAGCACTGGGAGCTGCCTGGCCACCTTCTGAGCAGCAGGAAATAGCTTTCTAAGGCTCTGTGCGAAGAGGACTCCCAGTAACAACTGCCAAGGTAACTGGATCCAAGCCTGGTACAAGTACTCACCTGCAAGAATTTTGTGGTCTGAAAATAATTTTTACAGAACCTTTCTATTTTTATTCTGTATAGCCTAGCTAATATGAATTTTATCTATTAAATGTTTTCAAGTTTATTCAAGTTTATTCAATTATTCAATATTCAGTTATTCAAGTTTATATTCTAATAGAATTTGGTTATTTGGAAGGTTCAAAGGTGATTTGATTTTCTTTCGAGAGTCACTGTAAGAAGCCTAGACATATTCCTCTCAAACCTCTAGCTGACTTATGGTTACATTACATGAAAAAAATATAACCCTTGTAGGGAGCTAAAAACATCTTGTAAAACTCTATTTTTGCATATCATAAGCATTTTACTTGATGAAAAAAACAGATCCTGAAAAGTTCTGGAAGCTTTTCTGCCTGGGCAGGTATTTATTGTCTACTCATCTCACTTAGACCTTGTACAACTGGCCTCAAACTAAGGGGCTTTAACTTGCTTATGAAAAAATGTACTTTTATGAACTGAAAGAAGAGAAGAATCCCCTTCTTCTCTTCATATCCTTAATACATTTTTAAACATATAAACAGGGATTAATAATAATAATACAGTAGGGCTTTATCTCCATATGTATAGAGCTCAGGTATTTTAAGAGAAGCATCTTTAAATGTATTACGTTCAAACAAAGTAATAAGAAAACTAGTTCTCTGTGCAGTTATAACCAGGTGAGAGGAACAGGGATGGAGACAATCTTCAGGCTAGACGAAATGGAAATACATCCAAGTAGATACTATGAATCAACTGTAACCTGACCTTCACATTGAGTATTTTATGTCTAGCAGCGAAGTTAGAGTTGCACATCAAAATCTAATTTCCGATTACTGATCTGTGAAATTCTCGTAGAGAGTAGAAGAGTTTCAGAGAAGATAACAAATAATAGCAAAAGAGATATCAGCAAACAAACTATGATATTTAGTGAAGCACAAAATATATTTTTATCTTGACTGACTGATCCACATGCCTGCAAACTCAGTATGTCAGAAAACACTACAATGTGTGAACACTCTTTCTTATAAATACTAGCAGCACACTTTATCTTTGGGCACTTACTAAAGAAAACAATAGCACAAGTCACAATTTTTGTCACTATTAAGCTAATTTCACACTTTCAGAAGTGATTACATCTCTTTGATTGAATAATTTGACTGCAAACTAAAAACTTTTTCAAAACTATTCTTTGCTTAATTAACATTAAAAATGTTTCTGACAACTGAAAAAGATGCCAGTAATATTGATATTATAAATTATGAAATTTCAGCTGTTTAGAGTAGCAGAGATTGAATACTGATGCACTGCTGACAGCCTGGGTGAGTCAGTTATAAAAATGCCTTGTTTTCATACTGAATATAAAATTGATCTCATTAGTCTTCAATCTCTACAATTGGAAAAATATAAAATACAATCCAATATGATTAACAGATTTTAAAGCATATTTTCTTCCAACAATCAAAGAATATAGTAAGAAGTATCTTTATTTACAGTATTCAGTTTTGTAAGTGTAATTTGGAATCAATAAAACATTTAGGTGGCTTGAATCAGCCAAAGAGTGACCATAGTCTGTGAAGCTCTGAACAGAAACTCCTCAATAGCTGTAGCTACAAACTATAATAGAAAACATACAGTATGCAAGGTAGGACTGTATAATTTGATTACAACTGGACTATGAATTTTAAATGGTTACATGGACTGAAAACAAGCAAACAAACAAAACAAAATTTACACTCTGAATCCACTGTCTTTTAAATAGTATTCACCTGCAGAGGCTAATAAGGCCATTTAATTACAACCAACTAAATACGGAAAGGTACTTAGCAGTCTCTTTTCACACCCTCTATGACCTGCCTTTCCCCTAAGAACAATCTCTACTAAGAAAAAGAAGAAATCTAAATTTTTCATATCTGTTTTTTTTTTCTTTTTTTTTCCTCCCATCTCCTTTTTCCCTCCCATCACATTTTGTCATGTATTTTTCATTGCCTCTCTTGGATGGTTCTCACAGCCCTGATGCATATTCACTTGCTTACTTGGGGGAATAAAGAAAATCGCTGTTTGTTCTGTGATTTAGAGTGCTGCTCATCCCTCCCCATAGACTTATCAACAGAAATTGAGGTAAGAACATCAAGAACCCTTTTTTTTTTTTTTAATCTATACCTATCTATTTAATATATGTATGTTACAGCTAAGAGGATAACTCCAGTAGGTCATAGCAATAAATAAGTTTTTAATTTGAAGATAATCAGCTAATACAAGCTGATGACAACACCTTTTTCATCTCTTTCTTTAAATATACCACATATTATGGGAGGAAGGGCCAGGAAAACACAGGAAAATAAATATATGGATGTCTGCAAATGTCAGCTGTACCAGGAGGTACAACAGAGGAGGTAGTAAAGGAACAATAAAGATGGGGAAAATATGCAAAAATATTCAATGTGCTTCTTTGTTTGTAGTCGCTGGAAGACCAGTATGTTGAGGTGAGAAGGGAGAAAGAAATCTGGGTCAGGCAGCTTTAATTGCAGAAACTTCCTTTTCTCTGTGCTGCTTCACATTAAATGCATCTATTGCTCTGAACTAAGGGAAAAATACTCCCTTCCTTCTTTATTTTTCCACTCATTCAGAGTTAAGTAATGTTTAAATTTTGCTGCAAAATACACCCTATATGATTTCTTACACACAGACAGCTTACTCTAGATCAGAATGTTGAAAGAAGGTTGGAATTCTGCTCTTATTTTTCCTCTTATTCTGGAAGTTTGGTCTCACGGGCAGCAGGTACACGATGGGATAAAAGCCTATTGCTTTACCATAATTAAAAAAGTTATCAAAACATCTTTAAGCCTATGTAAAATGGAAATTGAAAACTACTTTTCAGCGTCTTTTCCTGCTCTCCATTAGTGATAATTATGCAATCATTTTTATTTCACCTTTTATAAATGTGGATAATTATCAAGCTGCATATATGAAACAAAATCTGATTTTCAAACATAAAATCTCCTGATTATGAGAAGCAAATTTTCACATGAAATGGGTAAGTTATGTCTGCAGCTGAATGGAAGAATAACAAGGTTCCTTTGTGCCGTTCCAGCACACAACTGAATGTACTCATTTGTCCGAGTTTTTACTATTGCTTGAATAATGTATACATAGCTAACAATTCTGAATAAGTAGTTGCTTTTGACTTAAATAATCCTGTTCATCTGTGAAAAATACAAATATGACTGGGTGCTGAGAAATTATTATGAAAAAAAAACAAAAACAAAAAAACAAAAACAAAAAAAACACCAAGGTACTGAATGTTTTAAGATCCAGATTGTACAAGATATTCCTGGCTGGCTAGACAAGGATAAAACCGATTGAGTTTAAAGGCTGAAAATACATTGTTTGGCATATAAGATGCGGGCCTATTATACTAGCAGTAGGTGTTTCTCAGATACCTTGCTGAAAATGCAATGAACATTGCAATTGGAAACAAAATGAACTTTCTGTCCTTGAATTTTACATAATCTATTTTTGGCACCAAATCTTACTAACTAAAGATGTTAAAACTGGAATATATCTGTAACATTATTAAAACAAAGATGCCAGAACAAACATGAGTAACCACTCTATTTTTCAAACATAAAGTTAGATTTTAATGTTATTGGAAGCATCTGACACAGAAAACAAAACTAAAACAATGTATTTCTTTTTGCACTTCATGAGCAGCAGAAATGATGACATTTTCCAGAAAGTAAAAGCACTACGGATTACTAATCAGTGTCTGTGGATTACAGTTCAAAGGTATACTACTGAAAAATGCCTTGGCAGCAGTTTAAAATTTTCTCTGAGGACAGACAATTCATGTATTCAAGGACAGGAAAGATGGTAACTTGTGGCATATTTCGATAAGGCAAGTGTGTGAAAGATAAAATTACTGTCAATGTAGTTCTAGTTGTGGAAATGTTACGAAGTATAGAAAAAGAGAATTTATTTGCCTTAAAACAGGGGGGAAAAAAAACCCCAAAACTATAAACATTTTTAATTGTGATGAGAAAGGTAAGAGAAATCCTTGGTGACCATACTGTCTTTTCAATGCACCAGTTACTAACTTTAGAAAATAAGGGGGCATTAAGTGCTACTCTCAGCATCTTCAACTTTCTTTACTTCTTACATAGTCTTTGAAGAGAGAATGGCTTTTAAAGAGCTTATCATTGCTAATTTTAGGGTGCTCTCCTGAAATTGCTCTCTTTCTTACACTGTCGTATATGCCCCATTGCAGGGAAGGTGTGTTAAAATGGTAATATTTTATTCATTTTGACACAGTATTTTCCAAAATTTCATTTCTGTGAACAAGAAGTGCGCAACCGGTCCTGCTCTGAGAATGCCAATAAAGAGAAAGTTCTGGCCTGAATTAATAGCAATTACAAGTGCAGTTGGAGTAAATGAGGGCTGGAAAATCATAAAGGAAGAAGAATAAAGTGAAAGAAAGATTCTGAGTAAAGGTCAGGGAAGATCAGAGGACTGAGCAAAAACCCAAAGAACCTGGGCTAAAAAAAAAATATTACTTCTAGGCGAGTCCTCCTTTAACATTACCCTATTTTTACTAATAAAAAAATATTTTTTAGATGCTATCTGCAGTGAGCAAGGAGAAGGACAATGAGGAGAAACAAACGGCTGAATGAAGGCAAAAGAAAAAATGAAAGAAATAAAAGTAATATGAAAGGAAAAGATGGGAGCTAAGGATGAGATGAAGGTGGAGTAAAGATGAGCATCATCAAAACAAAGGAAATATGGGCAGCACTAAATATTACACTTGTCAGAGGTATTAATAAATCTGTAATAACAATAAGGTCTTCTTCATTGCAATGGCTTTTTATGTAAGACAA
This sequence comes from Tinamus guttatus, assembly GCF_059628265.1. Taxonomy (NCBI): domain Eukaryota; kingdom Metazoa; phylum Chordata; class Aves; order Tinamiformes; family Tinamidae; genus Tinamus; species Tinamus guttatus. The sequence continues at coordinate 367,680 of NW_028290136.1, read as the reverse complement.
TGCTTTTAGAGGATAGGGTCAATCACATGTAACATGAAATTCAGATAAGGAAGATCGGGAGCGCAAAGGAGAATCTGGATATCGAATGTTACAAATCTTAATCATTTCATGGCATTTCTATGCACTTCTACCTCATCTGTGAGTTTTAATAAGCTTATAATACAAGAAAAGAGAATTTTAGATTTTGAAGTAGGAAATGAGCCTACTTAAGTGTAAAGGCCCTGCAATAATCGATAATTAGTGTAATTCTAGCCAAGTGAAAGGGTTTGGAATGGATTTTATAGGTTATGGATCTGATCCTTATTCAACATAAATAGATACAAAGTATGTTTTAACAGATTTATATTTCTTTCCCCTTGTATATTCTCCCATATGTCTTTTAATCTTCCTTACTTTCTTGTCATTTTCTCTGCCTGCCACTAAAGCAGAATTATTGGGCAACTCCAGTTCCTGTGGTCTCATGTTCATCAACAGTTCGATTTAGATTTCTTGCATGCAATTATATGTTTGTAATTGCAAGCAGTCTTCCAATCAATAACTGGACAGTTTCTGAGATAAAACGCATTCAGGTCCCCTTATTGCAAATGCAGTTCCTTTCATTTTCAACACCTCAATTGCAATTATTATTGCAAGTGAAGCCTCTACTCTTCCTATTATCTTCTCCCCTTATCGCAAGACAAGTATCAAGAAGATTCACATTCGCTCTTAAAGAGCCTACTGTCATACTGTTTACATTCTATAGAAGAGAAAAACGGTGTCTCTGCTTCTCAGGCATGCCTCTGGTTATAATTTAGACTCAAATATGAAAAAAAGGAAGAAAAAAGTCCAGCCAATTAAGTAGAATTTCACAGTAGGAAACAATGACCATGTACTATTTTTAGAAATCATTAAGAATCACTTTCTTAACCAGAAGATGAAATTACCTATGGGTAAGCAATAACAAATACAATATACAGCATATTTAACTGACTTCTTTTTTTTTTTTCTCATTTTTTCTTCACTTAACAGGGGTACTACCATCACAAAAGGCTGTGTCGTATTTGTAACGACTGCAGAAAGACAATTTCTGATTAAATAACTTTCCGCACTGTCCTGAGGCAAAAGCATTCTGTATGTTAAAGATGACTCCAGCTGGTAAGATTAGAAAAACCATGAGTTATTTTGTTGTTTTAAAAGTCTGTAAGCAAATAATTATTCAGAAATACAGACACATATGAAGTCAAACACAACACAGAAAGAAGTATCAAATATGCAAAAGTAAACAGTCTGAAAAATAAAAAACTCTGAGAGGTAATTTACCAAAGTGCTCAGTGACTATTTATGGCAACAGATGCATTCTGCAGAACATCTGGTTTCTCTCTTGAACAAATTTGCTCTTAACTAAACAAAGGAGAGTCTAAAATCAGTGGACTGCAGTAAAAATTTTACAACTCCTAGTGAAAAATGTTAGTCCCAATGAAGACCAGATGATTTACTGTCCACAACAGCAGTTCTATTTAAGAATGCAAAAAAAAATGCTATTCACATTCTGATAAAATTTTGGTTCATTTGTTTCATACTATTGAAGAGTTATTATCCCTCTCATTCTTTTTCTTTAATGTTTTTGTCCCTAAACACACTAGGATAGCTTTGGTGAAGTTGAAATTTGATACCTTAAACACTAGATGGCAGAATAAGGCTGAAGCTCAGCATCTGAGAAACTGTACCTAAACCAGCCACTTCAGCATTTCAAAGTTACAAATTGAACTGCATTTTACTTCTTTTTTTTTTTTTTTTTTTTTTTTTTCCCCATGAAAGTTGTCAGGACCTATATAAAAAATATCTTCCTATATTGCAATCATATATGCATATACATGTTTTTTTTTTCCTTCCCTGAAACTCAAGAGGTGACACTCTCATTCAGTGTCTGTTTTTATCATGCTCTTGGCACTCACAGCAGAAGCAGAAACCACAGACATTACAATCCATGTACATGGGATGCCTGCAGAACACGAACAGCTAAGCCACAAGGTCAACTCCTGAAGGCAAATTATATTGACATCAAAGGGTTCCATGATTATGCAAAAAAGGAGCAAGAACTGAATGTAGAATTTAGGATTTAGCCTGTAGTGCAGATCAAAGAAAGGGATTTATCTTTCAAACTTGTGAAGGAAACTAACGGTAAGATACACAATAACAGTATTAAGACACTAAGCACTCTAATGCAGAAATAAAAAAAAAAAAAGGTAAAAAGTCCTCTGGTTAGTACCTCTTTTGAAATTCTACATTGCTCTTTATGAAAGCAAGGTTAGCTACAGAAAGAGACTAACAGCTGACTCACCTGACCAGCTTCATGTGTAATAAAATAAACAAAATGCATGTAAACAAATGAATAGAAGCAGAGAGATTTAGTTGTATTGTCAGTGAAGGCAGTTAAGTTAGCATTTTGTTCATAGTCAGGCCTATGGACTTCAGTACCCCAACATATCTTTGACAAATCCCACTGCATCACAGCAGTGGGACAGCTCATATTTTGCCTAACACGTACTGGCTATCAGGCAAGTTAAGCATGGCTGAACTTGAGCAGGGTTGCAAATCTGATTTTCTGATAACAGCACTAACGGCATGTTCAAGATGAGACAGTAAATGTCATGGAGGTGGCACTTCAACTCTGCCTTTGATTCATGCATAATAAACATTGTTCCAGGCAGCAACATATCCATCGCAGCCTAGACATGTCACGTAGGATCAGAAAAAAAAAAAAGGAACACATACACTCTCTGCTACCCTAAACCTTCTCCTTGCCATACTGTATGTCTTCATATGCCTAGAGGTAAACATTAAGGAATGGCTTGTGCAACAATGTACCTACCATTTCTAATGAAATACACTGTTTTCTCAAGGTAACATGCACTAATGTGCAGACTGGAGGCAGCTGCTTTGGGAGGATGAAATCCTGTAGCATCCTAAGAATCAACATACCTGTATGTAAGCTACCAATGAAAAGATGAAAGTCCAAGACAGAAAAGAAAGGGTAAAAAAAGCTAAATTAATATATTATCATTGTCTGCTCTATTGTTCTTGTTTGTCTCTTTCTTAAAATGATGCATTTAACTGGAATTAAGTAGTAATTTCAGTCCAAAGTAGCAGAAATGGTAGGAATATGGTTGAACTTTCTCTTGAGCTGCTGATTTAATCTTTCTGATGTGAACTTCTCTTTGAGCAGATATACAGAGTTTTGACATTTTATGCATTTTATGCAGTTATGCATTGCCTAGCACAGAGCTACCAACATGTAAATAATATATACTACCACCCACTAAGGTGACCGAACACAATGCCCTCTCTTATAGTCGCAAATCCTACCTGCCTAGCATATTGACTGGATTAGTAACAACGGGTAAGAAGAGATTCCTCAAGAACAGGAAGAACTAAGGAGAATCAAAAATGGGGTATGGTGGGTAGGATATTTGCAATCAGTAGATGCTTCTTCACAAAACAATTAATGAAATCATTGAACTCATAGCCACAAGAGGGAGAATATTCTAGATGTTTATTGTCTTTCTCTCTCTCTCTCTCTATGTATATATAAACGTATAGACAAATCATTGGTTAACTCTCACACAGAGGGGGAAAAGGTCCTGCTTTGTGCTCAGAAATCCCTGGGAGTATATTGGGGAGCTGGGCTTTCCTTCTTTTATATTCTTTTACATGTATTTGCTGTTGCCCACTGTTGTATATCAGGATAGACCACTGATGCTTTCTCCCAGAGCTTTTTCTATATTCTTCTTAAGCTACAGTGATTTTCATAAGGGACATATTAATTTAGATTGGTTATTTTAAGGAATACCTTAGAATTAAGTTAAAGAAACATAAGTTAATAATTTGAAAGGAAAGATTTAATTATTAAATTCTGAGTATAATTCTACCTCTGGTTAATCAGAAATTCTAGCAAAAGCACTAGTTTTCCTTTGCTTTCCTGCATTTTAAAGCATTTTCATTGAGCTTAGGACTTTCTCCTGAAAACAATTATTGCTGAACACAGCGAATACTCTGGGTAACTGCGGGTAAAATTTTCAGCCTCACCAATATCAGTATGAAAAGAAACAGCTTTTTGTTTCATTACTTCATTGTTTCCTTAGTTCAAACTAAATAAGACTTCCTTGAGAATATTGCTTAAACTGATTAAACATAACAGAATTGTTCATTGTATAAGCTAGTTCAAACTATTTTTATTTTGCCTTTCTTAATATACAGACAATAACTTCAGCTGCAGTACACCAAGTCAGATGCACCAGCTTCTGACTTGAAAGTAAGAAATCATTTTGTTAGTTACTTAAAAGCTTTACTGTTCTATTTTGAAAGGAAATCATTTGTCACTGGTAGCTACAGAAATTGCCTACAGCCTTCAGCTTTGTAAAAAAATTTGGGTCCAATTAAACTTCTAAAACATTTTCTATAAATAAATGCAATAAAGACACAAATCCCTTGCAAAATCCTGTGTATTACCCTGACAGGGGAATTCAGACAGTCAGATTCTCCAGAGCTTTTCACAAAAAACCAATAGCTTAATCTCGTTAATAACGCTGGGGCTAGTGTAGGCATGAAACATAAGAATTCAAGAGTGATAATAATAACAGGTTTCTAACCAAAAATAATTGATCAATGAGAAAACATGTAATTTTGCTTAAGTGTTTGCAAGAGCATCAGTAGTTTATACTAATATGCCAGACTGCGATCGCTGGAGTGATATGTTCTTCTCTGCTATCCCTACTCCTAGAGACATAATTTCTTGCAGAATAGCTGAGACTTTTCCCATGATAACTCATACCTTCGCCATTTCAGCAAGGCTTGCCAGAGACTGTCTGCTGAAACCATTTGCACACTTAGGTTTGGCAATTTTAGCCTGAATTAGAAATTGCTACAAGTGGCTTTATCATTGGAGTATATACTACTAATAGAGTTCCATTTGGGAAGAGGAGGGAAGAGGAAAATGCATGGGCCTACGCCTAAAATTACTCAATACAGAATCAGAGTAGTTTCAGGATTTTTGCACTCTATGGATAATAACAGGAATGCACAACAATACATATTTTTGAACTCTATTTTGAACTCTGACAACCAAATATCTAAAATATGACATACTCCAGGGTGAATTAATTTTCCATAATGAAATTCTAAACACTGTTTGACACTGCTTATGAATATATCCCTATTTAAACACAAGGAATCAGTTTTCGCTGAAATGCACAGGAGTGTCATATACATAACCACCCCCGACAGCAGCAAGAAGTATAGGGAAAATATTCTGTGTATAGAGAATGGATTCTAAACTTTTTTGACATGGTATTACATTTTAGTAGCTGTCATACTACAATGAATAAACAAGTAAGTATACCTGAAATGAAAATATGATTGTACATAACCTATACTCCCAAATTCAGCATTTCTTATATATACATGTAAGAAGTGGGTCAGAAATATTCTGAGAAGTGCTGGCAATTTTCTTTCTCAGCACCTGAATTAAGACACTACAGTTTAGCCATTAGGTCAGTTCATAGGCTAGTTCATGAGCTTTGAAGTCTTTGAAGAAAAATCACTGAAGCTGGAAAGCAATTTTAGAATTTGAATTACATTAAAATACACAATATTGTGGATTATGATAAAGTTTCTATCTTTGATTCTGGGTAGATTTAGGATTCTATATGAATATTCAAATGATACAGTGAATGACAATTATACAGCTTGCATAACTACGAAGAAAAATTACTAAAATTAAACTTCGAACTGCATTCCCAGGGACATGCATATGTCAACAGACACTGAGACCTCTATTTCTGAATGTTCTTTAAACGGAAGACACAGTGGTGTTCTCTTCTAAAGTGCTGAGACACTACCATCTCTCATTGAGTAGCATCACATCAATGATCTCACTATAAATAGTGGGAATACTCACATAATAGTTGAACATGAGTAGTTAGATTATGTCTAGCCTTAGGCAATAAATAGGAGGGCTTGAAAAATTTCATAATGGCATGCAAGAGCTGAACTCTCCAGTGAGTGGTTCATCTCCAAATTTTTGAAAGAAATTGATGACACAGCTGTATGCAGATCTGTTAGTTTCAGTCAAAATGCAAAATAGCATTTTAATATTAATCTGTTGAAGGTATTCACATCTTTCTTCTCCAAGAGAGACCAGTGCATAGTGTCACTTCTCTCCCAAGGAAAGCTTCAAAAAGCTTTCAAATATTTCAAATTTTTCAATATTTCAATATTTCAAATAAAAGCTTACAAATATTTCTCTCTACCAAATTGTTTTTAATGAACATTCACATATTATTTGTCTGATAGTTTACTTATATTTTCTCTCTCTCTCTTCTTCTTAGAAGTGTATGCTGCCATATAACATGGATAATTCACAATCAAGATATGGAAAAAAATATGATGTCCACATCTAGAGGAGATTATAGCTGCAAGCCTGCTAGCCTAGTCTAATTATGTTCTTCCATGATGTTCAGTATGCTGTAGACTTGAGAGTGAAGATCCCCTATAAAACCCTATGGCATTCTACCAGTATGGCATTATGATATTCTCTTCCTCATATCACTGTCAACTAGGAAAAAAACTACAGAAGTTAGTTCACTCTATGCAAGAAAAAAGGAGACAAGCTCTAAATATTCTGGCATTGCACTCACAGCTCCTCACATATTTTAAGTGACTATAATAGAGCATTGTCTTACTTTTTAAAATACCTTTATTTTTCTTTAAAAAATTACCTCAGGGTAGGGTTAGATAGTAACTCAATTTCCTAACCATTTTAAATGCCCTTGGGGAGCTGTACAATATTGAAAGTCAAAATCTGTTCCTTCCTGGCAAAGCAGTGGTATGACCTTGGCTGAATCCGCAAATCACAGTTTTATTTCAGCCAAAAACACGGTGGTACTGCGAATATACACAGTATCTGTGCACCGTCTGTTTGTAATGCTGCATGTTAATGAAAGTCTATAAGCAGTGTTAAATTGGAGATGAACACTGTGAAGTTGCAGAATTTGTTATTTTTTCCAAGCTACCATTGTTCCTTAGAGAAAATGCACATAAAGACTATAACATGACTGCAAAATACAGAGAAAGCTGTATTGTTGTCCCCAGTCATCTTGTTTAGGAATAGTCAAGGAGCCATGCAACTGGAAATTTCAGTCCATAGCCATTGTCATGAGTGATTTTAACATGAAGTTTTGGTAATTTATTTTATTTCAGTGGGATATACACAAAGTAGTACACTAACTTCATTAATAGTTTTACTCAAAATCTTAAAAATAGAAACATATACATGCATGATCATAAACTTTCGAAACATGAATTTTTCACCAAACAAGATATTCTTTCACTCACCACTAGGAAGCAGCAGAACCATGTTTTTAATAATTGCAAAATAATAACTATTCATGGCAGACTTCTGGAATATTTAAAAAGGAATTTCAAGGCACACAGACAAAAAGCCATTTCTGTCTGATAGCTGTATAATGCTGTCTGATAGCTGCTACTAATGACACCAAATACTCCTTGCAACAAAGGAAAATTAGAGACAATTCTGAACTTGACGCAAAAGCTTCATGCAAGATACTTCTCTCCTGCTTAAATAAGACAAAAATTTGTATGCCATACTAGTCACACAAGGTCAATGGATCCATACTCTTCCTACTCTCTAAGTCCTAAGCACATCATAATTACTTCAGCAGTAGAACTGTCATATTCGTCACTGCAATATCATTACGAAAAAAAGACTGAAGGGTTAGATTCTCCTGCAAATATCGCAAATAGACTACTTACTATGGTAATAACACTTAACATTTACACCCTACATTCATCTACTACTTCGCAAATACAGTTAATAGGGCAGATTTAGATGTGTATGTTTTCTTTGCTTTATGGCCTGGAAAGCCACCCCAGGAAAATGAGCAATAGAATAAAAGCAATAGAATAAATCAGTGTCTCTAGACTTCTTTCTACTATGAAACCATCATACTACTTCTCAATATACATCCTATCTCAGGACAAAGTGAATATGAATATAGTAATTTCAGTTCTAACACGCTTTTACTGTCTGAGTTTTAAATACAATTATGTTATGTCTTAACCTCTACGTGAAAGGGTTGAAAGTTTTTGATATTACTGAGGCATTTCTAAATTAATGTATCACTTTGATACAATAATATAATTCGCAACTCTGGCAGACATACATTACCATTGTTATATACATTACCATTGTTATATTTTTATATATATTATACTTCTCTTATACATCTTCTTTATATATGCATATTTCAATTATATCTGTTCTAGGGAAAAATGTTTCAGAGTTCAGCATTACAAAGATGCCTACATTCTCAGTCATACTCTTGAAAGACCTATAGTCCCAGTGTTGATATGTACACTTCTCAGCTCTTCTTCTGAAATTTTAATTTTAATTTTTTGTACACTAAGGCATTTTATATATGCTCTCTAATTTCATTTTCTGTACTTGTGAAGACTGTTGACTAAGCCCTTGTCAAAGCATCCTGTTGGTATTTATTCTAGTCTTGATGTAAAATGTCATTGAAATTCACATACACATAAAGGATCAGTATATACATTGCCTAAAAGAGTGTATATGACCTGCTAGAGAGGAGGTCAGCTCTATAACGTAGATTAGGTTGAACTGCATAAACATTCCCATCCACTCCCATTTCCTACCTGTGTCTGCTCTCACATGATATACATATTACCAAATTAGAACCACTTCTGCACACTTTATTATGCAAACAATTGCAGGAAATTATACTTTCTCGAATGAACATAAAAGCTTTATGTTCAGACTAGGTCAGCATCAGACTAGGTCGATGCTGAACATTTCGTAAGTAAATACCTTAAATGAGGGAAGGCTAGGAAATAAATAGGACAAACAGGAGACGTGGAATTGGGATAGTCTGGGAGTGAATTCACTGAAGGCAAGAGCAAAAATTGCTAAGACTTCAGAGCAATGATTTATCTCAGATTTTAGATTTTACAACTCTCTCCAATACTTTTAGTGAGCTTGGTGCACATATTTTGTGGGGAGGAAGGGAACAGTCCTAACGAATGGATACATTTTTAAATTACTGCTCTTTCTCTCTAAATTAGATATATATACACACACATATGTAAAATACCTTTTTTTTTTTTTTTTTACTATTCTCTAAAGCAGTACTACTATGATTTCTCTCCCCATTCCTTTTAAATACAGGAAAGAAGATTAGAAGATAGCATTATAACACGCAATATAGATGACACAGAAATAAAACATCATGTGGTTGTCAACATTTCAGCTTTCTTGGCTACTGGTCAGCTCTCAGATGTGATGATATGCTCTTTGAGACTTTTCTCAACGGCTACATATGGCCGTTACTTTACCTCCAAAGCCCTCCAAAAATGCCCTTTGGAGGAGACAGATTATGAATGCTGCAGTTTGTTTTTAAAGCTAAATTTCACAATTATATTAACTATGTGCCATATGTTTTCATCTTTTCAGTTTGAAAATGAACTAAACATGTAGGCATCTATAATAATGCAATTTGTCACTGTTATGCAGCATTTGTGATATACTTTCATATATTCTATGATAAAAATACAATCAATGCAATTAATTACTCTAAACTGTAAGTTGTCTGAATTAGAGGTTATCCACTATGTAAGAAAGCTTGCAATTTATTCATTTCTTTATGAAGCTGGGACTATACTCCAAGAAACTCAGTCATATCATTTGCATCCATAAAAATCTTGATTTTCTTACACTTATAAATTTATGTCTATCTCCAAAACTTCTTAAATCCTCAAGGAACATATTATGGTACTTCTCGCAGATCATTTACCCTATCTTAATGCCACTGAAATCAATGGTGATTCTCTTGTGGCTTTGACGTGGAACAGAAGCCACATGGTTCTCTTGATTCACAGACCACAACGACCTTCAAATAACAGGCAAATAATTGCCAAATATATTTTGTATCTATCTAGTATACAATACACAGAACAAAGACATCTATAATTAAGCCAACAGCAAACTGTGCTATGTGCTACATTTCTCAACACAGAAAGTTTATGGCAGCGCTATGCAATTTTTTCTAAAAATGTTTAAAACATTTCAGGACTGATAATTATTACTTTTCCCCAATGAACTCTCTTGCTCTGAAATTCAATTAGCATTAAATGTTCTCTTTAAAAAGAAACATGAGGTGGAACTTTCCACTGAAAAATCCTTTCAGCATCTCCAAAGACAATGACTAATACCACTATGGGAAAAGAGATAAGTAAATGTAATACCTAGAGTAAAGGAAATGCAGCTTTAAAAACATTTGGAAAACATTTCTCCATGGTGGATACCATTACTGGAACGCAAGTTTTTTGATTATTAAACTTTCATCCAGAAAAAACATTCTAGGAAAAAAATCCTAATGAAGACAAATTCTGTGTGATGGTCTTGGGAGTCCTATCAAAGCTAAAAATCACCACCAGATAGAATGAAGACTGAAAGGAAAAGTAGCAATACATAGCAAAACTATTCTTCCATCCTACTAAAGATTCACTATTGTAGTGCAAAGTCAGATAAAGATAAAACAATCTCCTGTTTTCAAATTTAAAAAATTAATATCCTCAGGTCTCCTGGAATGTCCAGTTACTAGAGACTTTTTGAATCTCACCAATTGCTGACCTGTAGTCTGATTACAAGTTTCAGAGTTTTTTTATAAGACCCAATTTAATTATGTGGTCTCATTTGCCACAGAACATTCAAGATTCAGAAACGCATATAAATCTATGCTTTTGCTAAGTAAGTTTTTAGAGTTGGCCCCAAATGCTGCACACTTCTTACTCTGTTGCAAAAGGAGTCTAAAATGCATTAGAACAGAATCGTGCAGTACTGACAGTCCCAAACATTTCTAGGAGTGCATGATACTTTTCTGATCTTGCATGTTTCTGCTCCCAACATTCAGTTCAGGGAGCACGTGTGTGGAGGGAAAGGGGAGCACATAAATGAGCTGGAAGAGTTACAATGAGAAAAGACATAGCAAACATCAAGAATCGAGTAAGCAGAACAAGCCAAGGCTAATTTGGAGATCTGCCAACCACCTCTGGATTCCTGCCCTATGCATGCAGCTGTGTTGCTAACATGACAGAAAGAAATAGTAGGATTTTATGAAATCAGTAAAGAAGCTAAAGCAAACAATTCGCAGAGCCCAACAGTCTTCACAGTATTTTCAAACACTGCACTGCCTGCATACCCCACATCAGTCTCTAGAGCCCATTTTCCACCTCCCTCCCATCTCTCACCTAATTAGAGGGCTCACACTATCCTGGAATCATGTACGAATATTCCTTGGTGGCCAGTGGCATAATTCAAGAAGTGTTTCATGGCTCAGAGCAGAGTTCCTGGCTTCTCACTGGTAATTTTACACCTCTGCTCTATTGCATAAATGTTTAAATAGCTTACACACACATTTCTTGATCACTGAGAAGTCAGTCCACAAGAAAAGATTAACTAGCCATGATATCCTTAGGTCAGAAAAGGGACAAGCAAGTGGGGATGCAAAAACTGTATATAAAATCATGAAAACCTGAACAGGGTATTACTTGTTGTTGTTGTTAATGGTAGGAATGAAGCCCTCCAGTTTGCTTTCTTTCCTCAGTATTTCCAGTGAATTAAACTTTTCGGGTACCAAGTGGCCTGGGCTGCAAGGGAAAATGTGTTTTTATATGTAAATGGAAATAAAATCCTATGGTCTTGGTGCGGCTATGAGATGATGTACACATTCATCAGAAAGCAGAAGGAGGAAATATCACAAACGTGCACCATGCCACGTCCACAAATGTGCACCAGTACAGCTTATTGTTTTTACAGCATAGCAAGGACCAGCCAGGGACTTTGCACAGGACAGTTTGCAAGTTGACTGTTACTGATTTTCCTCTGTTCGCCCTGGCAATGGAACAAATTGCATCAGGTGGCTATGGCTCCATTTGAGTGCAGTGCTGACCACAGCTACTCCACAGTATAGAACAGAGTAGCCCATGTTAAGACAGGTCTAAGGACACTCTCTATCATCAGAGGCTGTATATAGCAGAAACAGAAAAAATATATAGGAAAGAATAACATAAATGATGGGAATAGGTATCAGAGTTTGTATGAGTAGAGTTCAGGCAACCTAGACTCTGCAAGTTGGCTTAAATCGAACACTTGGATCATTTTATTTGCTGATGCTCTTACTTCCAAAATAACTTTCTCTATGCTGTTTAAGACTTCTATATCTTTCAATATCTCCTTCCTAACAACCAACAAAAATGAACGCTTCTTCATTTAATGAATTCTTAAATTATGACCTTTATTAACTCAAAAAAAACTTGTTGACAGCAAATGTAGATATTGCGACTTATCAAGGTATCCCTAGGGTCTCTTACTGAGTCTTTGCTGCATCCTTATGCTAAATCAAAATGTCTTGTAACATGAAACATTTGCAAATAAGTAAATCTGGTATTAGACACAAAAACTTTCACATGTGGAATATCTAAAATAACCTGGTCAGAGTTTATAGGACTCTTGACATTAAAGAAGTCAGAAGTAGGTGGGAGGAAAAACCCTTTAAGGATTATTAAACCACAATCTTTCATTTAAGATTCTCTAACCTGCATGTAAGGGGAAGCATCATCTTATATCAGTTCTTTACCACTCAGCTATTGGGAGGTAGAAGACCACATGCCCCCTTGGACTGACCCAGCACAACTGTCATTATATAAAGACACAGACAAACTGAGAAACTTCACTTAGCTTCTGCCCTATGTCTATTTAGAATAAATGTTTAAAGAGATGTCCTCAGAGTCTCAGCAAATTCTTAACAAAATGCCAGTTATAGTCTTGTCACTACACTCATTTATTAGCCTGTTCACAAAATGTCAACAGATCAGGAACCAAGTTGTTGTTCTTTGCCTAGGCTTTGCTGCTTAGACTTGTTATGTCTCACAGCTCTTCCCTTTCAATATATCAGGTTCAAATATACAGTTTATAAGGAGTCCCTTGGTTCAAACACAGGTATTTTTAAAACACAGATGTGATATCTGCCATTCCCAGTCCTCAGCAGGAGCAGAAACTGCACATTTTTCAGTTCTTCTTTCATACTTCAGTTCTCTTTGCAGACCTGAATATGCCTTGTTTGAACATAGTGATTCTTTTAATGTTACGAACAGCCTCAGAATTTTTGCTTCCAATCCCTCAATCTTTATTGCCAAAAGGGGGAGGTATGTTTCTTCACAATCTTCAGTGACAAAGCCTTGTATACAGTTCATCAAAGCCCATCACTATCTGCAACTCTCTGGATTTCTCACTTTATTAAGTTGACATGTTCTTTATTCAAATATTAAAGGAAAATTTTGATATGAATTCTATTCATATAACAATAGGTCTTCCAATCTAGTGCTTAAATGAATCTCACAGAATAAGGCCTAAATGACAATATTAGGAATCTATATCCTATTTTCTCACTGGTGCACACATTTATAAAAAAATTGCAACTGAAATGAATTTATCTGTTTTTTTTATCAGGTAATATTTACTTTATCACTGCTGAAAACATAGAAATGTCAAACACTACCTGACATTAGAATGACTAAATCTCTGACTAAAAATGAATTAAAATGGTTTAAAAAAAGCCATTTGAAAATTAAATAAGCTGAGGCAGAAAATATGAAATTCTACCTTGTTTTCTGTCTGTGAACAAATCAACTTTAAATAAGTGTGTATTCTCAGAACAGCAAGTTCTGTTTGAAAAGTAGTCTTCAGAGTTCAATGGAAAGTGAACGTTTCGTGAACAAACTTAAACTTCTATACCTTTACGAAAAGTATGAAACAGAGTAATTCCGGCATATATATACAGACTTAGAATCTCAAGCTTAAAATTTGCTCAAAATCAACAAAATCAAGAAGTAGAACATTTGACAAACTCCATTTGCTATTTTTAATTTTTTTTCCCATCTCCTGTCACTCTGCAATTCATCATGCTAAAAGCTTTGATCCCTAGCGTTCAATGGACATGAATTTTCTAAATGACTAAAACTTATGGACAAGTGTTTCCTTTTAGAGTTGTATGTAAATGCAATGTAAAATTTTATTTTTTTAATCTCTTTAATCAGGAACAAGGGAATTAGCCAGCTGTTTGGAACTCATGTTAAGAAGTAATTAAGCATCTGATTGAATTTTTGTGCATATCAAACAGCAAAGGCACGCAAGAGATCACTTTCATTAAAAGAAAAATCTCCTTTTCTATGACAATAGAAAGGGTTTACTCCAATGGTTTGTCTTCGAAGTATGCCTCCGCAAGAAAGCACACATCAGAATGGCAAAAAAATTGCTTTATGTGTCAATCAGACCAACAGAATTCCTTACTGAGTGACACTCAGCTTTCTCTTACATCTGTACTGTGTGCTACTGCAATACACTAAGGAATTGCCTGTCTTGCAGTCTTCACAGAAAAAAAAATAATCACAAATTATCAATTATGCCAGTGTGGAAGTAGACTTTATGGCCACCTGTCTTTTTATGTTTGATTCCTCTCTACACCCTGTGGGGAGGGTGTGTGTTTGTGTGAAGGTGAGGGGAGTGTCATTTTTCATTTGCTAGTGAAAGATTCAAGATGAATTACTGTTATTCCTGAGGTTATGCATATATATCATATGTAGCCAGAATTAGTATATCTGACAAAGTAAAAGTAATTTTTCCTCCTTTCATACAAGATTGTCTAGTGTATGATGAATTCAAGAAAGATGAAATTTATTCTAGTTTTCAAACACCAGCTGTCAATAGTCAAATAGAAAAAAAAAAAAAAAGATGTACAATGAAGAGAGGAAAACAAATCATTAGAGAAAACTGCTTTACAAAATTTAATCATGAGAGATGTAGGAACAGCTTCTTGACTATTCCAGTCTGCTCTGAATTGGGGCAAGGCACCCGCATTCCCTTTGTGGGAGCTTGGAACAACACAGATGCGAGAACAAGTGTCATTAAGGTAGGAGAGTGAACTCTTTTCATCTCCTCAGAAATTCCAGTGGTTTGGACTCAGCACAGAAGGTGGATTAATCATGTAGTCTATCTATGGCATTGTATACTCTATCATTGCTAAAGGGCTGCCATAATGAAGTCACGCTGGTTCCTCTAGAAATAATCCGTGAGTGCCTCACTGCAGTTCCCTCACCCAAGGACTTGCACCTTCCTTAGAAGAGAACACAGAAAACCACCAGCAGGACTGCAGCACTACATGAGCTACATGGTGGCACACTGGAGAGGCACACGACAGCAGTATTTTGATACTAAATTGTCACACTAAGTGTGAAGGCTGGCCCTGGCCCTTCAAAGCCTGTGTGACCCATAGGTTTAACCTGCTAGACTGTATTTATAGAAATCCTTGATGTAGACATGCAGCGTGACCTCAACAGCTTCTCATCTGGTCTACCTGGACCATGAAGAGGGAGTAGCAGGGATCTTAGACCTGTTCCAGGAAAGGTATTTAAGGAGTTCCTGGCGTTAGGGTTTGCACACTTTCTAGACATACGCCCACAATACATACTCAAAGACCTTTCCTGCTCCTATGTTCTTTTACCTGCTATAAAGAACGAATACCTTGCCTAAACATTTACCACACAACATAAAACCAGTCATGTTGTGGCCAGTGTCTGGTAACTCAGGAGAAAGGAACATCAGGGTACAATAAACTACCTGTGCAATTCAAATGTATTACATGTAACTGTTTAAAAAACAATAAAGCCCTTGTCTGTGTTTGCTTTGTTACATCAGGGTACAACAAACTACCTGTGTAATTCAAATGTATTACATGTAACTGTTTAAAAAACAATAAAGCCCTTGTCTGTGTTTGCTTTGTTACCCCTCTGCTAAATAACAGATATGATAAGATTTACAGATCAACTAGAAATGTTCATATATATATTTGAACGAAAACTTTAAAGACAGTAAAGTGGATTTGCACACTTTTTGTTTACTTTTTGCAGAGTCTGCTCGTTCACCCTACAGAATGGGTTTTTGTAAGTTAAGTAATTTTCCCTTAAAGAACTGTTTGGTAAAAAGTCATCAAATATTGAGAGAAAGATCATTTAAAAATTCAGAGAAGAGGGCAGAGTTTGGCAAAGAATAGCCAAAGTGGTTCCCAATAGAAAAACAGCAAGTATTCTCCCTCCTAAAGCAGTAGCTTTAATGAACATTTTTTAACACAACAAATATTTACGGCAGAATATCTGGCTCTGTTTCAAAGTTCCCCAAGCAAACACAAGTATCCCTAAAACAAAAATACTGACATGGGATATACACAGAGAAACTATATGAGCCTATATATGTAAATATGTCTATACAAGTAAGTACAGAAGATACAGTCACACATTTGCTCATGTTTCTAGAACATCTTTTAAGAGTTTCCTTTTGTTCAAAACTAAAGCGCAATAGTGATATATATGCCTAGAAAGATCAGGCTCTGCCTCTCTTAGCACATCAGACATGTCAATTTGAATTCTACTCACAACATGGCTCTGATTACAGGGAATCCTTGGCTTAACCTTTCATTTTTAGTCTACATGCGCCTCCTAAGAAAAAGAACAATCCTTCTGATCTATTTACTTTTCACTTCGCCCATTTAAGTTCCTTTTTCCTTTTCACTTAAGGATTTGGAAGGTTTGGAAACTAGTTTTGTAAATGCTAGGAAATGATGAGTGAATTGTTTTCTTCAAGTTAAAATGAACTCCAAACCAATTATGGTTGTTCCTCTGTTGCAATAGGGTAGATACTTGTCTAATAACACCTTTACTTATTTTCCTGTCTCTTTTCTTCCTTCTCTGAAGAAGAATTTGAGAAATTGTTCTCTCTTCCAAAGTAATCTCCCCACAAAATTGAAGTTACACTGTCATGTGTACTTTGCTGGACTGGAAAGCAAGCAAAGCTGTGTAAATTAAACACACTGTGGTAGATAAGACTAACGTTCCCAAGACTCTGCTCCTATCTACAGCATTTAACCGTTGTTCTGTATCAGCAATTACTATCACAGAACTCAGTCAAAATGGAGAAAGAATTCTTCAAAAAATAACTGCTTTTTGAAGTTGTCTACAAATTTCATTAAAACATTTGGTAAGAGTTGATCTTTGTGAATAGACACTTTTTCTCTTTGCTGAAAAAAGAAACGTTACTCAAAAAAGCTACATATACGACCAAAAAGCCGAACTATTGAAAATCAAAATATATGCAACTTTTCTCAGTTTATTTAAAGCACAGTATTGCATCTATATACTATTTTCAGCTTTAACTACTTGTATTAGTTATTAATTTTTCCTTTATTACAATTTCCAAGTGATGAGCAAGGAAAAGAATCAATGGACAACTCTTACACTATCATGTTTCAAGTCAGGCGGGAAACCTTCATGCAGTCAATTTTGATTCAGATGATGACTCCAGGTAGCATTACTGAAGCACCAGAAATGTATGAATTTCTGAATTCCTACTTCCTTCCTCCTAATTTATATCAATGTCTGTCCTTAAATGCACTCCTGAAGCCAAAACAAAATAAACAAACTTTCTCCTGCTCCTATTTTAGGACATCTTAAAACTAAAATTATTGGTCCACAGATTAGTACGAGTATAATATTTGCCTAAATATCTGAAATGTATCATACTTGCTGTGGTACGTGCAGCTAGAAATTTAACTGTCTCAATTGCCACAACTATTAAAACCAGACCTTGGTATCAATAGCATTGCATGCATTGCAGCCAGGTGTCACCAGTGGGAGGCAGAGGGGAACTCAAGTGCTTGTTGCCTTGGCAACATCATGCCTAATGTTTTCCATTTTGCCTGCTTTCTCCTTCTATAAGGAGAAACTGAACTTATGAAAAAAAGACAAAAAAGTAACATACAGTTTTCTAGATAAAGTTCACAACATTCCACGGAAGCCAATACTAATAATTAAACCATCATAAGAGTGATCATTTCGAAGACACAGAATGCAAACAATATATGTCACAGAAAAACGCCAAACTGTTGTGTCAACCCTGATGTTCAATATCTATTTATGTTCAATATTTATTTTGTGTCAATATTTACTGCCAACAGATACTGTTTCCTTTATTGCATAAATCTTTTTTCCATTCCTTAAAAAATAAATGATATTAAATCTATAATACTTAAATAAATTATTTTTACAAGCCTTTTAATAAATGTTTACATATTTCTTTTAATAAATCATTTTGTATTTTATGTATCTGCCGGTTATATTCTGCAAATACTGACTATCCTTCAGAATGGAGTCTGTTGCTGTGACAATACCTTTTAGGGTATAAATAAGGCCCATCGTACCGCCTGCTCCGATACATGCACTGGTTTTTATGTATTTGTAAACCCTCGCAAACACACATTCATAACCTTGAAATGAGGTGCACAGCACAAATATTATTAAGCATTGTAAGTACTATATAAGCTTTAAGGAAGAGCTTAATAGAGATAGTAACTAAGGTTGGCATGTGGCTTGTTGCAAACTGGTCTGGCTTATTTTATTGTTATTTTGTTAGTTTTTAGGAATGCAAGTGAATCTTTCAGCTTTTGGCACAATAACTTTTACACAGGTAATTTTGGGACTGTGCATAACAGCTGTGAGCATGGGCAGCACACTCCAAAAAACATTAAAATGCTGAAAAAGAACTGCAAATACTCTTATTTCCTGAAATGATTTTTGTTGTTGTTGTTGTTTTTTGTTTGCTTGTTTTCCTTTTTGGTATCCATGTGATAAGCATAATGCTATGTCTATGACTTGGTAATGAGTATATCTTCAAGGTGGAATGATTATAACAGGAATTTTTGAGTGTTTGCCAGTGAAAAGAGGAAAAAAGCATTCCATTTGGTAACATTTAAATATAATCTTCAATTGTATAGATAGCCCTAAAGAATGCACTAAGAAGAATGAGCCTTTTTTGCCATAAAAGGCCATGGCAGGCTTCACGTATGGTGAGCATGCTGAAGAAAAACTAGATTACAAGTATTTAAAAAGTTTTAATAAAATATTGAGGGCTATTTTTGTACTGACTGTTGTTACCATTACTCTTTTTAAACTTCCTGCAAATAAAAGCAAAATAGTGTTATTTAGATTTTTGCGACACTATCAAAAAGCATATAAAAATACCATTTTCTCTTTCTTTTTTCTAGGAAAGTTCCTGACTAAGCTCTTCATAATGAAGGAATCACATTCAACACTCATTTTTTTTTTCTAGAATCTTGCTAAAGCGTTATTTTTTAAAAATCTAGAAAATATAAACAAGTATCTCAAGACACAGCTGAGCCCCAAAACTAGGGGGATACTAGGATTTACAGTTGGCCTTTGTGCCTATGATTAAGTATGTACTGGGTGCAAACTTCACTATTACAGTCATTACTTATAGGGCAATGATTTGTTAACAGACTCAAGTCATGTACTGCAAGGACAGAATCCACTCTGCAGATGAAGCTGAAACACTGTGAACTCAAAGAACTCAGTTTCTGTTGGGTGCTTCCCTTGTTGTCAGAGTTAGAAAGCACAAATAAGGTGGAGAGGTAAGAGCAGACTGAACAGTTCTGTGATTAAACTTGTAGAAAGAAATAGATTCTGGCCTTTTTTTGCATCATGACAGCAGTCACTTAGAGCTCACACTAGTGATTTCTGTCCATTAGTCATATTTGGGTCCATTCACAGTTATATACCACTTGATTTCCCAAAGTGCTAAGGGCTCACAGTGCTCACAGCTGCAGCTGAAGAAAATGTGCTCTGAATGCTTTAACAGTTATAAAAGCCATCTCCAAGACATCTCCAGTGGAGATATACATGAAATAGCTACTACTTACCTAAATATCTCCACATTTCACATATGCATCTATAAATAGCAACATCCTTTTACCAGGCTGGAGTCTTGTGAATATAAATTCAATAGTATATCTAAATCACTCGTGTTTTTGGAAAGAGCAAACTAGAAAAGATATCTGGAAAATTAGTATCTCTGTCTTTAATATCAAGCAATAAATTCAGCCTACCTCTATACATCCCAGATCACCTGTTGTTTTAATGGTCCTTCAATTTTTCCTGTTTCTACTCTTTATAATAGGTATTGGTATATACTAGAAAGAATAGGTGATGGTTTGGAACTGAGATTTTTTGAGTGTGCATCTGGGATTATCGCTTACTCATGGGTAGCTAAGTCAAAATGAATTATACAAACGAGTCTGAAAAGTGACTAAAAACATGATGTATTTTATACACAGTGAATACACACCAATAAAATTACATGAGAAGTACTTCAGAGGTTTTACATTTCATTTTTACAACTATAATTATCTTTCTATTACAATACAATTTAGTGCTCCAATATACACATAATATTTACTTGAGTCTAATTGACTAGGCCTACACAGAACAAAAATACCTAGCTGATAAATCCTGCATGTTTTCTTTCTCTATTCAAAATACAGAACAGATGTTATTATGCTCCTAGCTTTATATAAAACTAATATTTTATGTCAAGACCTTCCACGTTGCAGCTTTTCCCAGATACACTGAATGCTGTGTGTGTTCCTGTCTAGAATTAAATTCTAACATTCAGAATATCACTATATTCACCCATCTTTATTAAAAGTATTAGAAATTCATCTCCTTGTAACAAAACATGCTTTTTCCATATTCCTTTTCTTACATCATAATTACAGTTACGAATTCAGCACCAACTTAACCATAGTTACAGCTATTGCTGCTGCATCTGCATGTTTCACCCCTACTGCCTTTGAAAAGAGTCCTAAGAAGATACTGCTGGCCACCACATGCACTGGCACGCACACACGAGCACACAAAAAAGTTGGAAAACTTCCAGAAGCAAGCAAATAAGGAGTATATTTTCTAATTAAAGGAGTACCACACTTTGAGTAGATACTTCTTCTAACCGTTGGACCCACATCTAAATTCTTTTAACTAATATTATCCCACAGAAATGACCGCAACAGTGCTGATCTTTAAATGAAAATGTGATTGTTCATTTATGCTATGTCCAAAATAAAAAAGTAATAACTGACACAAACTTAGGGGGTTTTAATGCATTATTAGCTATGTGAAGGTTACTAGCAGTTTCTGGCTACACAGCCAATAGCAACAGCTTTCTTCCATCAGCAAATTCCCTGGCAGTAAATGAGACCCATAATGTCCTTAATGCTGAGTTACGAGGACTGACAGTTAAATATCCTATTATTCAAGGTTGACCATATAGCCTTAAATGTATAAAATGAGAGGAAGATAGAAGATACAGAACAGCATATTTTCCAGAAAGCATCACACTAAAACATTTCATCTCTGCTATTAAAGACATGATACAAATGTCACATAAAAGTTGCTCATATGTTTAAGCTGTCACTGAGTTGATTAATGATTAAGAAGAGGTGAACAGTTCAGCAGGGTAAGTCTGAATCTAATACATACCAAAGCATTAGCATTTGCTGAAAAGAAAGTATCTTCTTTTTTATTAGGTAGGTTCAGATTTGATGGGATGAACCATTCACCCAGACATGGTCATAATTTAAGAGAACCATATGCAATACAAAATGTCTTTTTTTTTACTTTGGTATTTTATATAAAAGTGCACAAACAAAATAACGTGAGTCAAATCTCACTCTTTGTATTTAGAATTACAATGCTTGAAAATGCATTGTAATGCAAAATTTATGCAAAATTTATAAAATGAGCATACTCTGATCAAGGTATCTAATCTACTGTAATCCTGCAGAGCTCCCACACTGACCGATCCTAGGAAACAACTCATATAAGGAGTCTTTGAGTAGATTACTGGTGAAACAGGAAATATTCAGAACTACTAGGACCATCCACACAGCTCTATAGTTCATTTCCTAATATATTTGATTTTCCTTTCCTAAGGAGCACTGGTCTGCAGTTTTCCCCCCCAGCATACTTTTGGATATGAAGAAACATATAGCCTAAAGTGAGAATTCGCCCCTCTTTTTTCCCTGAATGTTTAAAGGCCTTTGAAAGGTGAAAACAGAAGTATATTTGCAATTTCTAGAAAGATGTTTTTAATCTCTTATCAACTATAGTTATCATATCAATCTATAATCCTGTGAACCAGCAAAGATATGGACCATGGCCAAGAAAACTGGTAGATAAGAAAGCAAAGATTTCTTAAAATTAAGAAGGAATATTTTAAGCAGTAAATGGTAAAACTATACTAAATGACACGAAGCAACAGAAATCAAAACTGACAAGCAAAGATTCTCAAAGTAAATTCAATTTTTTTGAAAGTCTATGAAAAAGTATGAAATAATGAAAATATTTTTCAAGGTACATTATCCCAAGACTTCTCAAAGGGTAAGTTCCTTAAGCTAAGCTGCATTAATTAGCTTCATGGAGAATCACCAGTGACTATTACAGTGTACCTGTAGAAGCAATAGGATTCATGATATTCTTACCTCTTGAATGGAAAAGTCCTAGGCCTTTTTTTATGTGATTATAATTATTTGTTTCAGGGCTCTATTTGTTTATCACAGGCATTAACTAAAATCATTATAATAGATACAGTACAAGCATATATAATTTTTTTATATTCCATGCCTGACAGCACTCACAGTCTAAATGAAAGGAAAAACAAACTGATCATAAAAAAAAGGGAAAAGAAAGAAACTTAGAGAATTAAATAAAAAAACTACATGCTTATAAAATATGAGTATATTGTATTTACTAATATCGATTGTTTATTTGTCTACCAATCATTGGTTTCTCAGTTATGTCACTATACAAACTTGTTTAAAATACATACAAGTAAATAGGCTCTATCTGCTCTTACATATGAAACTTTTACAATTACAGGTTTCAGTAAATCTGCCTTATGGAAGGAAGGGTGAAAGGGCATGCACTATGAGGTCCAATGTGAAAAAAAAAAATGGCCAAAAGTAACTCTCTAATCATTACAGATAAACTTATATAAATATAAAGATACTACAAATCACAATCAATTCAGAATCAGATCAGGCAGTTAGCTAGGACACACATAGAGATGATAACAGATTTCAGTACACTAAGTAAATTCAAATAAACAATGTAAATTAACATGCACAAATTATACACCAATTTCTAAAAGTATTTTGAGTGTTATTAATGAAGCCTAGAAGATAATTACAGTAGGAAACCAGTAGCATTAAACAAAGATAATTTTGTGTAAAAGAACAAAATTCATAAAAAAATAAAAGAATGAAAGATTAAAGATAAAAATCCAACTCAATTAGAGCCCATGGCCCCAATCCAGCAAACCACTTACTTAGAGAAAAAGTTTAGTTCTACCAAAGTTAACAGATTTCATCTGCCTGGAGATAAGCATCTGCCTAAGGAGTTTTCTAGATTTGGGGCTATGAATTGTGAACAACTACACTAAAAACAACACATTCACCTTGCAATAACTATATATACACAACACACATCTATATAAAACTATAATACTACATATACATGGATAATAACAATAAATATATACTATCTTTCAAAAGAAAGTGTACACTAGAGCAAAATGCAGCCATTTATGTTTCTGGCACTGTTTCATGCAGTATGATCTCTGAAATCTAGAAAGCTAAGTAGGAGAGAACTGATTTCTATTCTGAAAAAGGAAAAAGAGGATGAATTTTTCAAGCTATTTTCCCAATTTATGGATTTTAGAAATAGACATGGCTTTTGGAATAAATCTTTCCATGAGGGCCGAATCCAATTTAAACATCACAGCGTGCCAGCATTTAATTTTTGCTTCAGCTTTTTAGAACAGAAAACTCCTAAACAAAAAAGTGATCAGATCTGCATATCAGTAACTTCTGTACTGATAATTAGTCATATGTAATATTGGTAATTATGTTTTAAATTCTAGCGACATCTTAGAAAACAAATTTACCCAGCAGGTTGGGGGCAGCTGCAGTTGGAGACAGGATTTGATTCAGAAAGGATAAGGCTGTCACAGTGGACATCTTCTCTTCTTATAATGACCTGGTTTCCAAAGCAGAAAAGTAACTACAAGCATTTCAGCCTACCCTTTGTCTGAGCATTTTCAAACCAAGAGATTTTCTCTCTCAGGGAAATGCTCCAGGCATTACATTCTGATGGTAGCAACAGACAATATTTTCCAAAGAAGCAAAGCTTCTTTAGAACAGAGTCCCAAGATTGGAAAGATGTTCCAACCGTTAAATTATGCAAGTGTGCACCCTTTTCTGCTTTCTTTTTAAAAATTCTTCTCTCAATAAGTAGTTCTTGCACTAGGGAATTTATGAGACAAGAAAATGTACACAGCAAATGATTCACTGGAAAGAGCTATCTTCATATGGAAGAAAGCTGTACACTTTCTAATAGGCAATTCTATCAAGATTCAGTCCTGTGAAAGCACTGTTTGCCTACACAGACAATACTCAATTGACGACTTTGCAAAGTACTTGGGATAGGGTTGACTGCCACCATGCCAGTATTTCATTCCACCCTATTAATGTTCTATAAATGTATGTCCATACTTATATGAACTCATATAACTTAAACTTATATGAAAGCAAGTACATATCTACTATTCTCAACATGACCAATTTTAATAAACCTAACAGCTAACGCATCAGACAGATATACTCTGATGCAGCATCTAAAAAGACCATCATATTTATCCCATCAATGAAAAACATTTAATAAATAGAGTGGATATAGTTTTAAGGTAAAACTGACCCTTTAGTCTCAGGTTCCTTTAAAATTATTTTAAAGGTTTTAAAATTACTTTTAGTTTCTTTAATCATAATTGAGGAAAAAGAAACCATTTCAGATAAAAAGATGGAAACACAGCTTTGTAAAATGTTTCTTTTCTTGCTATTTAACTCAAAGAGGCTGCTAGTTCAGCGGGTGTGAAATACCAGTTTAAGCACCAGCTACTCTAATTTCACAGTTGAGTCGCAGAATTGCCACCGAGTCCCCATTGAGTAAGCTTCACATTTGCATGCATTCAAGGTCATTACTGAAGGTGATCAAAATGAGACTCGACACCTCCATTTATTTGTTGTCAGGAAGTGGGTCTGAAATTTGCACTGACTCTAATCATGCTGATTCCACGTCTACGCCAAGGTTATTGCAGTCTTATCTTACCTTGTCAAAGATTTTCCACTTCTAAAACACTGTCTTGCAATATTTTTCATCTTTGATCAGATTTCAAGCTCAGTAATTCTGACAGAGATACTACACAATCTGCTTGTACATCACTTCATCAATTCATATTACTTCCTCTCATCAGCTTAAAACGACATCTTTTTCTTTCCTTTATTATATTCTTGAACATCTCATTTAATGATCTACTTTAATTTTTAAACAACCCTGTGAAAGACATTCTAAAATATAAATATACATGTGTCTATGTGTATAAATATACCTATTTACATATAAACACACACATATAGACATTGTACTTACATATATCCATAAAGCACATTCATTCATATACATACAAACATGTAATGAGATAATTAAATGCTGTATCTACATAGAATAAAAGGATTATGGTTGACAACTAACAGAAATTTCAGTAACAGTTATAGCAGATACTGTATAATGAGAAGGAAAATTCTCCAAATACTAACATGTACTGAAAATATTATTGATTCATTATGTTTAAAACATTGAAAGAAATGAATGAATGTGAAAAATCTGCTAGGTAGCTGTTTCTTAAAGCAATATGATGATTATTTTAAAAATATATTCTTAGAAAAACACTATGATTAATCTCATTTTGATTACTAGCAAAAATAAGAAACCTCTCAGGTCTATTGACATTTCATATGAAGGGGAATGTTTTATCGCTGTCTGTTCTATGTAATCATAGATGAGAAAGAGGTATTAAATACTGGCTCAAAATGACACACAGACTTGGAAATGTTACAAAGATACCAAGGACTTGTTTGTGCAATATTCTTACTCTTAGCATTATGTGAGCATATCTATTCTTTCTTTCAGAGCTTGGTCAAGACTCAGAACTTAAGCTGCAATTGAGCTATATCAGGATACTTGAGAAAAAATAAAATGAATAATGTGTTTGTTTACTTCAGTTGTGTATTTCTGGAGACTTTAAGCCTGAACTTACGGAACTTACTCTCTTATCATATGTATCTATTAAGAAATAAATTTATTAAGCCAGGCTGATGCATGTAGTCAAGCTATCTTTATTTTTAACATCCAGCTATATATTCTTGGATTGGCTTCCATATTTTGATAACTTCAAAAGAGACTAGAGAGGCAGCAGTTATCAATTGATTTCCTATCATTCATGAAAAAGCTTTATTTTCAGCAGAAAAACAAACAGTAAATCAGTAAGTGTGAAATCAATTCCCTTTTTGCAATCCTAAGGTAAATACTTGTAATAGACATGGAAGTTACTGTATATAGCTAACTTTTGATCCTTGTACTCTTTGTAATGCATTACATGTCAAAGTTATCAATCAAAGTTTACTTAATTCACTGGCCAATTTTTCCTGTAAGAAAATTAAGTTTAAATGTCATTATAATGAAGTGTAAGGATGAACACCAATAACTAGCCATTTCGTCACTGTTTTACAAATTCATCTTTCAACAAGTTTTTTTTGCTAAACTTAATATAACATACATTCTTCATGTTATGTATTTAACATGAGCGAGATTTTAACTGCCTATGCAGAAATATAAAATAATTGTAGTATCTGACTTTTAAAGGTCTTAAATTTATTCTCACATTTACCAATACCACCTATAATTCAGGGAAATATTACCATCCAGCTTTAGAGAACAACCAAAAATAGCATAGCAGTATTAAAGGAACTAAGTTGCACCAGCACTGTGTATACAAGCCTAGAATAGCGATCACTGAATGTCTGAATGTTTTACCTATGCTCATTTACTGATATTTTCTTTGGGAGTTATTATCCATGCAACAAGACAGAAAGAGTCAGTAATACTTGCCAGTAATAGGGGGAAACATTTATTTAGTGAAACACACTTTCTACATTTGTTCTAAAAAAACTTTTTTATTATTGTTATTTAAAAATAATAATTTTCACACTAAAATATTTTAAAATGTACAAAATTTCATAATCTGGTTTCAGACCATTCAGAAGAAGCCTCCAAAGATCTCTTACCTTTGCCTTTCTTTTAAGCATTCTAAAATAACTTACTTCTGATTGTAGAGTGGCACATCTATTCGGCAAAGAGGATTTCTGGATATAAACCCAGCTACTCTCTCTTCCCTTTCCAGTCCTCCTTCAGCAATCTACCTTTAGCAAAATGGTTCAGAAACTTTTTTTCATGTTTCAGGCCCTTTCCCGAGGGCCTCTATGAAAATATTTATCAGATGCTTTATCATATGCTATCACTGAAATAATATTTCATTATTGTTGTCTTGCTCTAATCGAGAAGGATTAAATTCGATCATATGGAACACAAAAGAAATCATTCATTTCATTAACATGTCAGAATAAATTTGTGTAAAACTAATGTGAAATTTTACACTATTTACATGAGATTATGTGCATGAAATCAATTATATGAAATCTTGAAAACTATTCAGTTGCTGACAGAATACAACAAAAATGCTATACACAAAGGAATTTCATTTATTTTATTTTTTACTACTAAGCATTAGTCTGTTAATACTATAGAACTATTTTGTTTAAGACGACAATGGAGGGATTTTTTGGTGAAATGCTGCCTTTCCATGGCTATAATGACAGAGGAATCTGCTAAATCCATTCTTTAATAAGAAATCTAAGATGTTAGCCTTTTGAACCTACAGAGATTAGCAGATATGAGTGAACCATCATGTAAGTGGTTCACACATATATATAAGCACTGCTTGATTTACTGAAGTTCACCTACTGATTTGGTAACGAATTTAAACAGAAAACCCTGTCAGAAATTTAGGAGGCTTCTGCTCATGTGAGAACAGAGCTCCTACCTAAAGGTATCAGCTTTAGTAGATTGTATACAGACTGGTTTAAGATATAGTTTTTTTAGCCACTTTTCTTTCCTTCTTGGGAAATGTAGAAGTTAACAACTGTAGTTCAATATAAATACCAGATCTGTGCAGTACTGGATCATATGTCTGAACAAACTAGAGCCATATCAGCTCTGACCGTGTATTTGCCCTAAGCACACAACAATCCTGCTGACTTTATGCCAACTGCTGCAGCTAAAAACTGCTAGAAAATATTTACTCTTTCCTGTATTTTCAAAATGAATTTGTTCTGTCAGATTAAGTTTACACTGTCATTGCTTTGCTCCATCTGGCAATGCCATTCTGATCCAGTAACCGCTAACCTACAGACAACATCTGTTTCATGCAACCATTATCTGAGTCATGCTGGGAACTCACGTTAACATTGATCTTTGAATAGTATTAATTAGGTTTTTGATGAATATTAGATGTTTCTAAAGTTTAAATGTCTTCTTTCAGGAATCAGATCTGATTAAGTAATGGTATGAAGTCAATTTTTAAGATTCATCATTCTCCTGTGGCTGTAATACTGAACTAAACATCCCAATGAGGTCATCTGGTATGGCACAAACCATGTCCATGCTGGTAAACTCTTCAAAAGATGGAGCTGCCCTAAAGCTGCAGGGAATGTCCTTTGGCCTATGTTAACTCCTGAATCATGTCTGGGAATTGCTTGGGCTGCAGGCTGGCCCATGCCAAAACCCTGCTAGGGTCTGTTCCAGTTACTTATCAAAGTAGGCTGTCAAGTTTCAGCGGCCAGGAATGTTCCTTTTCTAATCATTAATTTAGTAGCAAAACCTTACAAATATACTTCATGGTACTACTATTAAGTGAAGCCAAAATTTTCAGATGTGGCAAATATTTTGTGCCTCCATTTTAGAGTATCTAGTTTGTAAACCCTAAACAGAGCCTTACTCTTCAGGAAGAGTGTTCTCCCCTAAAAGCATCATGTTAATTATTTCTCAGGGTAGTGCTTTCCCATCAATCCTGAAAATCATTCTTGAAATTATTATGGAGCTAGTATGTATGTATGTATTTTAAATGGTAAGAAGTGTGTGTGTGTGTGTGTGAGGGGGTGCTCTGATTTTTATTTAGAGTGTAATCAGGCTCATAAATTCCTATCTTTAAGAAATAGTCAACAAAAGTACAAAGCACTCTTCTGTTTGCAATAACTTCAAAAGAGTTTTGATTACCAGGCCCAGGCAATAATTGCCCTGTACAAGTAACATATCCTTAGAATATACTAGCATCTTTAAGCACTGCAATTAGTAACTATTTACAGTGATATTCTGGAAGTGCTTTTCTTTAATACAATCTCTCCTCCCCAACAAGGCAAAGCAAAGAACTAAATCAAAAACACAAGGTGAACAAACAAACACAGCTTGAAATGTACAATGTTATAAAATTGCCTTTTATAAAACACCAGATGAGAACTTGATCCGGAACTATATGTAATATTCTGAACTACTACTATATCCTTGTTTAAAAACACAGAAAACATACATTTGTAAATGCATCATCCTTTTTTTTTTTGAAAAATATATTGTGCATAATTTTAAACTTCTAAAGTGTTAACAATCTATTTATCTTCTCCTGAAATAGACGTGTTCCTTCTCCACTAATTTTATGACAGAAAGATGAGAAATATACCCAAGAGGTACTGACATATAATGATTACACCTTTCTGTTACGCAAACAACTTTTTTATCTTGTGATATAACCTACCTGCTACTCTATTTTTACAGAAGGAATAATTTTAACTTGCAATCTAGGCTACAAAATGCAGCATAGAGAACCGATCAAGGAAACTACTTGTTAAAAATACACAAAAATAAACTCAATCTATCGGAGCCAGCAAGTGAGCAAATGGCAGCTTTGTTAAAGTGATTAATAGAATTCTGTCTTGTTTTAAAACTCATTTTCTTATGAAAGTAAGTCCAATGAAAATGTCCACCTGCATGAGCTTATTTTTATCTTGTCTGAAACAACTGTTGGTTTTTTAAATTTTTTGTTGCTCTTTTTTACTATGTGTTTCTTTTTTTTTTTTCTTCATGGTGAGTGTAATCTTCTAGAAAATTTATTTCTTATTTGCATTGAGGAATAAGGTACTGCACTTTCCTGAAGAATCTGCATCAGGGTATCTGAGCCAGATCCCAGAATAATCATAATACCCCAAGTTCCTCACTACTCTTTTATGAATTTATCTTCATAGCATTTCCATTAGGAAGTACAGTACTAGATCTGCTTTTCAGATGCAAACACAGATACTTACCCAAAAAAAGATTTGGGGAGATATATTAAGATAGTCAGAACTCAGGTGAGTGGAATTTCATCTTCTAAGAGTGGAATAAATGAAGTTCATTCTGTATTTGACTTTAACATTCTCTTGGGTATTTAGAGTTACATTCTGAAAAAGTCCAGAATTACCTTAGACTGGCAAGTCATCGCAATTCATTTGAACTCCCAAAGACACCTCAGTCAGGTTCAAGAAGATAGGAGCTTGTTTTATGCAAGAATATTTGCTAGTTACCAACACATACTAACTGGTGTTAGTAATATTGCTGAGTGCAATAGTGTCTTCTGACACTTGTTGAATTTCATAAGGTTTCTCACCACCCAGTTGTCCAGTCTGTCCAGGTCCCTCTGGATGGCAGCGCAGCCCTCTGGGGTATCAGCTACTCCTCCCAGTTTCGTGTCATCAGCAAACTTGCTGAGGGAGCACTCTGTGCCTTCATCCAGGTCACTGATGAATAAATTGAACAGGACTGGAGCAAGGACTGACCCTAGGGGACACCGCTAGCTACAGGCCTCCAACTAGACTCTGCACCACTGATCACCACCTTCTGAGCTCTGTCGTCCAGCCAGTTCTTAATCCACCTCATCGTCCACAGAATGATTACCTTCTGTCTGAAAAGAGCCCTCCCTATATGCTTTTCAGATGTCTGAAGCTGTATATGTGAGCTAAAGATGATAACTCGTGTTACCACTCATATCTTCCTACTTGTTTTAATATGTGTAATGTGGAGAAAACTTATTTTTGTGCTATTGTAAGTGACCTCATGAGAACAACTCTTTAGTCCACCCACTTCTACCTCACTTTTTTGTTTCATAAATAAGCACTACACAATACTTAACATATATATTGACATGTATGTTTATTATATACACTGCAAAAATGCTAAGAACATTCCTGAAGATCTGAAAAGCATATCACTTGAAGAAAATAAAAAAATAAAATAAGACAAGGAACTAATAATTGCTAAAACTGGTATGTAACTGCACAAGTTATTAGAAATAATGGTGGAAGAGAAGAAGAAAATGAGTTTAACTAGATAGGTTTCATAATTTTAAAAAAATTATGAGAGAGAAGTAGAAATATGAAATAATGCACTGCCTTTATAATTCTATTCTTATCAGTTTATACTAGCTCAGAATACTTTTCAGACTACCAAGTTGCAAACTACAGACCTTAATAATTACAGCCTATATCATAGATAAAGAAAATAGTCAGTTCCCATACCGAGAAGCACGTGTTGTCATATTCTTTGCTTGTGGCTCATTTTTGCTTTGACTGAAGTCTGGAGTAAAATATCTATTGACTTCAGTTGTGCAGAATCAAATGCAAACTGCATGTGTTAATATAAATGCAAACTAGAATTAGTATAGAAATGGGTGATATAAACACAATGAAGAGAGAACTCAAAGGAATCTGCCGAGTGAGGCCCAGAAAGGTTAACCTTATATAACTTCCCAAGGAAGTCTTGGTTCTCAGAACTACTGAGGGAGTCTGTGCTTCTGAAAAGCAAGGAAATTATTTTGGTTCCTGGTAATGATAAGAGCTCCCATTTAAGCGTGTCATTTTTAATATTTGTTTTAATGAATTTTAATTTTTGAAGTTTTCAGTTTGGTAGAGAAGAAAGGAGTTGGGAGGGGGAATCAGATAATATGTTCGGCAAACATCACCAGCAAAGGTAGACTTATCAATTTTGAGACCCGGTGTAACAGAGATATCACTAAAAACACACACACCGACAAATATTACA
This sequence comes from Tinamus guttatus, assembly GCF_059628265.1. Classification (NCBI taxonomy): domain Eukaryota; kingdom Metazoa; phylum Chordata; class Aves; order Tinamiformes; family Tinamidae; genus Tinamus; species Tinamus guttatus. The sequence continues at coordinate 335,574 of NW_028290136.1, read as the reverse complement.
TACATTATTTCATGGCATCAGAAAAAAAAATCAATTCTATAGTAAAGCTACCTTTTTTTTTTAAGTCTAAACCCAGATCTTTGTGCTTATCTGAGAAGAAGACAAAAAAAGCCACATGATACATAAACAGAAAAGTTGTTTTATGTGCATCTTGCCTAAAATCTTATCTCATAATTTGAATGTTTCTATTAAGGTCCATGTAGCTTTTGCCTCCAGCAGATGTCAATGGTCAACGTGAGTATGTGAATGCATTATAAGTGCAAGAATATAATGCTAATTCCTTAATACAGATTCCTTATCTTCATTAATTAAGAAGTTACAGGCTTGAAGAAGTACAACTTTGTATGCCATGGGCATTTGTCTTCCATTAATTTGTCTAATCAACTTTGGAAATGAGATCTTGTGATAAGGCATTCCACAGTCTTATTAAACACAACTGATTTGTCTTGGCTCTTTTTTGTTTGTTTGTTTGTTTGTTTTCCCCTGCACACCTCTCTTTTTTGAAGCTTACTAGATGTTTCCTATTTCTTGAATCACCAGAACGAGCAGTCTTCCCAAACTCCATGCCATTCACAGTTTTATAGATTTCCATTCTATCTACCTTTGGCCATCACTTTTCATGCTTGAAGAATCGTCATTTGAGTTTATCTTTCTGTATTATTGTATGCATTGTTTTCTCCTAGACTTCTTCCTATTCTGCTATGTGTTTTGCAATGATAGGACTGAACTTCAGATAGCATTAAGAATGCTACCACACTAGAGATTTACATATATGTATAGTAATGTTCTTTCTCTTGTTCTATATGCCTTTTCTAATGATATTTGATTTGCCCTTTTTTTCTCATTACTGTTATTGAGCATTGAACTGACATTTTCATAGAACTATCTACCATAACTTGAAGATCTCATTTCCATGTGATAATACTCAGCCAGGAGACCATCATTACATATGTAAAGTTAAGACTGTTTATTTCCCATGTGCATCATTTCAAATTTATCTAGACTGCACTGCATGTGCTATTTTACTGCAGTCACTTAATACCATTTTTCAGTTCAGCAGTCATTTTTTACTACCTTGAAATCATTGTATCACCAGTAAATGCTGTCTACTCATACCCACTCCCTTTTTCCAAGTTATTAATGAAAATGTGGAACAACCCAGACTCATGCAACTCTGCTTGTGACTGCACTCCTCTCTCAAGAGCGACTTTTGACTCCTATCTTCTGTTTCATGACTGACTTCTGTCTGCTTAGAGACAAAAATTCTTTGTCAGTCCTTCCTCCTTCCCATCTTTCTTTCCTTTGCACAAATCCTCAACATCATCATGATATGCAACACTGTTGTCCAGATGCATTTCTACAATTAAACACAAATTCGGCTACTGAGGTGAGTAACTTCTAGACAGGAGGGGTGTTCTGTTGATACTGCTCACATAGAAGAAAACATCTTGAATTTCTCAATGGAAATGAAAATCATAGAATCATAAAATCATAGAAGGCTTAAGGTTGGAAGGGACCTCTAGAGGCCATCTAGTCCAAACCCCCTGCACACGCAGGGTCACCTAGAGCACATGGTACAGGTTCTACTGAACTCATTTTCTCAAAACTATTATAAAAGAATATATTTTATGTCCATCACAAAGGAAATATTTATGTCAGAATTAAGGAGCATGAAAAAGACTGGCAGTAGGTGTAATCCAGTATTATGTTGCAGATTTGGGATATTTATTTTATGAAGAGTGGAAGTATTGTGTCAATAAAAATTATCCTTTTGTTTACCTTCCCTCAATGTCCTTATAAAAAACTACACTTAATGTAAATCATATTCCATCTGTTTATTTTTTATCAGCTCTTTTCTTGTTCTTTTCTTCTTTTTTTATTCTTGTTCTTTTCTTCTCTTAATTACCTTTTGCTAGCAATGTTTCATTGCTTCCAAAATCTATCACTCTATAGCAGCAGTTTGGATCACCGAAACTACAAAAACTGAAAAAGCACACAGAGAATGCAAATATTCTTACAAAGATGAAACTTTCCCCACTGTGCATAAACTATCAAAGAAAACAAGCAGTAACACAATTATACGCTAAACACAGCTATGTGAAATCTGAAATAGTAATACAAAGATTAACTTTAAAAAATTGCTTTAAAATAGCCATAATAAAATCTGCTCCACAACTCACGAAAATCTGACAATATGGCAGAAAAGCAATAAAAGAAGCTTCCTTTCCATTCATAGACACATCCTGAGTCTTGTGAGAGAGAATATGCATCCTTCACTTGAGATCTGCTTTTAAGTCCTTGAATTAAAAGGAAGATGAAAGAACCGATTCCGTCAGCCTTTTCCCACCCTGTACATTAGAGTGGCCGCAGTAGGTAAACTGAAAGATGCAATATTTCATCCAATTAATTTCACAACATGAAAAGAAGAAAGTGGGTCATGGTAGCAGAGTAAGAAGTCTGTAGTCTTTCCATTTATTTTAATGAATATTTGTATTTCACAATTCAACCAGCATCCAAACTTATTGTAAACGTCTCCTTTTATTAAGAATACGGATTAATCACCAGTGAGATACCTTTTTGGTAAATTATAGACCTGTTTTGAAAAGAGTGCATGTAACAAATTTCTAATTTAAAATTTAACATAGTCTATTCTAAGTACCACAGATTTTTATTCTGATACCACATACGAATCTACATTATCACTGTGGTTCACAAAAAAGTCATGAACCCTTAAGGTGGAGCTAGGCGCTTTACACTAGCGCACCGACAACACACAAATTGAAATGAGACTGGAACAATATATTCAGACTGCATATTTGCAAAAACTTCATGGGGACAGCCAGCCAGAGAGTTCGTGCAATATGTCCTTGCTGGTTTTCAAGACTTGCCTAGATAAAGCCCTGCGCAACCTGGTTTGACCTCTTAGCTGATCCTGCTTGAGGGCTGGACTAGAGAGCTCCTGAAGTCCCTTCCAACCTGAATTACCCTGTGTGCCTATAACAGTCCATAATGTCTAGAAGTTGTTTACATGGTCAAGCTGCTATCTAGAGCATAATCTTCACCTCTTTTCGTAAGTCCACTGAGGTGGCAAAGTGTGCATGCATATACACACACAGGAGTGCTTTCATGGTTGCTGGTGCAACTAGTGCAGTCTAAGGACACCCTTCATGGTCTCAAGGTGCACATGGATGATGCATTCACTTTGACCAGAAGCACGAGTGCAAGCTTGAATACTGCTGAAGACTGCGGAGACTTAGTCTATGTGCATTGAACTGGAATTGTGGAATACAGTTTTCCAGATTTAATCTAGTGTGTAACCTGCATGTATAGTTCAACTAGTCTAGGGTAAGGAAGGATCAAATTTCAACAATAAAAATGGCATAGATGAAGGAAAACAAGCATTACATTTCACTGCCATCTAATTCATTTGAAATAAAACAGCATCTGTACCCTCCTTGCTGTGGTTCAGATCATTACATCCTTATTCAGATCATTACATCCCTGATACTGTGGCTCCATGACATCTTTAAGAAATTAATGTTAACACTGCAATAGCAATACCCTCATTTGGTTTCTTGCACTTTACTATATGACTTTCCCTTCTATTTACAGTTTTGTAAGAACCGTCATAACAAGTTTAAGTTCTAGTGTTTGCAAATACAATATAATGTGCTCAAAAGTATAAACTGAGTGCTGTGTTGTGATTGATGTTACACATGTATCGAAATACACAGGACTTAACTTGAACAGAAAGACTACCTGTAAATATGTTGTCATTTTACTGTGTTTTGATACCTTCTGAGGAGCAAACAGGAATATTAAGATGAGATGAATAATGGATTAGTATCTTTTGGAAGGAGATTTCCTTCTATATGATGACTTCATGCTGTGTCAGTAGACTAAGAAAATATAAGAGTGAGACTTCTAAGCTATATGACACTTATAAACATGCCAATTCTCTTCAACTTTAGCCAGATAATGAAGTCACTTTATGGATTAGAATCAGTTATCTGACAATGTAAGAAACATGCAACACAATAGTATTAACAGGGATCATAACGGAACACATTCTGAATCCTCAGATTAGCAATAAAATGTTTTTAAAAGGCCGTATAGTTTATAGATCAGTGACCTTTTCGAAAATGGACATATAAAAGCAATCTATGACATGTCTTCACATTTTTAGGGATCTCCTTTCCATATCTCTTTACTGATTAATATGTTATTACTACCTAGTACTTCACTGCTATTTTCTATGAATAAATTTTCCATATCTTTCCATTTTATGTCACTTATCCACAGCTGGCAAGTGCCCAGATCTTCAGTCTTTCTTGCCTCTTCCTTATCTCTCAATGAATTTACTGAGAGGCAAGTGTGGAAAGCACTATACACCTAATTAATTACACTTAATAAATCCTAAATCTGAACTCAATTCATTCCACTGCTGTATTCCGCAAACACAAACAGAGATCATCTCATAGCCTTGGTATCTTTTAGATTGAATTCTTTTCTGAAGTTTGCTGTGTGCTTCAGAGCCTACTAAGAAATTCTGATTTATATAATTCATACTTACATGAAAAGCTCTGGAAACAGATCTCCCAACTCTGTCTCACAGATGCGCCCTGCTGAGTCCTGCTCCAAAGCCCTGAACTGTCTTCTAGGTACACCTTTACTATCACCTTGATAGAAACTTAGCTGATTGATAGAAAAGAAATCTCACATTTGATGAGGCTCTTCACAGCAGACAACTATTTCAATGATGGTTTTCACATGCATATCATTTTATAACATTTCAAAGACATGCACTAATGGTGGGTTCTTATTTTACTCACTTTCTGGCCCCTGGGTCTTCTTTCCTGTTGCTGTTCTTTCAAAACATTCCCATATGATAGCTAGAAGAATACTTATTTGTGCTTCAGCATAGATTTAAAAAGGTTTGCCTGACTATGAACTGAAAACACCAGCTTAACATGCACCTCCTTCTTGCACAGTTATCTGAATGCAAAGCAGTTGCCTGAGTTACTTATTAAAAAGATAGTGACTTGTGAGAAAAACTCAAGGGCTGTGTAACTGTTTGAATTGTACTTTGTGAGCTAAAATATCTCGCTGAGAGGCAAGATGGAGGTTAATTCCTGTCACCATATATGTCACCATTCGGTGCTGAATCCTTTAGTTAATGTTCTTATTTCATTTTTCTCTTAGAAAGTATTAGTCCTGAGGCTCCGTATTTCTTTTCCTGTGGGCTACAGTTCTAATTCTCATATTGGATCTATTCACTTGCCTTTAAATTTTCTTTTTGAGACTTGTGAATATGTGCCACAAATATTTCTATCAAGATACAAGCTCCATCATTTCTTCTTTCCTTACTTTCATCATTTCTGTTCTCTGTGGTACACCTCCATACTCTCTACTCTATTATTTTAAAGTAATTTCACAAATATATTTAGTAAACACCTCTCAGCTATTTATGTAACTACTTATCCTCTCTCCTAACTAGTAATCCCTGTAATACATCTATTTTGTGTTCCCTTTCTGCCTACTATATTTAGAGAGCAGGACTTCGCAGTTCAACTATTTTGTTGTTCCTTTCAATGAATGTTACATTGAAAACTAGGACATGGCAATTTCACAGGATATGAGACACGTCAACATCATATGCTCCACTCTTCAAAACATACTCAGCCAGTCATAAAACTTGATGTTACCTGATGGACCTTCTCCAGCTGTGCAAGTTTCAGTCTTGCAAGGGTTCCATTAATGACAAATTAGCAGAAGTAGCATTTAGTAGCAAAATTCAAAAAATCAAACCTTTGTTTCCATACTAAAATGAGTGTTTGAAATTTGATGACTCAATTGGAATATTAATTTCAGAAATCGGTAATTCATTATTTGCTGTTCTTAGGTATAGAAGTTAATTGCTACGTCAAACTACTATACTGTATTTCAACCCCAACCTTAACAGATTATATTTGAACCTTATTGTGGTGATGGCTCTTCTGTCTGTAAATTAAAGAGGCTTTAACAATGGAGAAATAAAATCACTGTTGTAGTAACATCGAAGACACCACAATAGTAGTAGGTTTATTTTTACTATGTCTGCATTGTTCAGTGATAGCAACTACATCTATAACTCACAAAATGTGTGAAAATGCAAGAGCAATAAAATGCCGAACTTATCAGGTTGAACAATTAATCATAAGATCAATTTATGGCATTAACTTGTAAAGGATCGTGACTCTTTTTGGTCCCATAATCCCAGAGATAAGCCACTAAATATTTGTAGACTCCATGGGAAAACAAGTATTTATAAACAGCAATATAGAAAACATTGCATTTCCAAATTCCAGCTCTCTTTAATGAGCCATTCTGGATTTTACAAAGCATCATAAACCTTTGATAATTCATTTGAGAAATCACAAATAATTTTGAGAATATCTTCTAAAACTTTCCAGTTTGGTTGGGAGTATGGAATAAAGAAAAATAAAGCAAGTTTATCAAGAAATTAAACAATCTTGTGAGAGTAGAATACCAGCATGCAAAATTATGTAGATGTTATGTTTTCCTCCTACAAATTAGAGAACTGGGAGATGTTTGTAAAGTTTGAATTTGAAGTTTTGCTTTCATGTTTATGAAACTAATAGAATGCCATTTGAAGTTCATGCAGCATTCAAAATGAAGTACTTTCCTATGTATTTTTTCTCAATTTAAATTTAAATTAGTTCAATTAAACAGTTTTAAATTAGTTATTCTTTCCAATTATAATTAAAAAAAAACCACACATTTTTCCCATACTTCCTTTTTTGAAGTCCTTCCCTGGAGCAGCAGTCTTGAAATGACTGGGCATAATCTAGACCACCTTTTGTCTATTTTTAAAATAATTTTATAACATTTGATAAATGAAATTGCAGCACAAAACAGAATTGTAAATGCCATTCGAATGCAAAAGATTCTGATTATCTCCTCTAACTACTATGCAGAAAATAAATTACATTGGCAATGACAGAAAGTTTAAGAGAAAAGGGTGTTTCTGCAGTGTCCTGTTCTCCTCTCCTCTGTTAATGAAGCTCTAAAGATTAATCATGATCTCACATACATTACATTCACATAATTCCTTATACTAACATTACTTCTAAGAAAAAAATATCAAACCTTGTTCTTCTATCTGTTGTTCCAAATCCCTTGGCCATTTCCTTAATTATAAGGACATAATTAGTTGTGATCCTGTACTGCAGACAAATAAGCCGCTCCTTTTTGGCTACTGATTTGGAATCTCTTTAATAAAAGATCTTTATACCAAAGCCCAGCTCCTATCCTCCAGGAGCATAGGGAAAGTCTTGCAAACTGGACAGCCATAAATCCCTACACTGGACATCCCATCCCATCCCATGGGCCCAGATGGGATGCACTCAAGAGTGCTGAAGGAACTGGCAGAGTTTATTGCTCAGCCCCTCTCCATCATCTTCGAGAGGTCATGGAGGGCCGGGGAGGTGCGAGAGGACTGGAAGAAAGACAACATCACTCCAGTCTTCAAAAAGAGTAAGAGGGGAGACCTGGAAAACTACAGGCCGGTCAGCCTCACCTCCATCCCTGGAAAGGTGATGGAGTAGCTCATCCTAGAGACCATCTCTAGGCATGTCAAGGAAAAGAAGGTGATCAGGAGTAGTCAGCATGGATTCACCAAGGGAAAGTTGTGTTTGACCAACCTGATAGCCTTCTACGATGAGGGGACTAGCTAGATGGACGATGGGAGAGCCATGGACGTTGTCTACCTTGATTTCAGCAAGGCTTTTGACACAGTCTCCTATAATATTCTCATAGGAAAGCTCAGGAAGTGTGGACTGGACAAGTGGACAGTGAATTGATGACTGGCTGGATGGCAGAGCTCAAAGGGTTGTGATAAATGGGGTCTAGTCTACTTGGAGGCCTGTGGCCAGTGGCATCCTACAGGGGTCAGTACTGCGCCCAGTGCTGTTCAACTTGTTCATCAATGACTTGGACAAGGAGACAGTCCACCCTCAGCAAGTTTGCGGGTGATACCAAGCTGGGTGGAGTGGTCGACACTCTAGAGGGCTGTGCTGCCTTTCAGAGAGACCTAGACAGGATGGAGAGTTGGGCAAAGAGGAACCTCATGAGTTTAACAAGGAGAAGTGCAGGGTCCTGCACCTAGGGAGGAATAATCCCAGGCACCGGTGCAGATTAGGGCTTGACCTGCTCGAAAGCAGCTCCGCAGAGAGGGAGTCCTGGTTGACAACAGGTTAACCATGAGGCAGCAATGTACCCTCGTGGCCAGGAAGGCCAATTGGATCTTGGCCTGCATCAGGAGGAGCGTTGCCAGCAGGTCGAGGGAGAAGATCCTGTCCCTCTACTCAGCTCTGGTGAGGTCGCGCCTGGAGTACTGGGTGCAGTTATGGGCTCCCCAGTAGAAGAGGGAGTTTCTAGAGAGGGTGCAGCGTAGAGCGACAAGTTGATTAAGGGACTGGAGCATCTATCTGATGAGGAAAGACTGAGAGAGCTGGGCCTGTTTAGTCTGGAGAAGAGAAGACTGCAAGGAGATCTGATCAATATGTTCAAGTACCTGGGGGGTGAATGTAGGGAGGACAGGGCCAAACTCTTCTCCGGGGTGACTAGCGACAGGACAAGGGGTAACGGGTGCAAGTTGAAACATAGGAAGTTTAATCTCCTTATGAGGAAGTTTAATCTCCTTATGAGGAAGAATGTCTTTCCTGTGAGGGTGACAGAGCCCTGGAACAGGCTGCCCAGAGTTTCCTGTGGAGTCTCCTCTGCGCCACATGCTCTAGGTGTTCCTGCTTGAGCAGGGGCGGGTGGACTAGATGATCTTTAAAGGTTCCTTCCAACCTTAACTTTTCTGTGATTCTGTGATCCTTTGCAGTCTGAGAACTTCAAAAGAATCTTTGTCAAATTCCACCAACATATCAACTATCAAATCCAGTATCACCTGCTGAAAATGAGATTTCAAGAGCTTATACAACTGGAGTACACTTAGGTGAAGTCCAAGATACTGTCAAAATGTAGGTCCTTATAATGGGAACTATTGATGAGAAAATAATGTCCACTGTTTATTCATTACTAAAGATTCAAACAAACATTGCAAGTGATCAAGAACTTCAGTGTATAGATGGAGCTGAATGAGTAAGACAAGGAGAAATGACAAAATAATTTCAAGTATTAACAATCTCAGACCATTCATATATATTTGGGATTGCTTTGTGCAGACAAAAGAAAACAGAACAAATACTCAAAATACCCACGAGGCAGAAGTTAAGAGTTTTGTACAGAAACGGCTACAAGGATTCTTTTAGAGTTGCAGAATGAAAAAAAATAAAATTTAAATATAACAAAATAGATGCTGATATATCTCTGTAAGCTTGCATAAACACAAATATTAAAACAAGAAGCAAGAAGGACTCAGTAGAAGAAAAAGTCCAATCATGTAACTCTTTCTTTGATTTGACAGATGTCAAATTATTAGCAAGTTCTAGTGGTGATTGAGAGTGTCCTGAGGATTTAATTTATTTATTTATTTTTGGCACTGTAGGATTAAAATATTGCTTATAATTTGCTACAAACATGTAACAGAATACTTGTGTCATCATCTATGCGAATTGGAATTTCATGAATGGAGCCTAGAATGCCCAAGAATGAAGCAATTTTACTCTAGATCTTCTTTCCATTTCAGAAAAGTATGGGAGTACATATCCAGTTACATACTGCAGTTAGTATATAAAATACAGGCTTTTAGTACCTCATGAAAACAGGACAGACTAGTTATTTTCTTCTAGTATCAATATTGTGCCTGTCTCTCTTAATTAGCAAAATGGACTGTTGTGCAAATGCTGGCTAAAGGACTTCACAGATTTTTCACAAGGAGAATATAACACAGATTTATTGCAGTTTCTGAAGTAATAGAAAAGCTAAATATTTTGAACCAGGACTCAAAGCCAGCCTTGACAATGACTGAATATCTTCATAAGCTATGACTGACCTCAAACCTTTTTCTCACTGTACTTAATTCCTTTGAAATGCTAGAAGATTTGGACTTCTCCTCTAAAACACATACAACTTTTTATTGCAATGTTTCCTGTTTAAAAAATCCCTCTATATAGTCTTTGAAAAAAAGAAAAGCCTTAATAACGGAATATAAGGAAATAGGAATTTGAATCCAATTTAATTTACAAGTTATATTAGAACTTTATAAATGCTTACAATAGGATAAAATGCTGTAAGTCTCACAGGAAAAGCAACACCATCAAATAAAAACAGCAGACTAACAGTACAGCAGAGTGCAAGGAGAAGTCAAGGTCTCAGGCTAACTTTAAATAAGGTAGGACTGGTCCCTGAAGCAATCCAGCCATGACAGCAGGAAGCTCAATTCAGGCAAGCTGAGTGAATGCCAGAGAGAGAGGAACTTAAGGTAACATTTTGCCTATGTAGTAGGGGCCTTTCAAAGACAGAATAGTTTTTAAAAGACACATTATAAGAGTAGAGAAAAGAAACCACAAAGGTAGACATTACTTATACGTGTTGTTCCCATTCCCCAGATTTATGCATTTTAATTCAAGTTCAGATTCAGAACCGCCTGTACGTTTCGAAAGTATAGAATAGAGTATCACCAAATTCCAAACACCATTTTTAATCTGTGCATTAAATTGCACTGATTAACTTACAAGACCAATCCAGACTAACTTGTGCAATGAAAATGCTAAAGCAAAAAATATTGTACAAAACTTTCTCCCCTGCAACAGATCCAATTTAAGAATAGAAACTAAACAACTCACAAGTGCTATAGCAGAAGCAGGTCACCAAAGTTCTGAAATTTAAAAATAGAGAGTAACTTTATAAAAAGTTGGTTGAAGTAAATCTAATGTTTACAGCAAAGATGTTACAAAACATCTGCAAAAGGCAAACGAAATAATAAAATAGAGGGAATAAACCAGTGGGAACTGAAGAACAATGAATGCAGCCTATCGGAGAACAGATTAAAGACACAATTGAACACATGCATTCAAGAGAGAAATTAGCCCTCACTTAATCCTATGTAAACTTTCAATGAACTCCAAATTTTCCACTTCCACAGTGGAAGGAAAGTGCATCCACAGGCTATATACTCTCTGTTAATTTCAATTCTGAATTAGTCCTTATCTAATGGCCAGATAAAATCCACCTTTATCAGTTACAATCCACGAGCAAAAATGCACTTAGAAATGTGCCAAAAAGAGACAGCAGAAACTGATGAATAGAATTAGCTGGGGGTACTGTATTAAAAAAAAAAAAAAATCCGTATGTTTGAGTACTACAGGCCAAATCAGCCAGAAGCTTAAGGTGGTGTCAGTTTTTAAGCACTGAACTATCCTAGCAATCTTAATGGAATATGTAATCTAATGTAACATGTAAAACTAGGCATAAAGACTACTAGTACATACAAACACTAATTTCAAAAGCTGGTGACCAATTCTGCACTATTTGGTTCCTTGTTTTTATATCAGTGTTAGTGGGTATAATAAAATGTGTTTTATGAAATCATACAACTGTACATAAACACAATTTTTTAATTTTACATGCACAGATTGTACGTATTTACTTCGGCCAAATGGATGTAAAGTTAACTGGAAACAGTTAATGAGAATAGGGTGTAATGTAAGTAAGTAAAATCCTGACAGAAATAGCTGATGTATTTTACAAAAAGAGAAAGGAAGGAAGAAAAAAAAAAGCTATTCTTATGTTGGGAACCATTAACCGTCTTTTTATTGTCATATATTAGAAGTGTGACCTTAGAGGTCACGTCAGCTGCATGTCAAAACGAAGTGGGCATACATCTTACTCATCTATGCTCTGCTTTTAAAGACAAGTTATAAATAATATCATTAATTTTTTACCCTTAGGGTAATGTAAGGGAGAAGAAAAAAAAAGACAAAAGACAAAAAAAAAAAAAACCCACAGTAAAATTAAAGTGTCTAAACTGGTACGATTAACAGTAAATGCTTAAATAGATGTGCTTCACAGCACTATTAAGGCGTCTTATCATCATGATAGCCCATAAAAATGCTTTAAACAAAAATCATTTTAAAAGGTGTTTCTTTGTTTTCAGACAACAGAGGAAGCACAATAGACTGATTTCAGTATTAGTAGACAGCTGATAGTATTAGTAGACACAGATTATTTGACTTATTATTTTGACAATTAGTGTATATTAATTAATGTAGGAAAATATTTTAGCCGTTATTAACAAAAATATAAGCTTACTAAAGACATGGTTATATACACATATTTTTATCGCTTAATCTATCAAATATAAAATATTTACTCCTTTAAATAAGCACTGTCCCTCCTTTGATCCAGATAATAGATGGTGATTCTACACCATATTTCCTAAATACGTATCAAATAATATAAAAAATTAAAATAAATAACACTTGGCAACTAGTCAGAAACACCTTCTGATGGTATAGATATTGTATAATACTTGCAACAGTTAATGCCATAATTTAATAATCAAGGCTGAGAAAGAACTTAAAATATAAGCTTATACTATATAGGATATATGCTGCTATTAAAAATAAGTCTTCTTTTACTTTCATCACTTCCACTGGAATTTAAAGTTAAGATTAGATAAAAGGTAGAAATTTCCTGTGCTGTGCAAACCTGAAGTGGCTGTCTCTGACAAAAAGACCTTTTTCTACACATGCAGTTACAGGTGCATATAAATCAACCATTGTTATGGCAATAGTTGTGCAAGTAATTATATTAGACATTTATTAGAATACTTAATAAAAAATCTTTAGATACCCTTCTTCACAGCACTGAAATTATTGTGAATGTAATAACAACTTAACTAAACATATATGTGAAAACACACTTGTGAATTGTTACATTCTTTCACTGATATGACTGAAATTTGTTTTATAATTGATGCTAAAAGTATTAATTTTTTTTGAAATTCTCAGAGATTCATCATCTATGCCATCATGTAGATTTAGATCGCTGAATGTCTATGACTCTGTAATTTTGTTCTGTACATTTGTAACTGAAGATTGTTCTCAGAACAGTCGGTGAATTATATTAAAAAAAACTTATTAGTTTTATAATATGTTGAATACCTTGAAGTTAAAATTATGGGCATGCCAAACAAGTAGAATATTTTGAGGAGACAGAGATTACTAAGAAAGAAAAATGGAGGAAACCCTGCTGGGACTACTTCCTCAAAAAGTAGAGATAAAAAAAAATAAATAAATAAAGCCAAGCACCCTTTCTTACATACACGTGCACAAATTGTTTATGAAGAGATCTACCTGCAGGCACAATAACAGCAGCTGTAGCATCTAACCTCTATCAGTCATCATCTAGAAGAGTGCCACTTTCTATTAACTGAGAAATAGAGGAGCTAAAATTACTCATAGTGGTCTACGCAAGTCACTCCATTTGCTCCAGTGCATTTTGATGACTCAATTAGGAGGAGAGTGCAGCACATGTGGTTTTCCAGGCAGGTTCATCACAAAGGCCACCTCATCAAACAGGGATAGTCGTGTGTTCTACAGCTAGATTAAAACTCTGGATTTCTTCATTAAATGTCTTGCAGCTGACTGTGCCTCTTAGTTTGTCTCCATCTATTCAGATAATTAAATAAAGTATCATGCTTTATTTATTTCATTTTAAAGGCTAATAAAGAAACAGTGAATTGAAGTACAGCTGGCAATCTTTTCATTTATTAAAACCTTAGTGTACACAGCGACAATCTGTAGAAGGCAAGGCATGGGCTGGACTTCGCCATCCTCATGCCTTTAATATTTGTCTTCTTTCAAGGCACAACATTTCTACTGATAGTATTTCCAAACCCTTGTCATCTTCCCCCCCAAAAAAGGGAGTCGGTGGAGGATGGGGGAGAGAGACTAAGGTCATGCCATAAAGCCAAGAAATGTGAAACAATCTGAGAATTTTGAAAATGAGTTGGCATCAATCAAAATCAAAAAGATACACGACAAATCTGTAAAAATCAGCTATCATATATTGCATAGAGTCAGAACCATCTTAGTCACAGTACTACAAATCAGGAATAAGAGCTACATGTTTTTACCTCTATTGGTAGGCATGACTAGGAAAATTATGTATTACATTAACTCAAATAAGTATATTAAATTTACTACACAGTTCCCATTTTCCTATAGCAAGAAATTATTCTCTCTTTCGTTATAATGTGGTTTGCAGTCTCCTAATGGAAATTATACATAGTAATATATGATTTTTCCTTGATAACAAATACATCCTACCACAATATAACATGACCTAGCATTAATTTGTAAATATTGGCATGAAAGAATATATATTAATATAAAATATTTTAAATAGCATATTACACTGCATTTCAAAGACAACTGAATATTCCATGAGATTTTTTTTTTTCTCTTTAAGAGTTACCAGTTGAAATTATACATAGTTAATACATCTTCACAAAACTGCACAGACCTGTATACAAATATATGATGGTAAGAGATTGGATGTTTCAAAGTACTGGTAAGACCTCAGTTGTGCTGCTTCTTCTCTACAGGAGGTTATTCTATATCCTATATTTATTGCAGAGATAAGGAAGAAGGAAAAGGCAGGCAGGTGCACACATGTACGTACACAACACACACGTATACACACACACTTTACATGGAAATAGATATAATTTTTCTCTTTCCATTTTTTCTAGTCTATTTTTTACCACCTGTTTGATGTGAGAGTCTCTCTGTAGGGGTTTTCAGAAAAGTAAGGGAATATCTGAAATCTGAGTTGAAAAATATTTTCACTTTCTGCCTTTTTTGAGTTAAGTTAGACAGGGATGACAGAAATCTATCTTTCCTAAATTTCAGCAAGGTCAAAATTGTCTACTGTCTCTTCATTTAACACTAAATAGCACAATCTATAAACCTGGAGACATTTACAGCTAGGAGGAACAAAATGAAACATCACTTACAGATGCCATTTGTCTAAGTTATATTAAATTAGAATTACAAAGATATGACTTACGACCATATCTAACATTTCACAAAGCTTCTAAAAAAGAAAATTACAGAACAATGTGTACCAGAACACGGTATTTCTCAAAACTTCTGTTTTTGGCACAAAAAAGGCACAAAGTGTAGGATGAGAAAGTTGACAGAGAGGCATCTGTGGTCCTTGTGGACAAACTGAACTTGACTTGGCTATGCATCTTTACCACAGGGGAAGCTGCCAACATCGCGGGATGCATTAGTGACAGCATAACCAGCAGGGCAAGGGGAGTGATTATTTCCCTCCACTTGGCATTTGAGAGACTGCAAATGGAATACTTTGTCCAGTGTTGGCCCACTCACTCCAAGAGAGGTACAGAAAAAATGAGGACAGTGCAGAGGAGGGTCACTGAGATGGGCTGGGCTGAGAGCATATGACACACTGGGAGGGTTGAGGAGCCTGGGTTTGTTAAGCACCAAGAAGTCACTGGGGGGATCTAAGTGTAGTCTTCAGCCACCTTCCGGAAAGTTTTGTAGAAGTGAGAGAAACACTCTGCTCAGAGATTGCAGGGAAAGAAGATGAGGCAAGTGTCACAAATCGGAGGACAAGAAATTCCAACTGCATATGAGGGAAAAAAACATAACCTTGGCAGTGGCTAAGGTTATGTAAGGTTATGAAATTCACTTCCTAGAGATGTTCAGAACTCAACTGGCCAAAGCAACCTGGTCTAAGTTTGAAAAAAAACATTGTTATGAACTCCTCCTCCTCTCTTTGCACTCTCCGAAAAAAGAAGAAACATCCTGATGACTTCCAGAGATTTTTCCATTCATCTACAAGCTTACCTATGTATGAGAGTTTCCCATTAAGAATGCTATCAGTCCTATATCTATATACAAGCCATTAACCAAAAGTAATTAAAGGTTACCTTCATTTGGACTTCAACTAAGATGGAGCCCAGATCCCACTAAGAACATAAATGAAATTTACATGCAATTTAAAATTGGATGCTGTTAAGTCATAGATTCCTCTGTTTTTAGAATTTATATACCGTTGTCACATAAAGTGCTATTATTGACAAATTGGCTTTGGCTTTACATCAGGTTCAAGCTTTTTTTTTGGTGTCTATCCTTCACCTTATTTCATCTGTGACCTACAAATATCGCTGTCCTGTTCAGGTGCTCTGAAATGCTCACTGGCTAATCCCAAAACAAAAATAAATTCAACAAAATCACCAGCTCTTAGTTATAATCCTAGCATAGGTGAAATCTTTAACCTCTGAATTGAAAGGATTGAAATCCTACATCCTAATTCCTTGAAAAGCGTCGTTAGAGAACTGGAAACTTTGGTGGTTCCTTTGCCACCTCATGATTAGGGGCTTTTGGAGAATTTCAGTATCTGGGTCTATGTTCAAAAGCAGTGGTTTGAAGATGGGCTGAACATTTTATCACAATTCTTGGGGAGGAGGGAAAAAATAAAAGCAACTACCTTCTTTAAATGAACTATTCAATGTCTTACTCAGAGCTTTGAGAGATTTTGGTTATTTCATTTTCATTTCATTTAGGAGTTTCCTTATGAATAGTTATCTCCTGTTCAATGAGAAAAATAAGGTAGGGTAGTAAATCTCTTTTATGAACCAATAAGCATTAGGAAAAAGGAAATTTAAAATATTCTGGTCTACTCTGGAAGAGGTCAGGTCCTAGGATAGTTCTCTTCAAGATTTTAGTAAGCTCCTATTGATTATCAGAAAAGATTTAGAAAAGAAAAAACACCCTCCACCTAGTGAAACATATTTCTGAAGCTGATATTTTGTTTGACTAACATCTCCTAAAAGAAACCAATTATTTCCTGGAAAAACATTGCATTTTATACATTTAAAAATCAAAACAAATATCAGAAAAAATAAGACTTTTTACTCAAAATTGATGAAAATATAACAGGCATCGTAGAACAACATTAGTATTTCCTTCAGTGTTCATAACCACAGAGGGCTACAAGTGCCTATGAAAACCTCACAAAAATCTGTGTTCAAAAGAGGTTTTTCAGTTGTCCTCCTTTCCTTATAATCCACAAAAATTTGCTTACAAAAATCTATTAGTCCACCAGAAACACAAGGAATTTACCATTCCACACTTTCTTTCCACACTTTTCTCCACACTTTCTTTCCACACATTTATTCATGCAGGTATCTCCGAAGAGCTAAAGAATAGTCTAAACTCCACAAATCTGTAATCTGTTCCAGTTCAGCATGGCACCGTCCTTGAGGAATGCTCCTAAGGCCTTTGTATTAGGCCCTAAATCTGAACACTTGTACTCACTTTACTGACATAAACTGAAAAAAAAGGTCCCAGTTTAAACAATAAAAATCTTTTCCTGCATGTGGGATATGTATTTCTTTTATTGTAATTTAATGCATTCTTGTCAATGTAATAACTGGTAAGTTAAAAAAACAAAATCCATGACTTAATTGAAAACATGGAGCTCAACATATCCATCTATTTAACATATCCATCTATATATATACAGAATTAGTTCATGTCATGTTTTCTTAGATCAGTGGCTTTAAAATCAAGTTATCCGGCTTTCAAATATGCAGAGCAACTGGAAAGAAAAATCACTTCTTTCTTAGATAATGTTCAACCCTGATTAAATAAAGATGTGCCAAGGCAGAAATACTCTATGCCTCAGGAGACAGCCATAGTGGAACTGAGAGTGTATTTTATATGTGAATTAGAGGTAAGATGTAATGACACAGGATGAAAGGTTCAGCTGTGATTTTAATAAAGGCGGGGGGAGACAGTACTTCCCTGTGGACCCCATATGCAAAGGAGAAAGGCTCAACAAGAATATATGAAGAGATTCAGTAAAAACCGCAACAAATGATTCAAAGTTATAAGACCACCATTAATATTCATCTCATTTCACTGAATTTGAGAATTCCGGTTCTGAGATTAGACTTTAATACATTTATGCTAGTTTATCCTATAAAATAATATTCATATCATCAATATGTTGGAACACTTTTAGATTTTTAGGTAAGACAGAGCTAAAAAGTTTGAAACAATAAAAATCCATTTTTAAAAGGCTTAATAAGGCAGGTGATTATATAGAAATAATTTCATTGCATCTGTTATTTGGAAAGCATGGTTGGATTTTTATTGAAATAATAGTAAAATAAATAATATTATGTTCACAGGTTTTTAGCTGCTACCTTATGTGCTTTTAGCAATCCTCAGTAGAAGCTGTTATCTACTTCTCTAATGATATTTTAAAGGATAAAGCAAACTCAAAGAAGCATTATCGCTTTTTTTCCCCGTTAAATGGAGAAGTTTGAGATTTTGCACAGATCTTTTTCTGTGCATTTAAAAAAAAAAGAGAGAGACAAGCCTTTGTAAGTAGAAGACATGAAAAGAGCAAAATGAATGGGATGAACTGCTTAAAGAAAAAAAAAATCCTGCTTTATTTGATCTTTTGTGATAATCACAATTTTGGCATCCTGCCAGCTAGGCTGAGCATACTGATGTCTGGCCAAGGAGAGTAATCTCTTGGTTCAAGTCTGAGGTCTGTGATGAAAATTACAAAGCAGGGACAAAATAAAAATGCCACCTGTGATTTTATTCTGAAGCTAATTTGATTGAAAAAACAATACAATGCAAAAAGCTTTTTTAGTAGAGTTTAAAAAACCATGACTAAATTAAAACCAATGCAAGTAGATGGAGGTAGCTAACATGAAAATACATTGGCATCTGGAGGCATTTCTTTTTAAAAGCGCTGTGGATGTATTTCTGACAGGCAAATTGCTTTGAAATAATGTTTGAAGCCTGAGGTCAAATTTTTAAGATGATAATTGTAACTTATACCTTCTTATATTCTATAGTCTTTCAGGTTCTTCTACATAAGATGTTTGAAAGCAATAAAATAAAGATATCAATTAAATAATTTATTTTCTATGTACTGTTGTTCATTATAGGTCAACGCAGACTTGAGAGAAAAAAATCTCTTTTCACTGAGTAGTCTATATTTAATCTAGCTGTCAGTGATCTGTATAGGCACAGAATAGGCACAAATGCTATATTCAGGTTATTAATTCAGCCAGCAGAGCCTTTACGTTGTTAATCTGATCCAAAACAATAAAACAAAACAAGTATCAGTATGTCACTTTCTTTTGTTGTACTTTCAACATTTTACTGAGTGGGTATTCATTCTAATATAATTAATTATGTATTATAATTAATATATAAGTAATTATGTAAAATTGATATTTACTATATAAGTATTCCACTGAGTGTTTGCATTTTTACTAACAAATATTAAAAGATGATTCAGAATGACTCAGAAGTTATTTTTACCAATTGACTCTAAAAAAATAGAGATTTTGTTTTTGTATGTTGTTTCACTAAAAATCCACTGCTCACTGAAATGGAATGGTATATGGTACCTATTTTACTACTACTTCTATTTTTAAAGCTGGATAATAATTTGACATCTCTGTATATTTTATTATTCTTCTCCGTCCTAATAAGTCTTGGTATATGCAGACATCAGGACTGATTGATTCCCTGAAAATACTGCATTTCAGCTATTACACATTTTGCATTTCAGCTATTACACATTTGCACTGGTCTGCTGTTTCCTTTCTTCTTTAGTAGTGTTCTCTATAGATTTTCCATTCTGTTTGATCTTCAAGTCTGTTTCTGCAATTTGTATTTCTCCCCTCCATGAACGGTGCTAATCAAAGGAATGTTTTTAATAGCCAGCTTAACTATCTCACACTTATATTTTCAGGCCACTTCTTTTATTTTCCCTTGTAATCAATATGCAATTCATTGCAGTGTAGACTCTACACAGAAATTAAACTGTCTTTTGATTATACTCACAGATATCTATCACCCATACATGCACATACACACATGTACCTATATAGAAAGAGTACTTTATGAATGTACATGGATATATTCACACTGACATCAGGTTAATTCATAAAAATATGAGGATTCATGCTCAAATAAAAGGCACCTACCTGGAATGAGCTGACCCACTAACTGATGGCATCTGGAAAAGCCGAATACAGCTACTATGACCAAAAAAGGATAATGTTTCCATTTCATGTTGTGTCCTTCCTTGCATTACACCAGCTCAGCAACACTAATGTAAATGTTATCTGCAATAGAAATGGAATAAGAATAGAAGGATCAATGATAATTTTAAGGTACTTCCAAACCATTTTTCTCCAGTATAAATTCTGTCAAGTATGCTGGTTTAAATCCAGTTAACTAGTAACATAACATCAATTTTCTAACATTTAGGAAGCTATAAACTATAGCCGGAAATATATTGACTATGTTTCCAGGGCAGACTGGCCTTAAAAAGATACTTTAAAGGTAGATATGAGAAAACTCAGAGTTTATTATATATATGATCGTAAGCGCTGCATATTCTTCAGAGGAAATGGACAGAAACTAAAGCATCAGGAGTTTCACGGGAACTTAAGGAAAACAGTGAGGGTGACAGAGCACTGAAACAGGTTGCCAAGAGAGGTTGTGGAGTCTCATTCTCTGGAGATCTTCAAAACCCACTTGAACTCAGTCC